>NC_056735.1:1664838776-1664903776 GCF_019279795.1 Protopterus annectens | reverse complement strand
TGTCAAACATCTCGTTGCACTTATCATGAGATGGGGAGGTGAGTTCCCCTGATGTCCTAACCAAAAATAAAAAAATCAAACCAAAAAATAGACATGGTTCTTTTATACTTCATCTCCCTTACAGATGGGCCTCAAACTCAAATGAACATGATGGCAGTATGATTACTACTAATTCCATCAAGCCAAGGGCTGTATGATATTACAGGTATCGACTTGAAAACTAAATCATGAACTGTGTCTGTGTTGTTTATCTAAAATACAGCAAAAAATAGAATTACCTCTTTTTGCACATGTGATGCCTCTGCAGTGGCCCAGTAATCAAAGAAACTCAATCCTCACCACTGGCAACAGTTAGGGGATGTACACATTGGGAGGATGACAAGTACACACACAGTAAAGTACAATTTCCCTTAAGAGCAGACAGAGATCACAGTTAGTCTGTGGCTGGTTTCTCCCTCTTTCTCCAGATCCCCAATAAGACTCCCCACTGCCACAGCTATAGGGTTAGGATCTCAGCTGAGGGGCCAAGCCAAGACCTCCAGCACCCTCTCTGTCCAACCAGTGCTTCGTGTCCCTGCCCTAGTAGCCGACACATACATAATTTGAGATTTGATTTATATACAAAAACACACACATACACACACACACACACACACACACACACACACACACACACACACACACACACACACACACACACACACCACACACACACACACATACACACACACACACCTGTGGAAGGCTGGCACAGGTTTACTAGCTATGCCCCCTTCTGCCCAGACTATAAGGTAGTTCCCACTGCCACCAACCCCTACTTATCAGCTACTGTAAGGCCCTTACAAAGGGTGACCAATCCTACTGTGTAATGTTACTATTAGCCAAATGGTACATGTGACCAAGACCAAGGCTATTTAGGAGTGGCCTTTAGAGTGTCACCAAATACATATGCAAGTACTCTAAGAGCTTAAATATGTCTCACAAATGTCAGCCACAAAGATAGGTTTAAATATATTTAATAATTCCAAATAAACGAGTGGAGCCACGAAGAGCTGAACAATCCAGTATTATAAAGGTTCTTTCATTTATTGAAGTTACATAAGTGCTTTCACAGGTAAACTGCTTCTTCAGATGTACTACAGCAACCAACTGAAGGCCATTAAATGCTCATGCCCTTACATACTTAATTGATCATATGACCAATTAGGAATAAAACACTCCTTAAACATATACATCCATAAAAATCTGTATAGCCACTTAAAAATCCATATTAGCCTCAAATACTTAACAAAAAATATATATATATATATATATATATATATATATATATATATATATATATATACATAATAAAAATAAAAACATACATTCTCACTTTATTCACATACAACTTTCTATGCATAAAACACATATTATTCACCTACATAAAAGTTGTGCTTTTAACTTTGGTTTAATAGGCATTCTATCATTTAAAACATGTCCATAGTCACCTCTAAGCCTAATGATTCATTTTGTTTCAAGCTGCTCGGTTACATTTCTTATATCTCCCCCTCATTTAAATAAAGAAACTTTATATTACTGGATTGTTCGGCTCTTCCTTTGTCCACTCATTTATTTGGAATTATTTGTTTTGTTGTTATTTTTGGACTTGGGTTCTGGCAAAGGTTGGTGATTGTTTTTTGCATATTTAATAATAAATAATAAAAGAACCAGACAATACTCAATCAACACAGCAACATCAGAGTTAAAAATCACAGAAAATATTTTAAAACAAGTTGCAGGACAGTCTCAATAATTACAGAAAACATCTAAACTAGTCTTTACTATATTCCAATTTATATCTAAAAGAGATACTATGCCCTAAATCTTACTTGCAGCAAGGCAAGTGCAGATGCTGATGATGGGCGAATGTTCTTGCTGGGTCCAAGACAAAATACAAAATCCACAGTCTCTCTCTAAGAGAGTTCTTAAATCAATATCAAATTTTACTGCTGGGTTAGCTTGGATGACATCACTTTTTGCCACCTGAATTCAGTTTCCAGGCTAAAACAGAAACTAACAGAATTTAACATCTCTGTGTTAAAAATACATATCTCTCAGATGTTTGCAGATCTTGGAAGTCATAAAACAATAAAACGTTTTTGCATTTGAAACCTAGTAATTATATCTCTTTCAAGACAATACAAAAACGTCTAGCTGTAGATATTAGATCTGCTACTAAACTGAAACTGAGAGATGACATCTTTTGTTTATCGCCCAGTGATAAAGTAACTTAACCTCAACTATTCTTAAGTTTTGCAGGTAAATCTTCTATGTTCCAGCAGGGTACACTGTGGATACATCTTGGCTCAGTACATAACATACCGTTCTGTATAAATCATATCAATATTCACAAATGACATAGAACTATTTACAAAATTCCCGCTAGCTTGGCTGGCAATATTTCCTTATATCACAGCCCCCCCCCCCCTGAAAACTCAAGCTAGTTTTTCAAATGACCCTTGAGAAACATTTCTTGAGAGAGTTGAGCCTATCTGGGAATGCCTTATCCATTCCCTGTCTTGAGAGCCCATCTGTGTTGGCATTGATAACCCCACTGCTTTGCTGCGCTGTCATATCATATGCTTGCAACCCTAGGCTCCACCTTAGTAACTTGGCATTTTGCTGGTGGGCTCGATGTAGCCATGTTAAGGGATTGTGGTTTATAACTACAGTGAATTTCCTTACATACAGATAAGGCTGAAGTTTCTGCAGTGCCCAAACTATGGCTAGGCATTCCTTTTCTACAGCTGCATAGAATTCCTCCCTGGGTTGGAGCCTACGACTGAGATATACGACTGGGTGCTCTTCTCCCTCTGAGCAAACCTGGCTAAGTACAGCCCCCACCCATGGTTTCAAGCATGCAACTGCAGAACAAATTCTTTGCTGTAATCTGGACTGGCTAACACAGGGGGTCCTCCCAAATCTCCTTTAAACTTCTGGAAAGCCTGCTCACATGCTGGGGTCTACACTACCATAGCTGGCTTGTTTTTCCTTATCAGGTCTGTTAGGGGAGCAGCTATGGTACTATAATTGGGGACAAACTTTCTGTAGTACTCCACTGTCCCTAAGAACACCCTCACCCTCTTTTTGGTAACAGGGACAGGCCATCCCTGAATAGCTTCCACTTTGACAGGTTCTGGCCTGATCTTACCACTCCCCACTCTATGTCCCAGGTAGGAGACCTCTCCCATACCCACCTGACATTTGCTGGGCTTAATGGTCAACCCTGCACTCTGTAGTCTGCCCAGCACCTCTGTGACATGCTGAAGGTGCTCTTGCAAGGAATGGCAGTACATGGCAATATCATCTATGTAAGCAAGATCAAAATCTCCTGCTCCTGCTAGGATACAATCTACCAGCCTCTGGAAAATTGCTGGGGCATTTTTCATCCCAAAGGGCATCTCCGTGAACTCATGCAAGCCAAAAGGAGTCAAAAAGGCTGACCTCTGTCTAGCACTGGGAGTCAAGGGTACCTGCCAGAAACCCTTGGTAAGATCAGTGGTGCTAAGATACTTAGCCCCACCCAGCAGCTCTAGGGCTTCACCTGTCCTAGGCATGGGGTAAGCATCTGACTGTTTCACTATTTAGTTTCCTGTAGTCCACACAGAACCTTGTGCTGCCATCCTTCTTTGATACCAGCACTACTGGGGAGGCTCAGGGACTGCTGGACTCCTGAATTACCCCAGTTCCAACATTTCCTGTGCCTCCTCCCTCAGAATTTGTTTAACTCTCTCAGGCACCCTATAAGGGGCCTTCTTATTAGGCCTCTGGTGTTCTTTATCCAACTGGTGCTGCACCAGGTGGGTGCATCCTGGTTTCCCAGTGAACATGTACCCAAACTCATGTAACATGGCTCAGATTTCTCAAACCTGGGTAGGGGATAACTGCTGGGACATTGCTACCCCTTCTCACTGACTTGTCTGTCTGAGCCTCACTGAGGAGATCAGTCACCAGATCCCCCTCAGACTCCTCCTGCCATCCAGTGCAAATACTCAGCACAAGGGCCTCCCTATCGTGGTAAGGTTTCATCATGTTAACATGGTACAATTTGTTCCACTGCCTCCTGCCTAGCAGTTCTACCATGTAGTTAACATCACTGACCTTCCTTACTACCTTGTAGGGTCCCTCCCAGGCTGCCTGCAGCTTGTTGTGTCTGACAGGAATGAGAACCATTACCTGCTGCCTACAGCATAGTCTGTAGCTTGAGCATTCCTGTCATACCAGACCTTTTTCTGCTGTTGGGCTTCTGCCAGGTTCTCCTGGGCCAAGCCCATGAGCTCCCTGAGGCTTGTCCTGAGGTTTAGGACATATGCCACAACAAACTCCTTGTGGGATTCACATTCACTCTCCCACTCATCTCAAATCAAATGCAGAGGACCCCTCACCCTATGCCCATACAGCAACTCGAAGGGTGAAAAACCTGTGGATTCTTCTGGAACCTCTCTGTAAGCAAACAACAGATAGGGCAAATATTTGTCCCACTCCCTCTTAAACTGGTCAGCAAATGCCCATAGCATCATCTTCTAGGTTCATAGGTGGGTACTAGGCTATCTGCCCGAAGGCATTTATAAAACTAGCCAGAATGTGTTGGCTTTCTCCGTCCCCTTAGATTAGTTCCCTGTGCCTCTGTCCAGCAGAGCCACTGAAGTGATCCTCGAGGTATACTTTCTGTTTCCCATCCACTCGTCAAGGTTTCTTTTGAAGAGTGTTAGAGAGGAGCTCTGCCTAACATTGATTGGGATCTTGTTCCAAAGCATGGGAAGTCTCTGGGACAGGAATCTATCCCTCCAGCACGTCCTATTTATTGTTGTGGTGAGGTTTAGATCCCTAGAGTATGTAGCTCGAGGGGATAAGGTTTTCTTTAGGTGGAGCATGTCCATCAATTCTGGGTTGGACATGGCCTTGTATGTCAGGCAGAGATCACCTCTGAGTAGGCGGTATGCAACCGAATACAACTGGAGTTTCTTCAGTCGAGCTGCATAAGGCATCTGTTTGAGGCCATTGATCCTCTTGGTGAGGTACTTCTGTGGTCTTTCCAGCTGTTGCAGGTGTCTTGTAAGGTACATCCCAAATGGGGCGTTGTACTCTAAGATGGGTCTGATGAGTGATGCGTAGAGGGGCACAATGACCTCTTTTGATCTGGATGCAAACCCTTTTGTGATTAGGTGGGCCATGTAGAAGGATTTTCTAACCACTTTGGCAATGTGATTATGAAAGGTGAGATTACTATCTACTTGGGTCCCCAGATCCCTTATTACGTCTTCCGTATTTAGGGGACTACCACCTATGTGGTAGTTTGTGTGTACTTTGTTTTTTCCAAAGGGGATGACTATGCACTTTTTGGCATTTAGCTTGAGGCCATGATTTTGACACCAGGTATCCGTCTCAGTGAGACCCTTTGGAGGATGTCTGTGTCAGCCAGAGAGTCAATTATAGCCCCTAGTTTGCAGTCATCTGTGAACTTCATCAGCCATAGTCCTCCTGTGCTTGCCTGTACCTCTAAGAAGTATATGTCGAACAGGAGGGGTCCTAGGACTAAGCCCTGGGGAACGCCACTTGTAACCAGTTTAGATAGGTTTAGACTGGTTAATCTTGAGTGTAGAGTTTAACCTTTCAACAAGACCATTAATCTGGGGATGGTAGGGGGTGGTCTTTAGGTGCTTCACCCCACCGTACTTCCACAGACAAGCCAGCAGGTCTGACGTAAATTTGGCACCTCTGTCAGTCAGTATTTCTTTTGGGAAACCTACCCTGCTGAACATCTCTAACAAAACTTTTGCCAACTTTTCTGCCTCAATGGAGGGCAGAGCCACCGCCTCAAAGTATCTGGTAGCATAATCTATTACCACTAGGATATACTTTTCCATGTGGAACTTGGTGTACTCAGAGGCCCCACAATATCCATAGCTACCCTCTGAAATGGCTCCTTAATCATAGGCAAAGGCATCAAAAGAGCTTTCACCTTGTCTCCTGCCTTGCCTACCTTTTGACACTGCTCATAAGTCCTGCAGTACCCTGGCACATCTCTGGAAATCTCAGGCCAATAAAAGTTCTGCATAATACATCTCTTTGTATGTTTTATGCCCATATGACCTGCAAAGGGAATATAATGGGCTATGGCTAGAAGTGCCAGATAGTAGGCTGTGGGCACTACCAACTGCTGTATTTTCTCACCCTCTAGCCCTCCCTCAGGGGTCCACTCTCTATACAGTAACCCTTTGTCCCAGTATACAGATTCCACCCTTGCCTTGAGAATCAGGTGCCTCACTAGCTACCTCTCTCAGGCCTTGTAATGTAGGATCTGAGAGATGAGCCTGTCTCAGCTCCCTCTTATTAACCCTTCCCAGCTCCCCTTCCACAGGAATGTTGGTATTCTTTGACAGTGGCCCCTCACTGTCAGCCTGGGTACTACTACTCGCCTCTGTCCTTGCAGTCACTCTGTCCAAGGAAACAGCAGTACCCACAAGCAGCGGTGGCTCACATTCAGTATCACTGCTGCAGGGTATCTCCCTCCCTGAAGTAACCACCTCACCAGTCCTGGCTGCAAGTGTGCCATCTGTGTGGTTCTCCCCTGGGCTACCAGACCCACATGCTTGTCTCCAAGCCTGACTGCATGTAACTGCATGCACACAGGGTACTGCATTAACAAAATCATTCCCTGTCAGGACATCTGCAGGGATATCCTCAAACACACCTACTTGCTGGCTTCCTTTTCCACCCTCCCAGTCAAGGTGAACCCTAGCCAAAGGTATTTGGAATGGGGTCCTTCCTAAAGCTCTGCCTGGAGTAGACTGCCCAAGCAAGTAGTGCTCCTCTTTAACTATTGCAAGCTTCACAATGGTTAGATCAGAGGCTGTGTCTCTCTTAGCAGTGGCCTCTTTCTGATCCAGTAAGATAGGATATAACATCTCATGGTAGTTCGGTACTCTTGTTGTCTTGAGACAACTTACTCCTGGCATTTTGTCATTCCCACTTACTGGCTGTCCCACCTTTTGTTCCCTGCCTTGTCTCCATGGACATCTGTATGCTACATTGCCCCACTGGTTGCATTAAAAGCATTTAACCCTTGGTCCTAGATGTGTACCTGGACTAGTGGCTTCCCATGCTACTGGTAGACTCTTTTGGGGCAGTCTGGGCTGTCCACCATGGGTTCCCTTAGACCCATGTGCAGCATTGGGTGTCCCTTTCCTGTGCAGTGATTACTTGCTTGATAGATATAGGTCTCCCTTCTTCCCCGACTCATCTGCAGTATTGCATTGTCTATCAGCTACCCAGAGTCTCATGTCCTCAGGAAAAGCGTTAAGGGCTTCTTCCCTCAGCAAAAGGTCTGCCAGCCCTTCAGAAGTGGTGGTTTGACATCCACTCACCCACCTATGAAAATAAGTGCTAGTTCAGCAATATATTCATACATGCACTCATCTGCCTTGTGTCTGTGCTCATGAAACTTTTTTCCATAAGCTTCAGGTGTTAACTTAAAGCATTCTAAACAATAGCTTTTTACAGTATTATAATTTAAGCAATCAGTAGCAGACAATGTAAAAATAGCAGTTGCAGCTTTACCATGGAGTAAGGGGATCAGGAACCGTGCCCAGAGCTCTTGATCAACATTATACTGTTTACATACCCTCTCAGACATATGAGTGAAACTATTAAAATTATCC
The DNA here is from genome assembly GCF_019279795.1 of Protopterus annectens. NCBI lineage: Eukaryota > Metazoa > Chordata > Ceratodontiformes > Protopteridae > Protopterus > Protopterus annectens. The sequence continues at coordinate 1,664,896,073 of NC_056735.1, read as the reverse complement.
CCCTCTGTAAATTGTGGAAGAAATTGACTGACCTTTGTTGCTTCTGGAGATTGCTTACTCCCTTCCCCATTACCTCCATGACTCTGGCGAAAAGTTAGCATCTACTTTTCATGTTGCCTCTGCCTTTCCTTCTCTTCCGCCTCTAGACATTGCAGTTTCTCATTTTCCTCAGCCGCTAGACATCTCAGTCTCTCTGCTGCTTCTATTTCTAAATGCTTGGCCTCCAGCTCAAGTCTCTTTAACTCCAGATGGATTTTTAAGTCCTCTGTGGAAAGTTTGAGATGTCCATTTTCTGAGAGTTGCACATCTCCAAGGCCAGCCTGGCTGTCCTCCTGATCACTGGTCTGTGATGCAGCTGTTCCCAAAGCTACAATCATTTCTGTCTTTGTCAGGTTGGTATGCACCAGTCTTTTGGCCTGGCACATTTCAGCCAACTAGCTCTTTGTCAGCTTGCCATACTCCTTTGCTGACATTCTTGCCTGCTCTCCTTGACTATCTAAGCTAACAAAAAATAAATAAACAATTGTGATGTGAAACTCTGAATGTTCACTGCATGGGTGATTGAGAGTACAAACACCTTCAGTGACCTCTGTACACAAGCTAAAGGAATTCAATATCCACACCACTATACGCCAATTAATGTGTGATATGGCTATCTCACTACTGTCCATCAATTAATATGTGATGTGGATATCCCACCACTGCCACCAATTAATATGTGACACCCCTGCACTGGCCCAGTAATCAAGGAGCCTCAATCCTCACCACTGGCAACAGCTAGGGGATGTACACATTGGGAGGATGACAAGTACATACACAGTAGTTTCCCTTAAGAGCACACAGGTATCACAGTAAATCTGGAGCTAGTTTCTGAAGGTAGTTTCTCCCTCTTTCTACAGATCCCCAATAGGACTCCCCACTGGCACAGCTATCGGGTTAAGATCTTAGCTGAGAGGCCAAGCCAAGACCTCCATCACCCTCTCTGTCCAACCAGTGTTTCGTGTCCCTGCCCAAGTAGCTGACACGCACACACACTTTGAGATTTGATTTATATACAAATACACAAACACTCACATGAGGAAGGCTGGCACGGATTTACTAGCTATGCCTCCTTCTGCCCAGACTATAAAGTAGTTTCTACTGCCACCAGCACCTACTTATCAGCTACTATAAGGCCCTTACAAAAGATGTCCAGTCTTACTGTGTAATTTTACTATTATCCAAATGGTAGTCTGACCAAGACTTGCAAGGTTATTTAGGAGTGGCCTGTACACTGTCACCAAATACATATGCAAAGTACTGTAAGAGCTTAAATATGTCTCACAAATATCAGCCACAAAGTGATCAGACAAATTGTTTTTTAAATATTTGTGCAGGGGGGGACAAGTCTCTACACCCCTAAATTTATATATATATATATATATATATATATATATATATATATATATATATATATATATATATATATACCAACTTCACAGTCTTACCAACTCAAAGAAGGGAAAATTACCCCCAGAAAGGGCATCACTGCTGGCACAACTCACTGACAGTTATTTCTTATGGAGGAGCTCTGATCCTCGATGGGTTGAATTTCGGACAAATAATGACAGAGAATTCAATTTTTGTCCGCCTGTAGGTTTCCTGGTAACAACAATCTGCTTGAACTCTGCAAGCAGTACAAATAATCAAAGGAAATCGAAAAAAGTTGATATAGTCAATGTATGATATTCAGAAAATACCTCAAATGAAAAACAATATTGTGATGTAGGGTAGAAAATAAAGCACTGAAAAGAAAGAACAGCCACCATAAAGCCAGAAAAAAGTGAGCTAATGCACAGAGCTGTACTGGCACAGAAAAGAAGTAACAGAAGCAGACAAATATTGCATTTTAGGTTTTGTGAACTAGACAGTAAAACTACGTTAGTAACCAGAAATTATCATAGAAAATGCACAGAATGTAAGTGTTGAAGTTGTCAAAACTTCTAAATAAGCAGGGAAACTCAGAACACAGAAAAAACCTACAAAAATATCTTACTGTACAAAAATTAAGGAAAACTTGATGTCTAAAAAACTTTAGAGGAATACTGGAAAATTCTAGACTGAAAAAATGCCTTTATTGTGACAGAGGCAAGAGTAACTACTGATGACACATTTTAACCCCTTAACTACCAAGTATTTTCTGGTCTGTCACCAGTATAGTCTGTTTTGTGCTATTTTATTTGATCTGAAAACTATATCTCCAGGATGGTTCATCATTTATTCATACAACTTTCAAGGAATGTTACTGGCATAAGTATCCATAAAACATGATCAAAGTAGGCAATGGAGGAGACATCCTGAATTTTACTAAAAAAAAATAATCAACTATTTATTGTTATTTTTATACCTCAGTATATAGAAATATGAAAATACTAATTTTAGTCTGAAATTGCACCACTGTTATATATTTGTTTGTGGTAGTTTTTGCTTATATATTTTTTTCTGAACAGAACTGAAAGCTAAGCTATGCCATTTGTTTTCAGTTATTTTTCAAAGGTTTCATGCTGTCAGTTTACAGAGGCCATTCTTGCCAGAATTATAGCCCAACTTCAAATGTGAGTCTTTCTCTGTTACTTCAGTTTTCTGGACAAGACCCCTGGGAATTTCAAATATGTGTATGCCCCTCAGAGCATGTAATGTATGGTTTTGCCAAAACATAAAAATGACAGACAATATTGCATTTGCGCAGAAAAGATTACTGTTTTTTTTTTTGTTTTCATTTCATAGAAACAAACTATTAATATGATTGCTATACATGCTAAGTGTATATGCTTGAGAAAATTCAAAATATACATTTTTAAACAAATGGCAAAACTAAGACATCCAAATTGCTGTATTAGACTACTGGTACCTAAAATAAAGGACAATTTCTCTGTAACTGTAGAAAGTGTTATAGCAAATTTCTTGGAATAATTTATCATGGCCAACAGAAACAAGACGCACTTAGCTGGTTATTGCAGCTGTTAAGACATGTACACAACTTTGCCTTCTGGTAATGTAATCCACCACCGCAAATGAGTCTAAAGCAGGGTTCATCATAAGTCTTCATCTTCTTCTTGTTTCGGCTGTTCCCATTAGGGGTTGCCACAGCGGAGCAACTGTTTCCATTTCTTCCTGTCCTCTGCATCTTGCTGTGTCACACCAACCACCTGCATGTCCTCTCTCACCACATCCATAAACCTTATCTTAGGCCTTCCTGTTTCCTCTTACCTGGCAGCTCCATCCATAGCAACCTTTTCCCAATATACCCAGCGTCCCTTCTCAGCACATGCCCAAACCAATGCATTCTCGCCTCTCTGGCTTTGTCTCCAAATCATCCAAGCTGTGCTGACCCTCTAATATACTGATTCCTAATCCTGTCCATCCTCATCACACCCAATGCAAATCTTAAAATCTTTAATTCTGCCACCTCTAGCTCTGTCTCCTGCCTTTTTGTCACTGCCACCGTCTCCAACCCATGTAACATAGCTGGTTACCCTACCCTCTTGTAGACCTTCCCTTTCGCTCTTACTGTTACCTGTCACAAATCACTCCTGACACTCTTCTCCATCCACTACACCCTACCTATACTCTCTTCTTCACCTCTCTTCCACACTCACCATTACTCTGAACTCTTGATCCCAAGTATTTAAACTCCAGTTTAAGTAATAATTCCAGTCCAGTAAGTCCAGTGAAAAAAAAAAGTACCGAACACAGGAGACATGAATAGAATTTTTACTTGTGAGGTAATGACAACTCATTAAGGACATATTGTAGGTCATTACTGTACTCAGAATACTGAGCAGACGTTCACATCAGAAGCCACAGTAGAACATAAATAGTGCAAAATGTCAGACTGGTTGTAAAGGCATGGAATCTAAAATGAAAGGGTTCTGTCTTTGGGAGGCAATGTCTGTGTCACGTTTTGAGATATTATTACACAACTTTCATATAACGAGTAATTATTCAGCTACAAAACATATCTAATACTGTAGTTCATATCTTAAAGCTTCCAGGACAGCACACCTTTGAGACTGACTCCACAGTCTTAGCTGCATGAAAACATGGCACTCATAGCTATCAACCTCTTAGTGCTAGAAATCTGGACAAAAGGTAAAATAATTAGAGATAAAGGCCTAAAAATAGAGCCAGATTTTAAATGTACTCTTATAAACTTAAAAAAGTTACTAGAATAACATGATTTGAGTTAGATTTTATTTTCTAAAGGATATGAAGTTTGGTTATTGCAGCCCTCACTGATTTGCCAGAAAACCACATTTTTGAGGAACAGACCAAAAATATGAGGCAAAAATCTGGATATTCTACAAAAATTTGGATAGTTAAGAGGCATGTTAGTACTGTATCCATGGTGTGTTATCACTAACAAATATATTTTTTCCTGTGAAATACAGAAGATGTTTATTTCTGAAGTAATGAAATCTTGATGTGTATATATATATATATATATATATATATATATATATATATATATATATATCTATATATATGTATTCTGGTGATAACTTTTACCTATCTTTTTCTGCCGGGGTCAAACAGCCCCCAGAGCTGAAACCAAGCATAGTGCTGGACTATAATAACAAAAGACCTCCAAAAAGTTGCACTCACTAACATTATATAAAGGATGACATATGTCAGTTCATTGATGGCAGTTCACAATAAAAATTTCATGGAATGCAGTCCTTCTGAGATGATATGCTTCCTTTGACTGAAGAAATCACATAGATACAATAACCACATTGCTCATTGATACTGTTTCCTCAAAATGAATCTGTAACTGCCATTTGCTTTCATGCATCATCTGCCAGACAAAAATGATATCCATATTCTCTGTACTCCTGATGTCTCATAGGGAGGGCACCCCCCCAACATCTACTGCAATCAAAGTTAAATATAAAACAATAAATACAAGTTAAAGTAAATGCAAGATCTGATGTTATCCATTTCATTTTTCGTTACTCCTGGGTATTAGATCAGATCCAACACTTTACAGAGCAGATTCAAGTCTCGAGCTCCTCCCACTCCCATAATCCCTTTCTACCAGTGCTTTTTTTTAGCTTTTTAGTTAGTTTTGCTTCCTTTCCTCTTCTCCCTATCTAGCTCACATTTAGCACCAGGTGTTTGTTTCCTTTGCTTTTTTCCCCTTTTGTTGTCTTTTTCCCATATCCCCCCCCCTTAGTTTAGTTTTTGGGGCTTTTTGAGGATTTTTTGTTGTGGCATTTTTTTTCATACTGTGTGTACATTTGGTTCCTGCTACTGTTAGTTTTTACTGAATGTTCAATTTGCATGGCATTCAATCCTTGGGCATTGGCAGATCACAGGAACAAACTCCTTCTCAAGGGCTTGGCTCAGGGGGATACATCTGTCTCAGGCTCTCCCTCTTCCAGTAGCTACAAAAATTGAGCCTTCTAGGATGCTCAAAAACAGCCAAGACAATTGGATCCCAGCCCCTCGGATCTGAAGCAGTCCTTGGCAGGTTGGATCTGTCAGCTTAGGATCCATCTTCTGGTGCCAAAATTTTCTCGGATTGGAGACCCTCAAGTCCTACCTCTGTTTCACCAGATTTTTTAGGTCCCTCGGATCTCAGGCAGGTTAAGCTTCAGGACTCTGATCTGACAAATGCATCGGATCCAGAGTTGGTTATTCTGGACTCCTTAGTTAGATCCTCTAGGGATCCGAAGTCTTCAGATCTGAGACGCAAGAGTAGTTCCCCAGATTGGGAATGCAACAGAGTGGTGGGATCCCGGCCAGCCTCCCTGTCTATGTCCACTCACTCCTTCGCTTCTTCCCGGTCCTCCAAGAGCATCTTACCTTCAGACATGGACAGGACGATGAGGAGTTTCCCTACAGCACAGAGAGAGATGGGTCTTTTGGCGTCCCCAGCCCATTTTGGCTCAGGGCGATCCCAAGCTCCACATTTGGCTTCTCCTCTTCTGATTCCTGCTGTTTCAGAATCCCAGGTCCTGGTTTTCCCTAGGGAGGCATCAGGGGATCTAGGAATGTCTGTTTCTCCTGTTTCTCCAGGGTCCCTGACTAGCTTGGTTCCAGTGGTTTTGGACTGGAGCAGTTCTCAGCCCTAAGAGCTCAGCACTGCGTCCATGGGGAGGGGATCTGGTCTGGGTTTTTCCAACAGGTCCCTTTCTTTGGGGGCATCAGCCATTGACAGCTCGGGCCTGCTACTGTCCAAGGGGCCTGTAGATCAATGTGTGTGTATGCACCGTTAAGAAGCTATCGAAGGGCTTGCACAAGTGTATTAGTACTAAGCATGTGCAAGTCTGACTGCCATTTTGTAGTAAGCTGTTGAGATGTAAGCATGCATGTATGTAAGGCCTATTTGTTAACTAGTTCATTTGTATTTTGTGTTGCTGCTATCCATCCTGATGTTTCTATGTATTAAAGCATCTAAACAAAATGCTCTGCCTGCTTGTCATCTATGTTAGAGAGAGACAAGCAACATGGTGCCAGAAGCGGCATGTCTAAAGGGCATGAAGTTAGAGGCGGCATGGCTAAAATGACTTAAGGCATTTGCTTGGAACTGGGGGAATATACAAGAGTGAATCATCCCTATAATGTGTATACTTCTCAAAACAGGTCAGAAATGAATTTCAGATAGTAAAACTTGCTCAGCACTATTTCTTATTCATAAAATATGAAACAACGCATACAGAAATTCTAAATGATAGTTGCATAAACCAATATGTATGATATTGATAAAAATATTCTAATTACTACGGAAAATGTTTGAAATAAAGTCCGAATTGAATTAAAAAAAAACAAACCATGAAACGACCGCATTTTTGCAAAGCATGCATTTTTCTTATTAAGCAAAGATACCCAAGTTATCAGAAGTGTATAAACTGTTCACATGTTTGTGCAGTGTTACAGTAAACTTATTTTGCAAAGGTACAGCCATTACAGGGCATATTTAGCAGAACACAGCCATTAGAGGGCATATTTCGCAAAGTACATTATTTGGAAGAGTTTATTGTGCATTTGAATGTTGTTACAAACTCACAGAACAGTTTATTCTTCCATAATTACAAGGGCCATTTTTTCATTTTTTTCAGTGTGTTTGTGTATACTTTGTGGGGATGGCAAATGGATTTTGAAAACCCAGTGCATTTGTATTTGACATTAATAGTGCAGAGAACTGAAGAGTGTTTGAGCAAGAGTATGACATTTTCAGACAGGCTGCATCTTCTGATAAAGATGGCCGTACAAAGGCATTTATTCTACTTAATTTAGCTGGGTCAGAAGCTATAGGAAGGGAATGTTGTTTGTGTATGCACCTGCTATCTCTTCTGCAGAAGGGGAAAACTGTCATATTGTTGTATAGGCTGAGTCAATGAAGGACCCAAAGTGCTGAAAACGTAAATTTAGAGAAATGTATAACCCCCAGACAAGTGTTACCACTGAAGGGCACTTATTTTACAAAAGGGATCAAAAGCCTGGTGAAACTTTTGCAGCATATGTAATTGACCTGAGAAATAAAGCTAAAACTTGCAGATTTGGTGGTTTAAGGGATGAGTTGATAAAGGACAGACTTGTGTGTGGTATTAAATATGATGACGTGAGAAAGATTTTTCTTTGTGACCATGATTTAACTTTGAATAATTCCATTGAGATTAGGGTTACCATGATTGTTGGTATGCAACAGAGAACGAAAACAATTTTTTTTTGCTCCTTTGCTCCCCTCTTAGTTGAAGAGCAAAAAAAAAAAAAGGTCCATGTTTGGGGATTTTTGATTGTCCCGTATGCCGGTATGTGAGCTAATCAAAAACGCACACAGCGGACCCTCTTCTGTTCAATGGGGGACATCAAGCTGTTCCGCATTGAACAGAGCTCCGCTTTTTGATTGTTTCGTATACTGGTATATGAGCCAATCAAAAACACACACAGCGGACCCTCTTCTGTTCAATGCGGAACATCAAGCAGTTCCACATTGAACAGAGCTCCGTTTTTTGATTGGCTCATATACCGGTATATGAGCCAATCAAAAAAAAAGAAAAAAACAAAGCGGAGGAAAGACTCCAAAATAGGGATGTCTTTTTTTTGAAAATTCTATGATTTGTCCGGGTTTTAAAACCTGGACAAATCGCAGAATTTTCAAAAACTGCCCTGACAGGAGCCCAAAAAAGAGGATGTGTCTGGGGAAACCTGGACGTATGGTAACCTTAGTTGAGATGTCAGATATATGAGCTCACAGAAATGCACACAAATATGCTTACAAATGAGAATAGCTTTAGAAAGCACAGTGACAAAGCTTATGTTGATAGTATGCAGCACATAGTTAAAAGAAACAGGCCCAAGCACATGGCAACAACTGTGGCCCCTGCAGCACTCACTAGTAAACCCCAGAGTCTTCCAGCAAATTCCAGATTTCACACGGTCTCTGAAGCATAAGAGTGAGTCAGCAAACTCAAAGCATGGGCCCCAACCTAGTTTCATTCCCAGCTGTCATAATTATGCTGGAAGTCACTTATGTTGGTCATTTATCTACAAGTCCAGGCTTACGTCCAGACCCTTTTAAGCAAACAGCCATTCTCTATATGCCAGCTCCAGACAATGTTCAAGCCCTGCAATGTTTTCTTGGCATGGTGAACTACCTAGTCAAGTTCATTCCAGACTTGAGTCAACTTTCATCACCAGTCAGAGAGCTGACACGTAAAGATGTATCCTGGTCTTGGTTAGGGCAACATCAAACAACATTTGAAGTCCTGAAACAGAGAATTGCTAGTCCGCCAACTCTCAGATATTATGATTTTCACAAACCAGTTAATCTTTCTTCTGATGCTTTGAAATTTGGTCTTGGTGCAGTCATTGTACAGGAGGATCAACCTTTTGCCTCTGCATTGAGAACACTTACCCAAACTGAGATGCAGTATGCCCAGATCGAGAAAGAGCTTTTGGCAATTGTGTTTGCATGTTCAAAGTTCCATGATTATGTTTATGGTAGACCTATCCAGATCGAAACAGACCACCAACCTCTAGTCACTGTTTGAGAAAACCTATGCATTCAGCTTCAGCGCCACTACAAAGTATGATGCTGAGATTGCAAAAGTATCATTTCAATCTTGTCTACAAGAACGGCAAACTTCTTTATCTTATTGATACATTAACCAGATCTCCAAGAAACACTATAAAATGGCATGAGAATGAGAAACTTGATTTTGAAGTCATGGAAGTGAGAAACTTTTCTTCCAAATGTCGTGATGAGTTGAGAGATCACACAGCCACAGATCCAGTTTTACAGAGGCTCAAACACTTTATCAGTCAAGGATGGCCATCAAAGCAATCTAGTTTACCTCAAGAAGTGCAACCTTATTTTCCATACAGAGATGAGATTTTGTCTGACAAAGATATCATTGTGAAAGGTCCGAAACTTATTGTTGTTGTTGTTGTTGTGTCTTTCGGCTTTTCCCGGTTAGGGGTAGCCACAGCAGAACTCCGGTCCGCTAATGATTGGCAGTAGATTTTTTACATGCCAAGTTGCCAGCCCTGATGCACAACCTTCAACGAATGTACGCCCATTCACACATGTCTCCACGCAGAAAACGCTCTAGCTGAGAATCGAACTGGACAGCGTCTTACTGTGAGGTGACAATGCTACTGCAGCACTATCACTGCAGTCGTGAAAGGTCCAAAAGTAATTATCCCAAAGTCCTTGCAACCACAGTACATTACCATCTTGTATCATGATCACCCAGGAACCTACGCTACCAAAAGAAGTGTTACTAATTACGGAGGTTTTATGAATGGCTGGCTTGATCATGTGACTTTAATATTCCTCTATTTAAATGAAATTAATGTGATGTGTTTAGTATGCTGATGAAGGGTGGAGACCTGAAAGCTTCATTAAAGTTTTTTTGTTTGTGACTATCGTGTGCTTTAGATTTATGCTATATAGTACAATCAGAGTATCCTTGCAAAGAAACATCTAACCCAGAAATCCTACTACGATAAAACAAGCAAACCACTCAATCCATTATGAGAAGAAGTGGTAAGATGCAAATGTCCAAAGGTTATGAACGACTTGGTGTCGTGAAGAAAATTTGCCCAGAGCCGAGATCATACATTGGGGAATCACTAGGAGCAGTCTTTAGGCAGAATGAGAAACATTTGAGACTGGTGTCCAAGCCTATACCCAGCACATAGCCTGTGAGAAAGACTCGTTATCTCAGAGTGAGTTGTCCGGTGTTCCAATTCCAGAGGAAGTTCCGGAGGACATTCCCGTTCCTGTGACGAATCTAGAAGTTCCTGATATGAGTTGTGCACAGCAGACTTTCCCTGTTGCTAAATTTAGTCCAGACTGTTATGTCACGAGATGTGGTCATATCTCTAAACCTTGTAACAGATATGAAGCAATGTGGACATGAACATTGTGTTTTGTTTCTAATGTATGTAGTAATGCATGTTTAACTCTAATATTGTTTTTTTTTTTCAAGGGCAATCTTTTTAAGACGGAGGATGTAGATCAATGTGTGTGTATGTACCTTTCAGAAGCTATCCAAGGGCTTGCACAAGTGACTGCCATTTTGTAGTATGCTATTGAGATATTAGCATGTTATGTATGTAAGGTCTGTCTGTTAACTAGTTCATTTTTCTTTTATGATGCTGCTATCCATCCTGATGTGTTTCTGTGTATTAAAGCATCTAAACGAAATACCCCACCTGCTTGTCATCTATATTAGAGAGATAGGAGCAACAGGTTCCAGGCCCGGGGCGGACTCCACACCCCCTTCCCTTGTGGTTTTGGCTATGGGGGATGGAGACAGGGTTTCCTTGAGTCCTTTAGCTTTTTGGGTGGTAGAGTGGACCTAATCCAGGTCTGGAGCCTCGCCCTTTACGGGAGTCTCCCAGTCCATTCCTATCAGGTGTCCTGAGCCTGTTCATCCTGTCCAGAGTCAGCCCTCATGAGATAGCCTTCAGGCACAAAAAACCCAGAGGTTCCCATCTCTTCTGAGTCCTCTGCTAAGCCTCATACAGAAGAGCCCCTTAGGAAGAGACTGTGCAAGAGGATGCACTTGGACTTCTGTATGGAGCCCTTTATGGAGGGCACAGATTTTGATGATGAGGACAGTTTCCCCAGATCTCCACAGTATGATGTCTCCTTCAGGGACATTCTGGAGCTGATGAAGCGGAAAGGTGGTTGGTCTCCCCAGCCCCCGTCTTCGGAGGAATCTGTGTTCCTGAAGGCATTCAGGACAGGCCCATCTACATCCTGGGTCTCCCCCCATGTGGACAAGCTTATTGATCAGGGTGTGGAAGGAAAATGACACTGTGGAACTAGTTCCCAAGAAAGCTGCTAAGTTTCTGAGCCCTCCTGCAGACAGAGAGCACTGGAGCAAGGGAGTGTCAGTTGATGCTATAGTGGTTGCTGCAGCCACAAACAAGGGATCTGGCTGAATATAGCTGCAGAGTCCATCCTGAACCAAGAGTCTCAGGCAGTTTACAGGCACAGGAAGCACATTTATGCTTCAGCCACATTTTGTCTGAGAGCCTTGAATTATTTGACGCATTTCATCTGCCTTCAAAGAGATTTGGTCTCCAAACTGACCTAGTCTCTTTCAGGGTTGATGCCGGTGGAGGACCTCAAGAAAGTATCTCCTCAGCTCGCCACCCTTTCGTCCCTTTTCTATTCCTCAATGAGGCTAATCTCCAGCGCAGCAGAAAGTATCTCTCGAGCTGCTGGTGCAAGCATTGCCATTAGGCACCATGCCTGGATGTGGTTATGCAGGTTCGTGGACCCCTTCAAAGCATCCTATACGAATGCCTCATTTTATGGTTCCTGTCTGTCTGGACCTTCTGTCAAAGAAACCTTGGAGGAGGGCAAAACTCTGTCGGCAGTTGGAATGAAGTTTTCTATTCCCCAAAGGTCCTTTTCCAGAAGCCAATGAGTAAGTAAGAAGCTCTGGTTCCACAGGTCACAGGGCTCCTTCCAGGATGCTCCAGAGGATTCCTCTTCCAGGGGCAGGAGAAGAGGATTCAATTGTAGATGCTGTTCTAGGGGCAGAAGGGGTCTGCAAAATAAGGTCTCCAGGGAATCTTTCTCTGAGAAGCTGTTCAGCACCTCTGAGGCACTGACTGACTGTACTACCCTAGAGGTAGTCAGGGGTCATTTTTCATTGCATCCAAGCACCTGGGAATCCATAGCAAATGATCAGTGGTTGCTCAAAATTATATCCAGGGGTTATTACATTCCCTTTTCCCAACCACTCCCAGTTACCAAGAAAGTTCTCCCAGATGTGCCACCCAGTCAGAGAGAAATAGCCCGATTAGAAGTTGTGGCACACTTCTAGAAAAAAGCGCCATCCAGCAGGTCATGACAGGACAAAGAGGATCCAGGACTTATTCTCGTTTCTTTTTGGTGCCAAAAAAAGATGGAGGACCTATGTCTGATTTTGGACATCAACACACTGAATTTATTAGTCAAGAAGATGAAGTTCTGTACGGTCACTGTTCAGTCCATTCTGCCCCTTCTGCAAAAGGAAGAATGGATGTGCTCCGTAGATTTCCAGGATGCCTACTATCACATCAAGATAGACAGGTGTTCCAGGAGGCACCTGTGCTTCCAGATTGGAGCTGATCATTTTCAGTTCAGAGCCATACCATTTGGTCTCAACACAGCCCCCAGGTTGTTCACCAAATGCTTAGCTGTCGTAGTGGCTCACCCGAGGCTTCAGGGATTTCAGGTCTTTCCATACCTTGATGATTGGCTCCTCACAGCTCCTACAAGGCATCAGCTGGTTTCTGTCATGCAGTACCTCTTGCTCACCTTTGAAAGGTGAGGGATTACTGTCAACTTGGCAAAGTCAAAACTGTCTCCTGTGGGGCTCATCTCTACACAGTCACAGAGGTTACAGCATTGCCTCCCCAAAGAGTGGATCTGATCAAGCAGCAGGTCGAGGCAATCTTGGAGGTTCCTTCACTGCAGACACACCCCATTTGAGAGCATTGGGGTCCATGCCATTGGCTATTCCCCCTCATTCCTCTAGTGTGGTACCACATGCGGGCACTCCAATGGATGATGCCAGTGCAGTGGTCTATTCTGTCTCATCCAATGTCCATGCCTATTCCCTTGACTCCTGTCTGCAGACAGCACCTGCAGTGGAGGCTTCATTCAGAGGATCTCCTTCAAGGCAGGCCATTTTCTCTACCCCTGCCCATGGCCACTGTGACCATGGACTCTTCCCTGTTAGGGTTGGGAGGTAATTGTCATGGAAGGACCATCCAAGCACATGGTCCCCCCTCAGAGACCAAATTGCACATAAATGTTCTAGAGATGAGGGCAGGCCTCCTGTCGTTGCAAGCCATTCAAGATTGCCTTCCTTTGGCAATGGTAGTGATTCATACAGACAACATGTCGGTTGTCTGGTATATAAACAAACAAGAGAAAACATGATCGTACCCATTGTGAAGAGAGGCCATGAGAGTGTGGGAATGGGCAATCTCTTCCAGTCGCTTTCTGCTTGCAACACACATTCCCAGAAAGTCTAGTGTCTTGGTGGACAAGTTCAGCAGGTCTATTCTGACTCCATATGAGTAATCCCTCAATCTGTCAGTGACATCTCAGAATTTCGCCCATTTCGACATTGGAGCCAAACTTGCTATGATCTTTTTGCATCCCCATTGAACAACAAATGCAGCAGGTACTTTGCCCTGATTCCCCCAGAGGGACACTCTACACTTATCCTCCACTTCCTCTGATGCCCAAAGTTCTTCAGAAAGCCTTCAGGCTGAGGAGTTCCATGATACTCATTGCTCCCTTCTGGCTTCATCAGGTGTGATTCCCCTTCCTCATTTCTCATCTCAAGTGTCCTCCATGGATACTGGATCCCATTCCGGATCTCATCTCTCACCCATTAGAACAACTTCCTAATCTTCGGTCTCTTCACCTGACCGCATGTTTTCTCCACATCCCGTCCTTGTAAAGCAGTCCAGGTTGGCTTCTCCCATCAGAAGAATTATTCTGGCCTCACAGAAGCAGTCTACTCAATTTTCTACTGTAGTAAGTGGAAACACTTTTCTTTTTGCGCAGCAGAACGGAATTTGGATCCCTTTTCAGCTCCCATAACAGACTTCCTTCTGTTCTTAACATCCCTGTTTCAGGAGGAGGCCAGTTTTTTTGACTATCCGACTGCAATTAGCGGCCATTTCTAATTTTCATTCCAGTTCTAGGTCTACCTTTTCCTCTAGGCTGTGCAAGGCCTTCATGAAGTTTCTCTTTCTTCTTAGGCTTCCAACCAAAAATCCTGCTCTTCCTTGGGATTTGACTTTGATGCTGCAATCTCTTACCCAAAGCCCCTTTGACCCTGCTCATTCCTGTGATCTCAAATATCTTTTATGGAAGACTGTCTTTCTGGTGGCCATTACTTCGTCCAAGAGGGTTTCTGAGTTGCAGGTCTTATCTTCTAAATCACCTTATATTGTTTTTCATAAGGACAGAGTGGTTTTATGAACTAGCCCCTCCTTTATGCCTAAAGTTGCTACTGAAAGAAATCTCAATCTGGAAGCCCAAATGCCTGTGTTCTTTCCTAATCACTCTAATAAGGGTGAATATTTTCTTGGATGCTCATCAGCAGCTTAGATTTTATTTACATAAGACTAGATACTTCAGAAAATCTGACCAGTTGTTCATGGCCTTTTCCCTGAGCAGGCATGGCCAAGCAGTTTCTAAATTAACAATTTCTAAATGGCTGTCTAGTTGTATCTATCTGGTTTACTCTATGAGGAACATACAACTGTCTCACCCTTCTAAGGCGCATTCTCTCCTATCAGTGGCTACTTAGGTTCATAGGTAAGTACTAGGCTATCTGCCCAAGGACATCTGTAAGCCTAGCTAGAATGTGTTGGCTTTTGCCGCCCCCTTATATTAGTTCCCTGTGCCTCTGTCCAGCAGAGCCATTAGTTCCCTGTGCCTCATTCCAGCAGAGCCACTGCAGTGATCCCCAGGGTTATTTTTCTGTTTCCCATTCACTCATCAAGGTTTCTGTTGAAGAGTGTTAGTGAGGGGCTCTGCCTAATGTAGATTGGAATCCTGTTCCAAAGCATGGAGAGTCTCTGGGACAGGAATCTATCCCTCCAGCACGTCCTATTTAATGTTGTGGTGAGGTTTAGATCCCTGGATTGTGTGGCTCTCGGGGATTTGTTTTTTTTTAGGTGGAGCATGTCCATTAATTCTGGGTTGGACATGGCCTTGTATGTCAGGCAGAGATCACCTCTGAGTAAGCAGTATGCAACCGAGTACAGTTGGAGTTTCTTCAGTCAGGCTGCATAGGGCATCTGTTTGAGGCCAGTAATTCTCTTGGTGAGGTACTTCTGTGGTCTTTCCAGCTGTTGCAAGTGTCTTGTAAGTTACATCCCAAATGGGGCATTGTACTCTATGATGGGTCTGATGAGTGATGAGTAGAGGGGCACAATAACCTCTTTTTTTCTAGATGAGAACCCTTTTGTGATTAGGTGGGCCACATAGAAGGATTTTCTAACCACCTTGGCAATATGATTATCAAAGGAGAGATTACTATCTACGTGGGTCCCCATATCCTTATTACATTTTCTGTATTTAGGGGACTACCACATATGTGGTAGTTCACGGGTACTTTGTCTTTTCCAAAGGGGGTGACTATGCACTTTTTGGCATTTAGCCTGAGGCCATGACTTTGACACCAGGTATCTGTCTCAGTGAGACCCTTCTGGAGGATGTCTGTATCAGCCGAAGAGTCAGTTATGGCCCCCAGTTTGCAGTCGTCTGTGAACTTGGTCAGCCATAGTCCTCCTGTGCTTGCCTGTACCTCTGAGAAGTATATACCAAACAGGAGGGGTCCCAGGACTGAGCCCTGGGGGACGCCACTTGTAACCAATTTAGAGTCGGACTTAGAGCATGCAACTCTCAATGTGTGGGATCTCTCCATGAGCCAACTGGCAACCCATCTCGTGATGTAGGGGTTTATGTTCAGGCTGGTAAGCTTGTCTATAATACCAGAATGGGGAATCGTGTCGAAAGGCCTTTGCGAGGTCTAGGTAGGCTGTGTGGACCTACTTTTCCTCATCTAAAGCCTTGGTAACTGTCTTAAAGAAGTCCACCAGTTTTAGGAGGCATGATCTGCCCTTAACAAAGCCAAACTGGGTAGAGCCCAATGTTTGGAGGTTCCCAATGTCTCTGTAAATGAGTTCCAGGATGATGCGCTACATACCCTTGCAGACCAGGCTAGCCAGGCTTATAGGGCGATAGTTCCAGGGGTCCGTTGTGGCTCCACCTTTGTCGAGTGGGATAACTATTGCTGTGCGCCACTCTATGGGTACATAGCCTGTAGAGAGGCTGAGTTTGAACAGTGTGTTTAGGTGAGGAGTTAGTTCATTTTGGAGTTCATGTAAGACACAGCCTGGGACACCGTCCGATCCCATCGAAGATGTGTTTTTGGCTTTGGATAGGGCTGTTTTAACCTGTGTGTCAGTGATTGTCAGGGCTCTACATTCTTCTTGTATGTCTGCCAGAATGTTGGCAATATCGGTCAGTTCAGTGTATTTTGTGCGATTCTGCACTAACTCAGAGCAGATCTGAGAGTTTCCACTTAGGTTCTTGACATAGCTAAAGAACACTTTGTGGTTATCTTTGGAGTCCTTGACAATTTTTCTTTCAAAGTTAGACGTTCTTGCTGACACTGATCAGGGATGTCTTTCCTTTTTGGGATTTTACTCTTTTCTGTACTAGTTTCCTCCCTCTATTGTATAGCTTGTTTATGGCAGGGGTCCACCAAACTGGTTTCCTTTCCTTTTCTTGGAGGAGTGAGTCTTGGTTTTGCTTGGGATAGCATGATCCATGCATTCTTGCAGGTGCTCATAGAGTGCCTTTGTAAAGGATTCAGCAGCTTGGACAACGTTGTCCTTTAGCATGGGGGCTGTGAACCTTTCCACCTTGGTCTTAAGTAACGTGAAGTTTGCTTTTGAAAAGTTTTTCGTGGTGGTTTCCTTGATTGAGGGTGGGGGCGGAATGTGGATATCCAGAGTGATTAGTCTATGGTCTGATCTAACCAGCGAGGGGTTGACCTCCGGTGTAGAACACCGGTCACCCATGTTGGTGATGACCAGGTCCAATATGTTGTCACCTCTGGTGGGGGTGTTGACCAGTTGATCCAGGGCGTCCGAGTTTATAAATTCTAGGAAGCGTTTGGCAAGGGAGTTAGTACTTGAGTAGTTCTCCCAGTTAATGTTTGGGTAATTGAAATCACCCAATATTAGGGCATTTGGTGGGACCTTCATATTTTTCAGTGTCTCCAGAAATGCGGAATGGGGGTCCTGGGTCATGGTGGGTGATCTGTAGCAAGCTACAATTTGAATTGCAGTTTTTCCCGTAGTTAGTTGCACATGGATGATCTCTGAGGCATTGTGCTGTGCCACTAACCTGGAGGTATGGGTATCCTTGATGAATATGGTTACACCCCCACCTTTTGTGTTTTGGTCTGGGTTCAGTGGCCGAAAAGTATAGTATGAGTTATAGCCTGGTAGTGCTGGGGTACTCTCTGGAGCCTTAAATCAGGTTTCTGTTACTGCACAGATATTGATGTTCTCCATACTGAGGAGAATCTTGAGTGCATGCATTTTGAGGTTTAGACTTCTGGTGTTGAGTAGCATTGCCCTTAATTTTTGGTTACTTGTGCTATTTATGGTGGTGGGTTTGTCTTTTGAGCCTTGCCTAAAAAAGGCACTATGAGGGCGGCAAAAGCCTTGGCTTGTATTTGAAAGCCTAAGAGTGACAGGTGTAAGCCATCTCTTGCGAAGCAACGTGGACTGTCAAGCATGTCATCCCAGGTGGACATATACTGGATCCCCTTTGAATGACACCAGAAACTTAGCCAATTTTTGAAATTGATCATTTTTTCTTTATACTGTGCCATCATTCTTGGTGAGGGCAGGATGCTATTCAGGGTCAGGGTCATACCGGCCTGGGCTACGTGATCAGAGAGCTCTTCCATGTCTCTTTTCATGTAGTCCAGGGAAGTACATTTCAGGTCATTCACACCAACATGGATAATGACAGAGTCGTATTTGTACTTGTTCTGGAGCAACCTGAGTGCTTGTTTTATGTGGCGGAACCTGTTGCCTGACAGGCAGCTAACTGTAACCTTCTCCTTGTCCAGCCTAGTTAGTGGGACATCAGTGTGCGTGACTATAGAGTCGCCTATTACTAGTGTGTTGGGTATGTTATTTTGCCTTAAGGGCTGTGACTGCGTGGCACACTGATTATGTGAAGTATGTGTTTCATGGTTTGAGATGGGGTGTGGAGGTTGCTTGGGTGTCTTCTTTGGAGGTCTCTGTTGGTTTTGCAAATTTTTATTTAGAGCCTCCGAGTATGTTTTTGTGTATTTATGTGTGTTATTTGCCGGTGTTGGTTTAGTAGGTATATGTCAGACTGGTGGTGTGTTGCAAGTATTTTCCTTCTCCTCTTGACTGTCAGTTCCAGTCTTGGATTGAGAGAGCTTTGCCTCCAGTTTGGCTGTATAATTGTATCTCTCACATATATTAGTGTTTGGTGGTAAGGGGAGAGGGTTGACTGTATACATGAGATAGTTGTAACATTGCCTCAAAATGCCCAGATTCACCAGTTGGACTGGAGAGTACACCTGAAACTGCCCTTTGGACGTGCCTGAATAGGTAAAATGAGCTGTTTTACTGATTGGCTGGTAGGGACGAATAGAGAGCCTTGTCCTTCTGGACAGTATAGGGGGTCTACTGTTAGGGTTAATTAGTGCTTGCTATGGGTTTTGAGCAAGTGCTGGGCTGTGAAATGAATGGTTTGAGTGCTTAAGTTGAAAGTTTGTCTAGTTCCAAGGGAAAAATTGAAGAGTAGACTTCGTGGAGCCAGGAATAGTTTAACCCTAGCTAACAGGTGATGTCTGGCGCGCAAAACCACGCAAATGCGGTTTTTATAGCAGGGAAATGAAAGAGATAGAAATTAGCCCAAAATGGCCAATAAACTGCTAACTTCTGGGATGAAACCACTCCTCCAGGGACAGATAGGCTGCTCAAAGCCCCCCTCTCTCACAGGTGAACAGAGAAACTTCCTTCTATCCAAATAAGGTATGGGCAACACAGAAACTTGTAACACAGCCCTGAATTCAGCAATAACCTGAAAAATGGAGTGTACTAGTTCGGGAAGGTGGGAAACAAGTGTATATATATATATATATATATATATATATATATATATATATATATATATATATATATATATATATATATATTTTTTTTTTTTTTCAGAAAATAAAGCAAATACAATTAAAAAAGCACTTTAAATGCACAGAAATGGCTATGACACTTTAGTGTGTAGCCTATAACAGTTAAACAGATTATTTAAGCACAAAAATGACTTAGTTCAAGTGCAGGCAGCAAATAAGTACAATATGTAGCAGAAACAAGCTTTTTAAATCACAGAAATGCTAAAAATTGGCGTTTTAGGTGGAATTAGTTAAAGACAGCAAGAAAATCCAGAAAAATAATACTTAATCACTTCACATTCTCTATTTTGTCTCACTGCTGCTGTAGAACTCTGCAGGACACCTGGCAGGCACTTGCTGAGCTGAATACATGCACAAAAAATGTGCAAATGCGGTTTTTATAGAAGGGAAATGAAAGAAATAGAAATTAGCCCAAAATGGCCAATTAGCTACTAACTTCTGGGCTACAACAAACAAGGCGCACAAACAGTTCAAATAATCAGGCACAATAAGCCTTTAACCAGAAATTCCCAGCTCAGAAGGGCAGAATCTAGCCTCTCCTCCCACAAGAATACAGACCACAAACCTTTTTAATGTAAAATAACTTTCCTGAAGCTCAAGTGCTTAAACCGGAACTAATGCACTTTTAGAATAACAGACACTGAGCCTTCAATCAGCAATTCCCAGCTTAGAAGGATGTAAGCTACCTGTCCTGCCACAACAATGCAGTCCACAAACCTTCTTAATGTAAAACAGCTGGTCTGAAGCCCAAGTGCTTAAACCAAAAGGCTTAGAATGACAGTTACAATTTAATCAGGCTACTACCAAGCAGTAATAATACAATTGAGTACTTTTAAGAAGAAGCACAAGCAAAATAAGGTAATATAGTGGGAAGAAACACAATTACAGTAAAAGCAGATGAATAAAGTGCATTTTTTATAACAATAGAAAACAAGCAAACTGATTTAAACAAATTACCCAATTAACCAGTAAAAAAACTCAGAAATGAGCCCTGTTTCAGCAGTCTTCAATCAGACAAGTTCAGGGCCTAACTGGATATACCTACTCAGATGGTCTCTCTGTATTAGGCTGGATGAGCTAATGAGACTATACTAGGCTAGAGCTGGGATACGGCTGAACAGATGGGAATGGTAGGAGTGTCTGAAATCAAAATATGATCTCACTGTATTTGGTTAAGTGAGCAAATGAGATGGGCCCAAGAGGAGTGTTCAAACACAAATTTACAGGAGGGGCGGTCAATTCCAAAGCCACCAAGATTAATACCACAACAAGAACAGGGAGGTTGGGTGGTGAAAACTAACTGCAGGCACAGAAAGAGCTCACAATTTTCAGTGAACAAATAAATAAGCAGATAAATGCAATACTATTTTTAACACAATATTCAATGAAACAATAAAATAGAAAAAAATAAAATGCAGTACTATCTTATAACATTGCAAGTTTGTACTTATCTCAGCTTGTAATAAAGTTGATGTAAGTATGTAAAAGCTAACCAAATAGCTCAAGTATGCAACTATTTCACTTCCAGGATGCCTTTAGATGAGATTTGTGCTGTGGCCACTTGTTCCACTCCTCACACTTTTGTCGCTCTTATAAACTAGACATGAGCTGTAGAAGCAGAGCGTCCTTTGGTTCTACAGTGCTCAGGAACGTGCTTCCTTAGGGCCACCCAGGCTTCTTTGTAGCTGGGGATTCTGGCCCAGATGTGATGAATAATGAAATGGATAACATCAGATTAATATTTATGTGCTTACCATAACTTGGTATCTGTGTTATCCTATTTCATTATTCATCACTTCCCGCTCCAGTCCCCCTTCCTTTTTCTGGTGGTTCTGGAGTGGCTGGGGTTCCAGGCCCTTGAGCTACCGCCTCTCACAGTTCTAATGCTATTGTTGGCTATGCCTTTTCAGATTATCAGGTGCCATACTGTTTTCTTTCCTTGGTCAGCAAACTCAATCTGAAGGTTAGATGGTAGACTATTAGGATTATGGGAGTGGGAAGAGCTCGAGCCTTGAATCTTCTCTGTAAAATGCCATATTGGATCTGACATTGGATCCAAGACCCAGGCATGTTGAATATTGAAATAGGATAACACAGAAAGCAGGTTATGGTAATTACGTAACTATTGCTTATTATGCTGTGGGCAATGTGTATTGTTACCACTGCCTGCAGATCTGTTTTTTTTCCTACCAATGTGGAAGAACATCAGCATCACAGTAATGACACAGCAATGATCACGTTAATGTGATCAACTTCAGCTTGCTGTTTGCTTTCCAACACCAACTGCTTATAATAATTCTCAGTCTTCCGTTGGCAAAATGTATAACACTGCCTCTCACACAGTGCAAAACAAATGGACAAATGCATAACAGAGAGACATTTACTACTTTCAACTAGGAAGTGTGCAACATAGTTAATAACAGTTTATTCATACTTATTAAAATGCTGTTTTGTTGAGGTAATATATTTCAGTATTTTTTTATCTTGGCAATTTGTTAAAAAATCATGACAATGAAAGAGTGGCAAACCTTTTCAGTATAAAACAGAATCTTAAACATTCAAAATAAGAAACAACCTCATAATGTTGTACAGTTGAGAGCTCAGCTTCCTGTCTTCACTAAACTATCAGCCACTTCCGGGGATCAGTTGTGATACCAAAAGTGATAAAAAATAAATAGCCTTGGAAATGTATGCTGCTGTGAGGGCTGAAGTTCCCATTGCAGGGAGCCATACCTTTGAACTGTCCCTAATTTACAGACATTTTTGATTTTCCCTCATATTTTTGTCTTGTCCCTGATTTTCTAGTATGTCACAAAAGGTTACAGAGAAGTCAGTAATTCCAGGCATTAGAGTTTCATATTTCTTATTGTTCATTTCAGAAAATCTGTGTTGATTCAAAACATAGTCTGTTAACTTTCTAGAGTTAGTATAATATTTAACAATTTACTCTTATTTATCCTGCTGTTATTTTTGGCACTTTCCAGAGCGGAAAGCTGTGACTGGCTCCCCCCACATAGTGGTAATATTAATTAAAAATAGGTATATCATCCTGAGGGCATGGTATACTGTTACCCATTGCCCACATTTTAGTTAGTTTCTTGCCAGTGTTAAATATAAAATATGCATTCCTGCAGAGGAAAAACTATCTGCAGTTCTCAAATTCTTGTCACTCTCTTGTCATATGCCTTTCAACTAGTGATTTGCCAGGAAAGCATTGTGATTTGATTTGAAAGCTGATGCAGAAAGAAGCAGCAGAAGCATACAGACAAAAAGGGTAAAAGAAAAAACAACTCCATGAATAAACAAAGACTGTATAAACCTGATGAAACAAAAAGACCTAGACTGGTACACTTATAAACAAAACAAAACTGAACAAAACTTCTCTTTCAAAATACTCTGCAACAGCATAACCAAACTAGTTGAGAAAAGTAAAAAATCCTACTACACTCACCTTCAGCTACAACACAAATGTAACCCCAAAACATTCTGGAACACACTATCAACCCTTCTCAATCTTAGTACAAATAAAGAACAGCCCTCTTCTCCTAATGCCCCCCATCTCTGATTGCATAAAAATTTAACAAACACTTCATAAAATCCATAACTGACCTACTGACTCTTAACTCTATCTTAATAGCCCCCTTCATTCTCCCATACTAACTCCAATAACTCCTCTCCATGTACCTCAGACCATATCAAGAACAATTCACACAATGAAATGCAAAGGTAACCGGACTCCTTTCTCCTTTAAACCTATACCCACTACAACCATAAAAATTATCTCTAAGCTTAAACCACTGCTGCACATATGGAGATAACCTCCCACCACAATATCTAGAACTCACTGCAGACTCAGTCACTTATCCAGTCAGCATCCTCATAAATAGATCTCTCCCCAAAGCTACAGTCCCATCCATATGGAAACTGTCACATATAACCCTAATACATAAAGGAGGGAACTCCATCAAAATATCCAACTTTCAACCCATATTGGTCCTTTCCTATTCAGTCTAGGAGTAGACAGAGAAGGCAAAGTCCATGCAAACAGTTAAGGACTTCCTGCAGGTGCAACCACCTAGATTCAGCAGGGACCTTCCAGCAAAGTATTGGTCCTTTCCTACCCAGCCAAGGAGTAGACAGAGAAGGCTGCAAAAAGACAGAGTTTCCAGGCACAGGCATCAACAACAGAGATCAAGGTAATGGACCTCTGAAACACCCAGGCAAGGGAGTTCTAGGTAAGAGCCCCCAGCCAGAGAACAATTATAACTCTCTCCCCTGCTCCATTCTTTCACCATCCCAAAACTAGGAGGAAGACTGTCTCTTTTCCTCCAAAACTGAGCCCACATTACTTCAGATTGGTGGGTTCTAGACATTATTGAAAATGGTTGCAAACTCACTTTCAAAGAGCCTTTAGTTTACTCAGGTTTCCCAGATGTACCTCCAAATCAAAAAACTCAGGCTCTCGAACAGATACAAATTCTGTGTTCTCAGGCAGCGGTGGAGCCAATCCCAGAGGGACAAAAAGGAAAAGGCTTTTACTCAAGGTTATTCCTAGTCCCAAGAAAAGAAGGATCTTGGCATCCTATTCTGGACCTGTCCAGCTTAAACCAGTTCCTCAGGATACCAAAGTTCAAAATGCTGACACTTCAAAAACTACTGACCATACTAACACTTCAGGCCTTCATGGTCTCAGTAGACCTGGTTTATTCCACAATGCCCTACTGTACCTCCAACTTGAGCCAGCAGGTACAAACCATTTTAAAAGAGTCTAGAAGGCCTAACACAAGAAAATCTTACTCAAATAAATGGAAAATATTTTCAGTTTGGTGCCAGATGCACCATCTTCAACTAAATTCTGTTAACATTTCTAACATTTTGGAGTACCTGGCCAGCTTAGTGGAGAAAGACCTCTCTTATTCCTCCATCAAGATTCATGTCTCAGCCATTTCTGCCCACATCCCTAGTCATCCTCCAATTTATTTGTAGCCTTTGCTGAAACAATTTCTTAGGGGAGTTATTCACATTACGCCCCCCCAGGAGAAAACCCACCCCTCGCAGGGGCCTCAACTTTGTCGTAGAAGAATTTACTTTGCCTCCTTTCGAGCCTGCAGCCTCTACCACCATAAAGTTTCTTACCTGGAAAACTGCCCTTCTACTGGCTATCAGTTTGGCCAGGAGGATCTCAGATTTGGAGGCCCTAATGGCAATGGAGACTTTCATTACCTTCCATAAAAACAGAGTCTTTCTCTGAACTAATCCTTCCTTCATGCCTAAGGTGGATACCAATGTGTCTCTGAATCAGACCATTCATCTACCTACCTTCTTTGCCAACCCTCAGAACAGAGGAGAAAGATTACTGCACTCTTTGGATGTACATTGAATGCTATGCTTCTACCTGGACAGGACTAAATCTTTGAGCAAAAAGACCAGCTGTTCATTATCTTTGCCCCAGGCTCAGAAGGAAAACCAGCTTCTAAACAAACCATTTCTAACCGGATTTCCCACTGCATCTCTTTCTGTTACAGTCATCATGGCAAAAAGCCCCCTAATTTGATTAGTTCACACTCTACTAGGGCCACATCTACTTCTACAGCTTTCCTCAAAGGGTGCCCGCAAAGAATATCTTGGAGGCAGCCACTTGGTCTTCTCTGGACTTCACTAGGCACTACTACCTGGCAACCTTTTCCAAGTCTAGAGCAGGTTTTGCATCTGCAGTCCTGCAGGGATTCCTCTCCTTTCCTTAATTTTCTTCCACCCTCTCTAAACCTTTGGGAATCTTCCTAACAGTCAGGACTGCAACACTGAAACACAAAGAACATAGAACAGTTGTGTATGCTAACCATAAATATAGACGTTCAAGTGTATTCACTGTTGCAGTCTTCTCCCTCTCATTCTACTAGGTGAGCTACTAGAATCAGGAAAGGACCCTACACCTCCCAACCTTGGGTTGGGTCCTCTCTTTCTTGGCCCACCTTAGTTATACTTGGGGCTTCCTTGAGTCCACTCTGCCTTTGTCCTCCTAGAGTGTACTTGGGGACTCCTTGCAAGCAGGTCAAGAAAATACTGAAGCGATGACGCAGGTTGGCTGCCTTTATACCTGAGCTTACTGATGTTGGTAAGGGCATCTGCCAGCCTGGGAGGTGAAAACAGTTTTCTTTGGTAGTCAGACTCACTGAGGGCTTTTATGGCAGGAAATCCCAACAGTCAGGAATGCAACAGTGAATACACATGAACATGTACATTAATGTTAAGTGTACAGAACTGTACTTTCCTGGACCTCTCAAAGGCCCTAACTTCTTGATACCCTACCCAACACAGGCTGCTCCCCTACCACAGTACAGTGGTTTCAGAGCTACCTAAAAGGCCAGAAGCAAGCCATTAAATGGTCCAACCAACTCTCCCCATTTCTTCCTAACCCAAATAGAGTCCCTAAGGCTCCATCTTAGGTCCCCTTTTGTTTATCATATTCAGCAATAACCTACATACTGCCTCTTACCCTGGTACCCTTATGCAGTATGCAGATGACTCCACCATATTCTGTACCTCTTGCACCCTCTCAGAATTACTTAACAACACTCAAAATCATGGCTTACAAATAACCAATTTTTTCTAAATCCAAAAAAAAAAAAAAAAAACCTCATACTCTTTCTCCCAAAAAATACCGCTGTAACCTCCAATCAGTTTAATATCCTCTCAGCCAATAAGACTACAATTGAAAGACTAGAAGAAACAAACCTATTAGGCATCATCATAGATAGCAAACTAACCATCATCCTCCACATACAGCAAAACACAAAGAAAACCCATAAGAAATTAGGACTCTTATATAGAAACAGGCAATTCCTTACCACAGCAACCAAGACTACTCTAGCAAAAACTTTTCTTCTCCCCTCCCTACTTTACAGATCTTGTATACTTACCAACCTGCAAAAATCCACCAAGACAAAAATGGAATAATGCTATAATAAAATCACTAAGTTTGCCTCTAATGTCAAATACCATACCCACCACTGCAAGCCATTAACTGAACTAAATTGTCTGGAACTCTCCAACCAGCTCTCACACATCCCACTAACTACCTTATCTAACCTAATCTACAAACCCACTGCTTGCCATGGCCTAGATAAGATCATCAAACAATATATACCAAATCAGATCACTCAGATCAGAAGACAAATCCTACTAGAACTCTCCAAGCCTTTTGAACGACATGTCCAAGTGCTTAGACTGCATAGTAATTGGGTACAATTTCTAAACAATGGAACTCTCTCCCTCCAAACATCAGATCAGCCCCAAGCCTGCAACTCTTCAAATCCTCCTTAAAAGGATACCTAAATATGTTCTGGCTCTGCACATGTCTAACTCCAGGCTAATTCCTTTCCTCCACTACATGCTCTACCCACCTCATCTGTTTGTCTACCCACCCCCCTGTGCACCATCAGATTTCAACGATAACTCTCCACCTCCTCACCTCAACTACTATCATCCCAACTTCAGTTTACATTCATTTGCCATCACTTTCTCCCCCAACCTCTGTCTGCTTTGCTTCTTCTATCTCTCTGTCCCCACCTTAACTCTTAAAATCTTAATCCTTTACATTACTTCTCCCCCTCACTAAGCAATGCTGTTTACAGTCTGCTATAATCTGTCATCATTACCTGATGCAAATAAGTACAACAGCTATTTTCATCTCTAATTAAACTAGAGTTTAATACATAGCAATGTCTTAACAATTATGTTAAATCATTACCAAAACATAAATATCTGCAGATGATAGTCCCTAGCTTCTACAGCTGTTCTTCTGTTTTATATAATGACTATTCTAAAATGTAATTGCATTGTGTAATACCCTATCTAACTTTATGTTTGTAATCTTTGTTATTCTATGTATTGTATATGTATTATTGTGGAGCTTTTCTCCCAGGTTCCGCTGAAAACAGGTTATGCAACCCAGTTGGACTATCCCAGTTAACAAATGTCAAATAAATAAATAAACACTTAGGAATTGAGGCCAAGCACTTAAGATTGATGAGTTTCTAGTGTTCTCTAGTCATATTATTAGGTGACTAGAGACTGCTGAAGAAGAAAACACTGTTATCAATTGCTAAGAGCGACCATTCACAAGTGCTTAGACTGTATAGTAATTGGGTACAGGTTAGCTACCTGTCCCCTATTACTTCAATTAAATTAAAAAAAAACAAAAAACATAAAATAAGGATTTATATTTTTTTTTAACTAGGGTATTTGATGGGCCACAGTATTTCACAGCTGGGGTATGAGGTAACTGAAAGAATAAACAAGGTAGACCACGACCACAAAGTAAGGCAAACAGGGAAAAGGCATACAGAACAAATCTACAAATTAAATGTTGTAAAACCCTCTAGGGAGGTACAAGTAAATGTGGTAAACAGTGTTCCTGAGGTCAGAAACTATAAGAAGGGAAAAACAGATATTATCAATATTCAAGGTGATAGTGCACAGCAGTCTTTCACAACCTCGAAGACAAGAAGTCTAAAAGTTCCTTTTAAAGACAAAGGTGACTTTTTTGAGGTGCTTGAAAGGAGAACTCTTAACAAACACTACATAGAAACAATCCCAAGGAAAAGCTCATCTAAAAACATATAAAGTACCCTAAACCCAGATACAATCAGAATAAGAGGAGTTATAAAAACGGTAATAAGTAGTGCATGCTTGTTAAATATCATTTAGGGTATTAAACCTTCTGTTATTTCTTTTAAACCTGTAAATGACATTGTGCCCATATTCTTTGGTGGGTCCACAACTAGATATTTATTTATTTAATTGTTCGCTTGTTTGCATTTGGATAACTGGACTGCCTCATGCACCATTTTGAGCCATGACTCCAGTCAAAGGCAATCAAAGGAACATTACTGAGCATTATACTAATATTAGAACAACATTGCTCTGAGGATTCTCATACCACTGAGAACTTACATATTTTGTACTACAGATTCACAACATGTCTTTAGCTAAATTGTATTAAAGGAATGCATGCTATGGCACAATGGGTAATGTTATACATTTACAGTGATCATTTAAACATGTAAGTCCCTTACAATCAAATGATAAACAACTCTTTATCATACACAAACCAAATAAAATCTGCATGATCCTCCTTATACTCTTAATGCAGTAGCAAGAACCTGGAACTCACTCTATGTAACAATCAGGTCATCTCTTAACCTCCACATGTTAAAACTTCTTTAAAAACAGTGCTAATTCCTGGGAGTGCTCATGCTCAATGACAGGCTAGTCCTATCCCACCTTATAAGCTATTTTTTTCTTTCACCCAACCTTCAACTTCGAACCACAGTTTTACCTCTCACCCACTTTCTTGAAGCCATACTTTCCTTTTACTTTCTCCAGCTATAACTGTTTTCAGTTTTCTGACCTATTTCCTCTAGGTATAATCATTTTTCATTTTTCTAACCTGCTCTCTCTCTCTCCCCTACCGTAACACCATATCCTTTTCCACTACTGAAAATCTTAGTGACTTGCTATGCAACCAAAGTACATATCCTGCTTATACCCATTTGTAATTTGCAAATATCGCATCATCATTATCATTAACTCCCCTTTTTTCCCCATTTTCTACATGGGGTCAGGGTGTTGTGTCAATTATTGCTATCTCACTCGATTCAATGCCACTCTCCTACCTTTTTCAACAGTCATGCCTGATGTGTAAGTATCTTTTCATAGGTTCATACGTTCATAGAAGGCTAATTACTGTAGAGCCCTTACAAGCCTAGCCATATTTATCCCAAGTTGTCCCAGTTGTCGGTGGTTAGGTGTATAAAGTTTGCAGAGGTAAGAGTCGAATTAATAACAACTTCCTCTGTCCTGGAGGGATATGGGCACCACCCCAGGAGTGAATTTGCAGTCACCCATCCATTGATCTAGGTTGGGTTTGAAGAGGGTCAGGGAGGGGCTCTGTTTCACGTGAATTGGAAGCTTGTTCCAGAGAAGTGGCAGTCTCTGGGAGACATATCTATCTCTCCAGCATGACCTGTTTATATAAGAGGCTAGGTTAAGTTCCCTGGAGTGAATGATTTTCATGCAGCTTGATTAACAGTTGTATAATATTTCCAGCAGGGCCGGTCAGAGACTGCTCTGTAAGCTAGGTGCCAGTCACCTCTTAGCAACGTGTAGAAAGCAGAATACAATGACAGGGCTTTCAGTCTTTACACATAAGACTTAATTTGTATACCCTGTAATTTCTTGGTACGAAACCTCTGTGGTCTGTCCAGTTGTTGCAAGTTTCTGGTGAGGGACATGAATAAGGAAGCATTGTACTCATTGATCTGATGAGGGCCGAGTATAATGAAATTATAATGTCCTTAGATCTAGGTGCAATGCCCTTACTTATAAGGTGTGCCACATAAAAGGATTTCCTTATTATTGTGGATATGTGGTGGTCAAAGTTCAGGTTGCTGTTGCCATATCATATATCACTGGGTCTCCACTTAGGAGACTGCTGTCTGTAATGTAATTAGCAGGGATGTCAACATTCCCAAAGGGAATAATAATGCATTTTTTGCATTTAGCTTTAATCCGTGGCTTTGGCACCACCAGCCATTTGTCTGCATTAACTGTGCCTGCAGTATATTAACATTGTTGCAGGACTCAGTGATTGCTCCCAGTTTTCAATTGTCAGTGAACTTTGTCAGTCACAGGCCATACAAATTTGCCTAAACTTCTTAGAAATAAATTCCAAACAGTAAAGGGCCCAGAAGAGAATCCTTTGATATGCCACTGGTGACTGGTCTTTTGCAAGAGACGAAGTTACCCACTTTGACAGTATGTGTCCTGTCGGTGAGTCAGTTGGCTACCCATCTAATAAAGGGTGAGTAGTTCCCTGTTGAGAGAGTTTCTCTATAATACCTGAATGGGGTATTGTCTCAATTGCTTTGGCTGGGTTAAGATAGGTGGTATGCATTCTCTTTCCTGTGCCT
The DNA here is from genome assembly GCF_019279795.1 of Protopterus annectens. NCBI lineage: Eukaryota > Metazoa > Chordata > Ceratodontiformes > Protopteridae > Protopterus > Protopterus annectens. Next base: position 1,664,865,829 of record NC_056735.1, on the reverse strand, counting down.
GTAAATTACCTAAAACTTTTCGTTTTGGGGATGGACTCTGCACTCTCTTTACCTCATCCAGGACGTTGATGACTTTCTCAAAGAAGTCAATCATGTTAAACACGCATGGTCTACCTTTAATGAATCTGAACTGGGTTGGTCCATAGTTTGGAGATTACCAATGTCCTTGTTAATAAGGTCCATAATGATTTTTTTCATGGCCTTGCAGAGGAGGCTTACTGTATTAACTTTATAAACATTTTTTTCTTCTCATGTATGCACATATTCCTTTCTTTACTAACCAATATTCACTCTCATCTTTGACACTCTTTGGCAAGTTATTAATGATCTTTTCACATCTAACCACTGTGTCTCTTCATCTCTTTTGAATTCACTATTTCAGGTGCAGCTAACATTGGGTAGGGCAATTTAAGACGTAGCCTGCTATAGGTCCCCAGCCATGTCCCAAGACTCACACTCCATGTTCCTTTGCACCCTGGAGAATATTAGGGTCCAACCTAACACTCTCATACTGGGGTACTTTAACTACCCCTTCATTAACTGGGAAAGCTACTCATGTACCAATACACTTGCCCAGCATTTCCTGGAATTCATTAATTCCAATGCCGTGGACCAGCTCGTTCTTACTCCCACTAGAGGTAGCAGTATCCTTGATGTGGTCATTATCAACATGGGTGACCGCTGCTCTACACCACTAGTCAACTCCTCCCTGGTAAGATCAGACCACAAATTAATCACCTTGGATATCCACACCCCTCCCACCCACCCCCACCCCTGCAAAGGAAATCACCATGAAAAACTTCTCCAAAGCTAACTTTGGGCTCCTAAAAACAGAGGTGGCTAACTGCACAGCACCCATGCAAATGGAGAATAGTTGCATGACTGCCGAATCATACACCAATGCACTGTACAAACACATACACAAATGCATGGATCTCACCATACCCAACAGAACCAAGGCTCTCTCCTCCAAAAAAAGCAAGCCAATGTGGTGGTCCCCTGCCATAAACAAACTCTACAACAGAAGGAGGAAAATGATGCAGAATAAGGTGAAGTCCCAAGACTGGAAAAACTCCCTTATCAGCCTCAAGAAAAAGTTGGGATCCCTCATCAAATCCTCTAAAGCTAGCTATAAAAACAGAATTGTAGCAGATAGTAAAGACAACCACAAGGCCTTCTACAGTTATGTAAGGAATCACCACAGCAATACCCAGATTAGCTCTGAGCTACTGCACAATGGTACCTCCTATACTGAGCAAACAGATATTGCCAATATACTGGCCAACAGATTCAGTGCCAGCTTTACCCCTCTCTCCCCCCACAGAGGACTAGTCACAATACCAGTTGATTGACAGGCACCCAGTATTACTGCTGCACAGGTTAAAACAGTACTGTCCAAGGTCAGGAATACATGCTTCTATGGGACCTGACAATATCCCTGGCTGTGCTCTACATGAACTACAGAGTGAACTGGCACCTCACCTGTGTGTCCTGTTCAATCACAGCCTCACCTCAGGCTTTGTCCCTACCAAATGGTGCACTGCTGCAGTCATTCCTCTCCACAAAGGAGGAGTGACTACAGACCCTGGGAACTATCTCCCAATTAGCCTGACAAGTCTGATATGCAAAGCTATGGAATGCATCATCATGGACCGAATAAACAAGGATATAGGGAATTTCCAAACTCTGGATCCCACACAGTTTGGTTTTGTGAAGGGTAGATCATGCCTGCTCAACTTGGTTGACTTCTTTGAGTCAGTCACCAGAGCTGTGGATGAAGGCAAGGTGGTTCATACAGCCTACCTTGACCTGGCCAAGACCTTTGATACCATTTCCCACTCAAGAATCATAGAAAATTTTACTAAGCTAGGCATCAACCCCTGTATTACTAGGTGGGTTGCAAACTGGTTCACAGATAGAACCCACAGTGTGAAAGTAGTTGACATTAAGTCAGATTACTGACCAGTCGTGGGATTCCACTCAGGGTTCGGTCCTGGGTCCACTCCTGTTTGGTATTTACTTCTCTGAAGTCCAGGCCAACATGAAGTGTCTCTGGCTGACAAAGTTCACAGATGATTGCAAGTTGGGAGCTATTATTAACTCTCCAAGTGATGTTGACATCCTACAGAAAGGCCTCACTGAGACCAACAAATGGTGTCAGAAACATGGCCTTAAACCCAATGCCAGAAAAAGTGTTGTCATTCCCTTTGGGAAAAACCCGGTTCCCATGAACTACCACATCGATGGTAGTCCACTGAACACAGAAGGAGTTATAACAGATCTGGGAACACAGGTCGACAGCAACCTCTCTTTTGACCACCACATTGTCACTGTGGTCAGAAAGTCCTTCTATGTGGCACATCTCAGTACTAAGGGTTTTGCATCCAGGAAGAAAGAGGTCATTGTCTACCTCTACTTTTCCCTCATTAGGCCAATCATTGAGTACAGTGCCCCATTTGGCATGCACCTCACTAGACACCTGCAACAACTGGAGAGGCCGCAAAAGTACCTCACAAAGAGGATCCTAGGCCTTAAACACTTGCCCTATATGGACAGACTCAAAAAACTCCAACTATTCTCTGTCTCATATCGCCTACTTAGAGGCAATCTCTGCTTGACTTACAAAGCCATGTCTGACCCAGCTCTGTTAGAAATGCTACACCTAAAGAAATTCCAATCCCGCCACACCACATGCTCCAGAGACCTCAACCTCATTACCACAATCAACAGAACATGCTGAGGGACAACCACAAGGCCTTCTACAGTTATGTAAGGAATCACCACAGCAATACCCAGATTAGCTCTGAGCTACTGCACAATGGTACCTCCTATACTGAGCAAACAGATATTGCCAATATACTGGCCAACAGATTCAGTGCCAGCTTTACCCCTCTCTCCCCCCACAGAGGACCAGTCACAATATCAGTTGATTGACAGGCACCCAGTATTACTGCTGCACAGGTTAAAACAGCACTGTCCAAGGTCAGGAATACATGCTTCTATGGGACCTGACAATATCCCTGGCTGTGCTCTACATGAACTACAAAGTGAACTGGCACCTCACCTGTGTGTCCTGTTCAATCACAGCCTCACCTCAGGCTTTGTCCCTACCAAATGGTGCACTGCTGCAGTCATTCCTCTCCACAAAGGAGGAGTGACTACAGACCCTGGGAACTATCTCCCAATTAGCCTGACAAGTCTGATATGCAAAGCTATGGAATGCATCATCATGGACCAAATAAACAAGGATATAGGGAATTTCCAAACTCTGGATCCCACACAGTTTGATTTTGTGAAGGGTAGAGCATGCCTGCTCAACTTGGTTGACTTCTTTGAGTCAGTCACCAGAGCTGTGGATGAAGGCAAGGTGGTTCATACAGCCTACCTTGACCTGGCCAAGGCCTTTGATACCATTTCCCACTCAAGAATCATAGAAAATTTTACTAAGCTAGGCATCAACCCCTATATTACTAGGTGGGTTGCAAACTGGTTCACAGATAGAACCCACAGTGTGAAAGTAGTTGACATTAAGTCAGATTACTGACCAGTCGTGGGATTCCACTCAGGGTTTGGTCCTGGGTCCACTCCTGTTTGGTATTTACTTCTCTGAAGTCCAGGCCAACACGAAGTGTCTCTGGCTGATAAAGTTCACAGATGATTACAAGTTGGGAGCTATTATTAACTCTCCAAGTGATGTTGATATCCTACAGAAAGGCCTCACTGAGACCAACAAATGGTGTCAGAAACATGGCCTTAAACCCAATGCCAGAAAAAGTGTTGTCATTCCCTTTGGGAAAAACCTGGTTCCCATGAACTACCACATCGATGGTAGTCAACTGAACACAGAAGGAGTTATAACAGATCTGGGAACACAGGTTGACAGCAACCTCTCTTTTGACCACCACATTGTCACTGTGGTCAGAAAGTCCTTCTATGTGGCACATCTCATTACTAAGGGTTTTGCATCCAGGAAGAAAGAGGTCATTGTCTACCTCTACTTTTGCCTCATTAGGCCAATCATTGAGTACAGTGCCCCATTTGGCATGCACCTCACTAGACACCTGCAACAACTGGAGAGGCCGCAAAAGTACCTCACAAAGAGGATCCTAGGCCTTAAACACTTGCCCTATATGGACAGACTCAAAAAACTCCAACTATTCTCTGTCTCATATCGCCTACTTAGAGGCGATCTCTGCTTGACTTACAAAGCCATGTCTGACCCAGCTCTGTTAGAAATGCTACACCTAAAGAAATTCCTCCACACCATATGCTCCAGAGACCTCAACCTCATTACCACAATCAACAGAACATGCTGGAGGGACAGGTTCATAATACATAGACTGCCCTTGCTATGGAATAGACTTCCCATACATGTCAAGTAGAGCACTTCACTGGCCCTCTTCAAGAGAATTCTTGATGAGTGGATGGGAAATAGAAAATTCACCCTGGGATCACTCCAGTGGCTCTGCTCAACAGAGGCACTGAGAACTAAGGTCGGGTGGCACGATCCCAGGGTAATCCTATGGGCTAGGCTTGTAAAGGCTCCAGGGCCATTAGCCTAGTACACACCTATGAACCTATGTATTTTCCCTACTGATCTCATATTTGCTTCCATCTCTCTCTCTCTCTCTCTCTGTCTGTCTTGACCTCTTGTAATTTGCTTCAGACACTCTGTATTTTATTGTATTGTATTGTACTTGTAAAAATGACAATCTTAACAACTCTGTTAAATTGTATTAATGACAATCCATGTTTGTATTTATTATATTCTACTGTTTTTCTTTCATGCAACATGTTGGAGGTTTTCTCCCCAGATATCTACTGAAAATGGGTTATTGCCCAGTCAGACTTTCCCATTAAACAAATATCAATAGGTTAGAAATGCAACAAGGCAGCATCGTGTATTTACAGTGACTGTTTATAACATGACAGTCCATTAGATTATTCAGAGAAGAGTATTCAGGTTAGTCAACAGTGTTATACTGTAACTACATTAGCATTTGTACTGTTTAACAATTGTTTAGTTTTACAATGATATTTGGCAGCACAGTTCTTTTTGTAAAGTTTTTTTTTTCAGTTTACCGTAAGCTGACTGAAATTTTCAGTTTGTTGCAGTATATGTAGTCAGGATGGTTATTCCCATATACAAAATGCATTAGCTGAATAGGGTTTACAATAATGTGCTATAAGTTTGTAGTAACTAATGTCATGCCTAAGTATTCAGAAGTTTGTTGGCACTAACCCTAGTGTGGCTTGGCTGTTCTAAAAATTAAAGCATTTTCTATTGACACTCTTAAATGTTTATTTACTTTCCATCTCTTGCTTTAATTTTTCCTAAACATGGCGTAGTCTTTTTTATTTGGTTTATCCAAGAGGAGTGAGTTCCAAACGGCTGCAATGATTTTGCCAAGATTTTTTTCACGTGTGTTTACAATTAATTTTGATCTATGTAGTACAGGGACTTCTTTATTGAGAAAGTAGGCCAAATATGGTACAGACCTTGGGAATAGTTCCAGTCTAAGAATTGGACAGTGGTTTCCACACTATAGTTTACTGGTTATGGAGCTTAGTAAAAACGAGGCTGTTGGTGTTAAGAGAGAACCACTTTGTTTTAACTAATGGTCACTAGTGGAGTTCTTTGCTGTAGGATTATGAATTAAAATAATAGATATCAAATGTTATCCATTGAGCAAAGAGGAAACCTAGTTATTTCTTTTGTGTAATTTGTGAAAATGAAATATTATTTAGGACAGGTGTTAGTATTTTGGATGCTAGACAGTCTTTGGTGTATGCAGAATAGAATAACTACAGTTTGTTAGTTATTTTTTTCTCTCCTGAAGCCAGTTGTAGAATGATATAAAAGTAAGTAGTTGTATTTTTTTTTAAGTTTCACCTAAGTAGGACAATGTTGTTGACATACAATATTACATTTATTGTCTGAAGATCACTGGATAAAAGAAAAATAATAAGAAAGGCTCCCTAAGAACAGAATCTAGAGGCAGTCCTGCTTTGAATGTGCCTAACACAGAGGAGTATTTGAGTTAATTACCTTGCATGTTCTAGTTGATAGTTAGGAGTCTCATTTATTATTCTCATTCTAAGGGTGATCACTTAAAACAGTTACTAAAAACTCTCATTCTTCCTTCAAGACAGCCTGATCATAGAATAAACTATATTACGTATAACTTGAGTACTCACACATCACTACAAAGTATCATAGAGATCATAGGAAATGTAGGACAGTTAAGTCTTGTGACCATTTGCGCTTTGCCAGTATCAACCCTTACAGTGTACTTCCATTTTCAAGGTGAGCTAGGTCAGTCAAGTCAGGGGTGAGTTTGTGAATACCCATCCAATCATCATCCATTTCCTATTTGAATTAAGATATTATGTCGCACTGCTTGATTTGTGGAAGAAGTCTCTTCCAGAGATGGGAAAGGTACTGTGTAATGAACCATGTCATTCTACCATATTATATTTATTTGCTGTTGAAAATTTAGAACCCTGGTTCTAGTATTTGTGGGACTGTTTGATTTGTGGAAATGTAAGTGATCCAAGAACAATAAGCCCCTAAAGGCATAGAAGGCAAGGCATGGAGCTCCCCTTACTGAATAAAGAGAAAGTACCTCCGGTCATTACTGGTAACTTAGGGTTTTTGAGGCACTGGTCTTCTTTGTTAAGCATCTCTGGGGTCTTTCTAGTCATTTGATATGTCTAATGAGATGCATCCCAGAGCAGGTGTTGTATTCAGTAATTGATCTGATTAATGCCGAATATTAAGGGACAATTATCTCTTTAAAGCTGGATGATATTCCTTTGGCAATTCCTTTGGTATAAAGAGCAGTAAGTGAGCAGACAAATACAGGGAAACAATGCATTACCTAAACATATCTGAGTGAATTAAAAAGTGGCTAATAGGTTAACACCACCTAAAAGGAACATTTTGCATTCGCTTCTAAAGCAACATCCAGTGATGGAAGAAGAACCAGCAATAAACATAGAAGGTATGCAAGGGTTTTTATTTTTACCCCATGGATGTTATTCTGTTTACCTTATTATTACTGCTGACAAACATATATTATAGGTTCAAGAGTGGGGCAACAAAGTGACAACATTTTTTGTATTATCTTTGAAAAGTTCTCTGCATACGTTTGAAGGGGGGGCAACGTAACTCTGTTATGTCTGAAATGTGTAGCTGAAGAAAAATGTAATCCCTTGACCCAATAAAAAAACATATTGTAATTTTACATAATGTTTAATAAAAATATATATGTAAATTAAAGTCAGGTTTGTCAAATGCCTAAACTTCAACCACTGAGAAGATATTGAACAAGGTATTAGAGTTAATGATAGAGTAGCAACCCCACAGGTAGCAAGCCTCAGTTTTACAAAGTAAGAGGCTGCCATACATTTTGTACCTTGATCAAAAACACTTTTGGTAGGTTTGTTTCACTGTTAATTGAAAACCTTCAGTCATTGTTTGTGAGGAGTTTGCATGTTGTCACATGTCACTGTTTTTTTCCTAGGTAATCTAGATTTTTTTCCATGGTTTGGCAATTCTTAAGTCTCCCATTACTAACAGACATTCCATGCTAGGCCTTAAAACTGCACTTTGTGAGATGTGTTGATGTAATTGTGAACACTGTTCTCTATACCATTTATTAACCCTGCTGTTTTGGAATTAGATTAGGTGCTTACAATCTCCTGGAACTTTCAGGGTCTAGTAGAAAAGTTACACAGAAAGTAGCTAGCTGTGGTCTTCTGATATCACCCTATAACCAGATGTAGCCGCAATTATACTTTGTAACCATACATTAAAAATTAGGGACAAATAATCAAGGATGACAGAACCTAGAACTAAAGATGAATCCTTTTTGGCAGGGAAATTTAACAATAAGAACTAGCTGCTTACACAGTAATGCCAAAGTCTTTGTTTGTCTTGTGTGTCTATCAGGTATAGATGGGTGCTTATCCTAGGCTTCACTACCCTCGGTCAAGTATAAATAAAATAAGGTTTCAGTCGTCAAGTAGCCTTTCTTGAGCTGAAACTTATCAGCTGCTGTTTTCCATTAAGAATCACTGCTGCAGCAGTTTCTGTTACTATGCAGGGAGTGATTGAAAGTTTTGTGCCATTTTCTTTTTTTGCTTTGTTGTGTGAACATGGATTGAGTCACGATATATATAATTAAGGGGACTGGGACAGGCACCCAAAATGAGGCTGTAAAGAGGCTTCTCACCATGTAAAATCACCTTTATTTATCTATGCAAGTATGTATGTATGCATATATTTTGCATCCAATTGAAGATTCAACTGTGTTGTTTCATCCATCGGAAGCTTTGGTTGATACAAACTGATTCAGGTGTAGTGGAGCACTTATCCTGTCTAGGGTCCTGCATTTTATCACAGTTCTCGTTGTCTCAATAGAAAAAAATAGCATGATGTTTCTTTTGTTGGTTAGCTCATCTTGAAATAATTCATATTACTTATTTTGTCCATAGAAACTTCCATAGAAAACCATTACACCATTTTGCTGACCCTTAATGAGGCCATACCTACATCAAGATCCAGATAAATACTGTCTTTTTCCCAAATACAAATAAATGTTTTTAAGAAAATATTTATTCAAGAGCTGTATATGGACTTGACATAGTACAGAAAATTAACATCATGTAGTACAATGAAACCATTAAAGCTGAAGTTGGCCACAGGTTTGTACTCTCTTTAGAATTCTTGGAGGAACCAAATTTGTACACACAGTTTACCTAAGCACATACTTACCCTTACAGGAAGCACTGAGGCAGACTTAGTTACAGGGTTGCTCACTCCCTTCTGTATCTTTTCATACTGCAAAGTGCTAGGAATCAGTGCTGACCCAGTTTTATCAACATAGCAGGGGCAAATGAGAAATTGGGATTCAGGCTTCTGAGTATGGATGGTTATCATCCTTTATTCCTCTTTCATTACTTTGACAAGTTAGTTGTTGTGGCGGGAGGGCTTAATTCTGTTCCACTGTACATGGGTGGGTTCATTCTTAGTGAGTAGGAGGCAAACTAGATATTTCTTTATAGTTGGTGTGGGGTTCAACAAGTAGGAGCAGTTTTGAACCAGTTGGAAATGCAAGACATACCCAGACTGTTTTGTGATGGGGAAGTTTGGTGGGGGACAGGGAATTCTCTCTCCTCCTATGGGCCTTTGTTCTTGATGTGTCCTAGGGCAGGGGAGAGTTATAGGATGGGGTGACTGTGCAGGCATCCTTCTCAGGATGTCATAAGGATAAAACCGTTTTATTACTACTCACATTCTGTTGGTGTTAAAGGAAGAAACTTGGTGGAGTGATTTTGTGCAGGTATTTGACCCCATTGATGTGAACGTGGTACAAAGGGTTATCTGAGGCTGAGGATGCTAGGGTCAAGGATGTTATGATGGGTTTGGAAGCATTAGGAGAGAAGGGAGTATGACATGAGATACTGGATGCTGTAGTTTGTTTATCTAATGGCTGTTATTTAGGAGGAATGCACCAAGGCATTTCCTTGTCAACATATTTTTTGACCATCAGAGAAGCCCAGTGGCTTGGGGGGAGATGTGTCGCTTTGGTGTGACCAGCATTTCATTAAGCTTAAGGCAGTGGAAAAGTCATTGATCTGGGAATGCAGGTACCCAGACACATGGATGATATGTTAGGTAGACTAGGAAGTCTGGCTAAAGATGCACCAAAGGCAGCTAGAGGAAGGAAAAGGCTGTGCTGGACATTTAATCTGGTCAGTTGTATTTGGCTCACATGCCTGTTCCCATATGTGTTATCACACTATGGGGGCAACATGAGGCATTCAAGGGTTGGAAGAAGGAGGTGTTTGTGTTCTTGGGGGAGTCATCCAGGATAGTGAATGTTGGAAACTTTGCAGGAAGAGGTAGAAGTGCATCAAGAGGGAACAAGGCATCATTGCCTTTTTCAAGGAGGGACCAGCCAGGTGGCCAGGGCATTCTCCTAAGGTAGGTGTGCTGGCTTGGCTCCTGGAAAGTTACCAGAATAGAAAGGTTGTGCAGGAGCTGGTTCAGGGGTTTTGGTTGGGTTTTCCTGTTAAGTCAAACACTGCTGGTTTAAATAATGTTTGCGGTAATTTTAAATCAATAAAGAGGAAAGAAAAGGTAGCACAGGAACTGATGGATAAGGAACTGAAAGACTGGATGATTTTAGGCCCCTTCGAGACTTTCCCCATTTTGTCATTTACATAGTCCTCATTAGGTTTAGTCCCCAAAACAACTCCAGAGGAAAGGAGTTTCATTTCATACATCATCTGGCATTCCCATAGGGCAGTTTGATCAGTCATCATACTGGAAAGGAGGATACCAAGATGCAGCATACATCCTTGGACAAGACATTGCAAGTTATTTTGATTGTTTGTCAATCCTTGGTTGGCTAAATTAGTGCAGACTTGGCATTCAGGTTTTAATTTTGATTTGGGGCAAGAGAGGCTGCATGGTAAATTTTATTTTGATAAGACCCTGCCCATGGGCTGTGCAGTGTCTTATGCCATGTTTGAGAAATCCAACACAGCCATGCATTGGATGTAGCAGCAAAGAGCATAGTGTTTACAGGCTGTTCATTATTTTGATTACTTTTTTGCTGGTGAGCAATGGCAGGGAGGATGTTGACCTAAGTATGAAGTTGCTTGTGCAGCTTTGCATAGAGCTAGGGGTTCTGCTGGCAGATAATAAGGACCCAACTAAGGTCCTTATGTTTTTGGGCTTGGAGGTAGATGAGGAGTTAGAACTGTTTCAGTTTCCCCCCAGAGAAAATGGACAAGGTGAGAGGCAAGGTGAATGGTTTAGTGGGTTAGGAGAAAGTTGGAGTTAGGGATGTGATGGAGGTCCTGGGATTGCTGAGTTTTACATGTCGAGCAGTTGGTCTGTGGAGGGCATTTATCAGGTTGTTGACCAATCTTTTGAATGGAGTGAGAGAAAAGCACCTTTGGGTGAGAGTGTGCAAGCAAGTTAATGAAGATATGCCCATTTGGTTGGAATTCCTCCAATGATTTAACGGAGTATCTTTCTGGCAAGGGGAGTGGACTTCCTATGAAAAGCTGGATTTCTTTACTGATGCATTAGGCAGACTGGGAATGAGGGCCTGTTTTAAAGGCAGGTGTCTTACAGAAAGGTAACCACATGAATGGCTTGAGGAATGGAGGAAAGACGTTACCTTTTTGAACTCATGTTGATTTGGGCAGCAGTTGTAATCTGGCAGGAAGATTTTCATAAAAGAAGGTATATTTTGACTTATCTGTGGTACAGGTCTTGTTGAAGAAAATCATCAATGTCTGGGTTTGTTCAAGGTTTATTAAGGAAGATTGTTTTGTGTTGTTTAAAGATTAATCTTTAAGCAAAGCAGATTACAAAACATTTCATCTCATTGGCTGACACTTTATCCATCTTTCATTTAGCAGCTTTTTTGTAGTTGATGCCGGGAGCACTGGTGAGTCAAACGTTAGAGCTCAAAGAGGTATGGGTAATTGGTTAAGTATGGGAAATTGCTTGGTGCAACAGTCCTGGACAGTGTCGACAAGGCAGTCATATGGAGCAACTATCTCAGCCTTCAGAAGATTTGTGATGAGGTTACCAGTGAAGGTGAGTCAATTATCTGTGCAGCTGATAGCCAGGTACTTGGTGCATAGGTGGAAAGCAGGGAAATCAGTGAGAACTAGTAGGTTACTTTGGTGGCATTAGGGACTCTGGCAACATTTTCAGATGTTAAGGATATGACTAAGAATTGATTTATTCTGAGGATGTTAAAAATTTAGGAGAAGCAGACAGAGGAGGCTTCCTTTAGTTAAAAGCATTTCATTGAAAGATTTTCATTGTATTGCACATTATTTTGATTATGTGTTATGGGTGATGTTATCAGTTTTTATGTACATGGGGGGGGTGAGTGAGTGAATTGCTGCAGGATTTAAGATGTTGGTATATGAGTATTTACTGGAACAGGAGTGTTAGTATGGTTAGGAAGATCTGAGATGGACTAAAGAGGCAAAAGTTGGGAGGTGGTGTTGCTCAGGACTGTGGAGCAAGTAGTTCTATATCCTGTGATCTGAAGGGCAGCTTGGTATAACTACCAGATGTGGAATTCAGGACTTTTGGGTTTCCAAAATCATTTGGGCAATCCAGTGGTGGAGGGGTTATTCAGTAGCCTGATCAGGAAGCCAGTGGAGACTCAGTCTATTAATGATGGCAACTGTGCTACTCATTTGTTTAGAATAGATAGGGCATCAGACTTAGCAGCTGAAGGAAGTTCTCTAGCGGTCACAAACCGGGTGGGTGGGTGTCAGTCTAAGGCATGTTTGTCGTAGATAGAGTAGGGTTTGTTGTGTTTTTACTGTTTGTACTTTCAAACTTCATCTTTCTGTTTTCTCCCTTGCCCTTACGATTTCAACGTATTTCCAACATACCATTATTGGCATTTCCTTGCTTCTCCTTCTTGTCTGTTGAACTCAAGGGTTGTAATCTTCTCATTTACTTTTCTTCACTCTCCCTCTTTCTTATGACCTGGTCATAGTTCTGGTTACCATTGCTGGTATTCCTTCTCCTTCTTTCTTCAGCCTGTTTAAAAAAAAAAAAAAGTTACTATTTTCTTCATATTCTTACCTTAAATTTTTGTTCTTTAGTCATTGTAGAAACGATGAGTGACAAACCTGCAAGATATAAAAAAATGTTCCAAATGTGGGCATAAGTTGCCTATCTCAGACATACACTCCCTTTGCATATACTGCCTAGGCCCATTACACTTATAGGAGGATTGCTCAATTTGTCACGGATTCAATCCGTGAGCATTAATGGAATGTAAAAATAAATTAATATTAAAAGATCTCCTTCCTTCTTCCTTTGGAGAAGCCATATCCCAGTCTCCAAAGTCGAAACCCTCCACATCGTCAAAATCCTCCTCTGACTCCTCATAGAAAAGGATAGCTAAACTTCCAGTCTCAACCCCGGAACAGAAAAAAAAAAACAAATTATAATAAAGTATCATAACTGCCAAATGGATGGACCACCACGAACGTAAAACCGTAACTTTTATTAAAACAAGAATTGAGCGCCTTTGTCCACAGAAACGTGAACTTCATCAGAATTAAAGGCCACATCAGTGAAAAGCTTGTATAATATACACAAAACCAATTAAAATCTCATCAATTAATCAACCATTGGTTAATCAAAATAACAATTAAAAAGACACACTTGATTTAAAGGGAAACAAAAAAAGACAAAACTTTCAAATTCAATTGTTACTTCAGATCCTATGACCTCAAAAACAAATTCAGTGGCTCTGGATCTATCAAAGTGGGATCAGGCACAACCACCAGATCAGACACAACCTTCAGAAATTCTCTATTGTCCTCTTACTTGATACTCTTTGTCGATTGACCTAGTACCAGACAGGCTTCCATCTCCTTTTCTGCAGAGACCAGCATCCCCCTTCACTTATTCTGCTTGTTCTTCTAGAAGTCTCACAGAGAAATATGTGGAGAGAGTAGTGAGGAAGATTCTCTTGGCTCAAGAGCAGATTGTTCTTCCCTCAGTGCCTACTCCTCTGGGTCAGGTAGTATGACCTTCCACCACACCACCCCTGCAAGTTCCTCCTCTAACTTCATCTGCTGTTTTAGAGTTCCAGGATACCAGTCATCCAGATCCATCAGTCTCGGATCTGAGGATCTCTGTATTATCAAATCCGACATCTTCTCTTAAGACTGCCTATCTTTTCAGATCAGGAGAGCTCTCAGAGCCAAAGCCTGCCTGCTAGGTCCAGGGTGCAATGTTCAACTCCAAAGTTTTCAGAGCCTTCTCTTTTCCTGGGTGCCTCGGCACTGGACAGTTTAGCTCTAGCTTTCTCCTCTGGGACAGTGCCGTGCCAATGGATGGGAAAGAGGTGACAATTTAGAAACCTGGATTCTTGGATCAGAGTCTCTCTCTGCATCGCTTGAGCTCTGCCTTTGAGGCTAAGGAGAGTGTTTGCTGTCTGGGCAGCTCTGATGGAGCCTTCCCACTTGGATCCTACCCATTCCATGATGCCTCAGCATCTGGAGCCTCAACTACTCTCTCCATGGGTACATCCTGTACCGAAACCTCAGGTTTCCTCTCAGTGAATTGTGGTTTCCTCTTCCGAGACTTCCCCAGATCATCCCACTGAGGAAGTATCTTGGAAAAGGATGTGCAAGATAAAGCCCCTAGACTCCCTGTAGGGGACAAAGACACCAATTTCAATGAAGATGAAGGGTCCCCATGGTCACCTCCTGAAGATGTCCCCTTCGGGGACACACTAGAAATCCTGAAACAGAGAGGTGGCTGGACATCCTTCAGCCCTACGCCAGGGGATTTTTATCTCCTAGAGGCTTTTGGTACAGGACCCTCTACTTCCTGGGTGACTTCACCCACTGATGAGCTCATAGACATGATCTCTAAGGGGGCATGGAAGGAGCCTGACTCCATAGACCCAATACCTCAAAGACTGGACAGGATAATGACACCACCAGTGGACAGAAAGTTTTGCAGAAAAGGGGCTCCATTTGATGTTATGATCATTGCAGTGGCCACAAAGAAGGAACTACTGACAAGAGTTCTACTGTTCAGCCCCCCCACAGGGAGTCATGGGCAATGGACAGACTGAGGAAGTGTGTTTTTGCTTCAAAGACCTTTGCATTATGATCGCTGAACTATCTGGCACATTTTGTTAGACGTCAGAAAGATTTGACCAAAGAGTTATCAAACACTCTCTCATGAACCGTATCTGCAGAAGATAAGGATTCTGTAACTTCTCAGTTGGTAACCCTACAGGCTATTTCCAACATAGCAGAATGAACCTCAAGAGCAGTGGATTCAGGCATTTCCATGAGGAGGCATGCCTGGATGTGCTTATGTGACTTTATGGAGCCATTTAACTCAATTTAGTCAATGCTACCTTTGACGGAACTACTATTTTTGGCCCTAAAGTGAAAGGAAAGCTCTTCAGGCATGAGAAAGATGGTAAGACCTTGTCTGCCATGGGCATATGATTTTTGCCCCCCCCCCCCCAGAGATCCTTCTCCAGGAATCAACAGAGTAGCTGGAAAATGTGGTTCAAAAATCCCAAGGTCCATTCCATGATGCACGTGGAGAAAGTGCTCGCCAAGGCAGAGGGAGGAACTCCAGTGGACGTTGTCTCCCTCGTGGCAGAAGAGGCTCACAAAACCAGTGTTCATTAGAATCTTTCTTTGATAAACCGTACCACTGTTCCTGAATGGTGGTCTGACTGTTCACATCTGGAAATATTTGGGGGAAAATTGCCCCTGCACCAGAGATACTGGCTAGAATTAATAAAAGATACTTGGGTGCAGAGAATTATATCCAGAGGTTATATAATAACTTTTTTCCTTACACCCTCAATTCCCAGGAAAATTTCCAGTGTTCCATCCAATCAGAGGGATCAAGCAGCAGTTCATATTCAAAAGCTGCTAGAAAAAAAAGAGTCATCCAGGAGGTGCTGCCAGGCTGGATAGGATCCGGAACTTACTTGAGGTTTTTTTTAGTTCCAAAAAAGACAAGGGACTGGAGACCAATCTAAACAAATCTATGTGTCGAACTAAGTTCCAGATAGTCATGGTTCAGTCCATTCTCCCTTTTCTGGGCATGGATGACTGGATGTGCTGGATAGAGCTCTTGGAAGCCTACTATCACATAAAGATGAACAAGTGGTCCAGGAATTACCTACACTTCTGGCTGGGAGCCATTCATTACCAATTCAGATTACTGTCCTTTGGACTCACCACAGTCCCCAGGGTGTTCACTAAATGCATGGCAGTAGTAGCAGCATACTTCAGAATGTAGGGATTCCAGGTGTTTCCCTGTGTGGACAACTGGCTCATTACCACTCTGACCAGGTTTTAACTAATACAGTCAAGAGATCAGGTTCTCCACTCCTATGGTGTCCTAGGAATAACCATAAACTACAACAAATCACAATTTTAGCCAATTCAAACATTGTAATTTATTGGAGCACTGCTCTACACAAAGATGGCCATTGCTTCCCTTCCACTACACTGAGCTCTAACTGTAAGGTCACAGGTCAAGAAGGCTGTAGACAGTACATCAATCTCAGCTTGCACAGTCCATCAAACTCTGGGTCTCATAGTTGCAGCAGTAACCTTAATTCCATTGGCCAGGTTTTGCATGAGGATCCTACAGTGGATGCTGGCTACTCAATGGTCAATCTTCCATCAGTCAGTGTCATACCAAATAAAAATTACCAACACAAAAAGATCCATGGCCATCTATTCATTCCCCAACAACCCAAGGCCATAGTGACCACAGATGCTTCCCAGATAGGATGAGGGGGGGCATTATCTGGGGAAGACAGTCCAGGATACTTTGGCCCCCGAAAAGGCCCATTTGCATATAAATATCTTATAGATGAGAGTTGTGCTGTTGGCATTGTGAGCATTTCAAGATGTTCTTCCCTCTTGGATGATTGCCATTCAGATGGGCAACATGTCAGTCCAGTTGTCTGGCATATCAGCAAAGCGGGGGGAACCAGATCTTACCTTTTGTGTCAAGAAGCGCTCTGGGTCTGGCAGTGGGCAATCTCTTCAGACTGCTTTTTTTTTAGCAACACACACATTCTGAGAAGATCAAACTTGATTGCAGACAAGCTGAGCAAGTGCATCCTACATCCACATGAGTGATCCCCTAATGAGAAGGTGGCAGATGAGATTTTCCATCAGTGGGACCAGCCATGCTGCAATCTTTTTGCCTGTCCCCTAAACAACAAGTGCAGCAACTACTTTGCCCTGATTCCCCCATGGGGACAGTCACTGTGGGATGCCCTACTTCACGATTGACCTCTCCGTCTCCTTTATGCATTCCCACCAATCCCATTGATTCCAAGATTTCTGCAGAAAGCTGCCAGGTCGAAGAGCAGTTATCATCATTGCCCCTTACTGGCCTCAACAAATTTGTTTTCCCTTTCTGTGACCTCAGCTAATTCAACCATCATGGAACCTAGATCCAACTCCGGACCTCCTGTCTCATCCGATGGGCATGTCACACCTGGATATTCCAAACCTCAAGCTGACTGCTTGGCTTCTCCATTTCCCTTAGTAGCCAGACAGTCTATGCTCTCATCTCCTGTCCAACGTATACTTCTGTCTTGACATAAACCCTTGACAAGGAAAACACATCCAAGTAAATTTAAAAGTTTGCTGTTTGGGCTCAGCAACATAAACCTGACCCCTTTTCAGCCTGTATTTGTCATGTCTTAGATTTCCTTTCTCACCTTTTTCGGAGTGGTGCTAGTGCTTGAACCATTAGGTTAGCAGTGATTTCAAATTACCATACAGTTTTGAATGGCACACTCATTGCTTCTCACAAATTGAGCAAGGCCTTCTTGAAAGGGACACTCCTTCTAAAGCCTCCTTTTAAAGACCCTACTCCTTCATGGGACCAGAATTTGATGCTGCAGTCTCTAATACAACCTCCCTTTGAACCAGCAGCTACATGTGACCTTAAATATCTTTCATGGAAAACTATCTTCTTGGTTGCCGTCACTTCTGCAAGAAGAATTTATGAGATCCAAGCATTACCTTCTAAACCTCCATGCTTGGATTTCCATAAAGACAGAGTGACCTTATGTACCAACCCATTCTTTCTTCTGAAGGTGGTATTAGAATCCAGCATAAACAGTTCTATCAATCTGCCAGTA
The DNA here is from genome assembly GCF_019279795.1 of Protopterus annectens. NCBI lineage: Eukaryota > Metazoa > Chordata > Ceratodontiformes > Protopteridae > Protopterus > Protopterus annectens. The sequence goes on along the minus strand of NC_056735.1, from coordinate 1,664,848,112 downwards.
TTTTTTCCCAGTATTTCTTCCTAAATTTGCCAACAAAGGAAAATACATTTTGCATTTACTGGATGTTCATAGACAGTTGCATTTCTATTTGCATAGAACAGAAAAATAAAATCAGGAAACAGACCAACTGTTTCATTCCTTTTCTGGACCAAAATTGGAAAAATTGGTTTCTAAAATGTCTCTATCAAAGGGGTTAACAAATTGCATCTCCTTTGAAAGCACACCCCACTAGATCTGTGGCTGCTTCCACAGTTTTCCAATCTAGGATGTCTGAAGATATCTGTGCAGCAACAACTTGGGCTACTCCTCATACCTTTATTACTCATTACAAATTGGATGTGGTCTCCAGAGGGAGGGCATCATTTGGTTATATGGTGCTCAGGAATATCCTTCTTTGAGTTTACTCTAGATTCAAGTAGCTAGGGACGCTATCTATTTGTGAGGATAGAGTGAAGATTGACAACATCAGATAAAGAAGTTATGTACTTACCATAATGTTTCATCTGCATTGTTGATCTTCATTCTTTCCTCACATCCCCTCCCACCTACCCTCATCCATGACTTCTGGTAGAATGAGCAATTACATAGTTTGTGAATGGATACACTTATATGTTTACATGACTTTGAATATGGCTTCCCATATTTCTCTCTGTCCTTTTACACCTTATAGCAGCAAACAAGATATGGATATTTGGCAAGGTGCATTGTGGATAAGAGAGAAGTTCGATGATCTGGTGGCTGCAAACTGTAGCATCGGCTGAGTAGGATTCGACAAATCACGTCCAAACCCATTTGTGAGGAAAGAATGAAGATCAACAACACTGACGGAATGTTACTTTAAGTGCATAACTTTTTTTTTCTTTTGCAGCTACAAAGCAGATTTTCATACTAAGATATTATTTTGCGCACTAGCTAGCTCATAGAACAGAGTTGAAATTAGTAGGCATGAACATGGGTCTGGATCCATCAATGTGGGACGTATGGTGGCAAGGCTGAAGAGGTTTGAGATGGTTTCAGGTGATGTCTGTGTTAGACAAGGTAAGAGTTCAGTATGGTAGTTTGCATTGTATGGTTATACACTTGGAAAGAAACAATCTAGGCATAGTACGACTCAGGAGGGTACTTTCTGAAATCATTAAGAATTTGTTATTAATACATAGATGAGGCAGTGCTAGTTTGGTCAGTGATAATTCCTTGATTAGTGTCGAGGTCAGCAGTAAATATAATGCAATGAGACTAGTGGGAAGTTTGTAAATCACTGGATGGTGAGAGCCTGTGCAGGTCTTTGATTTTCTTCTTGTGGAGCACTGGGACTTTGCAGATATGACCCAATGTGGTTTCATAGGGATGGGATTCATCTGAGCAACACAGACTTAAATAATTTTAATATACAGTTAGCAATGTTTTTGAAGGCCAAGTTAGTCAAATAGCTGTTTAGTGGAAGAGGGGTCAAAAAAGGAGGGAGAGAGAATAGCATGGCAGCCTGGTAGGTGGAAGAAGAGACCTCTCCTTCAGTTATAGTAAGAAAGTCTTTCCATCTCCCATTTTTTTCTTTCTTTTACTTTTCTGTCTTGTCTTTCTTTCCTTCTTTTTTCCTTCCAGCGTTCTTCCCATTTCTCTTCTCTGTTTTCTTCACATTGCAAGTTACTTAAGTGAGTAGTATTATGCTGTACTAAAAGTAAAGTGGATGGTTGGTGAGCAGTTGGTAACACTGCTGCCATCTAGTTAAGGTTAAGAGGACTGCACACTGTCTGTTTGTGGTTAAAGTGGTCTCCTACAAAGAAAAAACAAACCGCAAGTCTGCAGAGACTCTGACTGTAAGCTCCAGGATCAACTAAATGTATTTCAAAACAAAATAAAGTACTCCAAAAAACGTTTTATGTTGAGCTCTTTTGATTTATTACTAAAACTTCTTAAGATAAGTTCATCAACATTTAAAAGCTGCTTATATAACCTGGTCTTGTCACATAACCTCAAGCCTCCTGACCTTGCACAACAGATTTAAAGTGACAACACCTTAGTTACATGCAAAACAATATTCAGTGGAAAACATACGTACAAACATTTTTAAAAACCTTTTTTGTTTGTTTAAAACAATTTTAAATCTTAAAATATTCCTTGCATAAATATCCCCCAGCATGACAGATTTTATAACACATTTTATGAAACATCCAAAATGTTTATCTTTGCAGTGCTTTTATTTTTAATAAACAGCTTATGGAAGTTTGTTCATTTAAGCCCGGCTACATACTAGCATTTAAAGTCAAATGCCAGTAAAGTTCTCTTTTCTCCAATAATAGTGACCAGGGCCATCCCCGTTTATTGTTACTACCATTAGAATGAGCTGGCTCCCCACCTAAGCACCATGTTCAATCATAGCCTCACGTCAGGCTTTGTGCCCACTGAATGGCGCACAGCAACAGTTATCCCACTCCACAAAGGGGGAGCCAGCACTGATCCTGGGAACTATCATCCTGTTAGCCTGATGAGCCTCGTCTGCATGGCCATGGAATGTATTATCATGGAATTCATAAACAAAGATATTGGTAACCTCCAAACTCTGGAACCCACCCAGTTCAGGGTTGTAAAAGGCAGATCTTGCCTCTTGAACCTGGTCGACTTCTTTGAGGCAGTCACCAAAGCTGTAGACGAGGGTAAGGTGGTTTACACAGCCTATCTTGACCTCGCCAAGGCTTTCGACACCATCCCCCATTCTGGAATTATAGCTAAACTCACTAAACTAGGTAAAAATCCCTATGTCACAAGATGGGTTGCTAACTGGCTCACTGGCAGAACCCACACTGTAAAAGTTGCAGACTCCAAATCTGACTTCAAACCAGTGACAAGTGGAGTACCACAGGGTTCAGTCCTGAGACCTCTCCTGTTTGGTATCTACTTCTCTGAAGTACAAGCTAAAACAGAAGGCCTCTGGCTAATGAAGTTCGCAGATGACTGCAAACTAGGAACTATAATCAAGTCCCCAAATGATGTGGACATCCTACAGAAGGGCCTCACTGAGACAGATGCCTGGTATGAGAGCCATGTCCTCAAGCTCAATGCCAAATAGTGCCTTGTTATCTCTTTTGGTTAAAACTCTGTACCCATGAACTAACACATAGGCTGCAGTCTTCTTACCACCTAATGTGTGATAAGAGACCTTGAAACCCAGGTGGACAGTAGTCTTTCCTTTGATAATCACATTGCCATAGTAGTCAGGAAATCCTTCTACATAGGATTGATTAATTGAATAATGGATCATTTAATATTTAATTAAGGTGTATATATAAGGTGTGTTTGAATAATTGAATCTTTGTCTGATGAAGTTGGGACACAGATCCCTTCGAAAGCACTCACAATAAAATTATTTTATGCACATGCTGGTCGGTGATTGAAGAGGCAACCAACTTTTTCATACGCTTGCTGCTTTTTGTTTTTTTTAATCCTTCTACATAGTACACCTCATCACAAAAGGGTTCTCAGCCAGGAAAAAACAGGTCATTGTTCCCCTCTTGACACTCATTAGACCCATTATAGAGTACAAAGCCCCTTTTGGAATGTACCTCACAAGACATCTGCTGCAGCTGGAAAGGCCACAGAAGTACCTTACAAAGAGAATTACTGGCCTCAAACAGATGCCCTACACTGATCGTCTCAAAAAACTCCAGCTTTACTCAGTAGCATATCGCATATTCCGAGGTGATCTCTGCCTAACATACAAAGCTATGTCAAACCCAGAGCTGTTGGACATGCTACACCTAAAGAAATCCCAATCCCTCCGAGCTACATGCTCTAGGGACCTAAACCTTGTCACCACAATACACAGGACTTGCTGGAGGGATAGATACCTGTCCCAGAGACTTCCCATACTCTGGAACAAGCTACCTATCTATGTCAAGCAAAGTTCCTCATTAACACTCTTCAAGAAAAATCTTGATGAGTGGATGGGAAATAGGAAATACACCCCGGGGATCACTTCTGTGGCTCTGCTCAACAGGGGCACGGGAAATTAACTTTCTTGGGTTGTTGTAAGCCAGGGAATTTTGTTGGCTAGGCTTACTTAGGCCCTTGGGCCGATAGCCTAGTACCTACGTATGAACCTATGAACTACCCTTCTCTAAAATGACAAACTTAAAATGATGTTCAGGGTGAGCGTTTAGATGTTTAACCAGAGTGTTATTTTAATTTTATCTTTTTAGATCATATATATGTTCATATATTAAGTCTTTCCTATAGAACATCCTGAACTTTCATGGCATAAAGCAATATAAACAACTCCTTCTGTCTGACAGTTTAACGTACCATGAATATGAAATACATAATCTTTTATTTTAGAATGGTTACATTCTAGTATGTATTTGGAAGACGGGCACCTTCCACATTTACTCATTCTGGTGGGCGTGTTACTATTTTTTCTAGTACGAAAGTCTTCAACAATGTTCTGTAAATTGTATCCCTTTTTATATATTATGTGTAGTTTACATCCAATTTGTTTTCTAGGAATTCACTGTCCTCTCCCAGAATCTGCCATTTTTTTTCAATGATGTTTTTAATGATGCAACTGTCAGTACTGAAAATTCTTATAAAAGAGTTGCTAAAGTTTTGCCCCTCAGAATTGTTCAGAGCTGGAATATCACAATAATGTGTAGCAGCCGTTGCATTTTGTTCATCTCCATTTGTGTCTACCCGTATAGCTTTCCCCTCACTATCCAATAATGGGACATAGAATTTATTTTCTCTCTTGTTGATAACTTCATACATTAAATTGTCAGTAAACCCATTGAGGTATTCCCTGCCCAAAAACATATTTTTGATTTTATGCATTCATCCAAAAATTCATCAAAAGAGGGTGCCATGCAGGCAGCCCTCACAAACTGTCCCTTTACAACTGCCCGTTTCTGTGTGAGGGTATGAACTGCTATAATGCAAATATGTATTAGAATGTGTGGGTTTTCTGTATAGTTTAGAAGTAAACCACCCACTTGTAATGTATGAGATGTTACTCTCACATGTAAAGCTCAGGAAATTTGTGCTCATGTTGATACATTCAATGAACTGGCATTTTCTCTGTTGTGTCACCCCAAACAATAAAAATATCATCCAAAAAATAGGTGTAGAGCTTGTATGAGTTAAAGTATACCGAAGGAAAAAGGATTTTTTTTCTCTGGTATATATCATTTTGAGGGGTGTGCCGAGCTTTCTCCCCACATTAGGAGTGTGTGTGTGTGTGTGTGTTGGGGGGGTTGCCTCCCTGCTGAAAATAAGGAAAAAAAATAGTTTTTCGCCCTTTGGTTTTTCAGGCATATATTTTTTTCATTATGTTCGAACATGGACTTTCAGGAAGTCAGTGATTTATAGCAGAACCACATGGAGGGATTTAATTATGAGGCATCTTATGGGGTTATCATTCTCATTACTGGAGCAGAGTGAGCTATGTATGCATTCTGTAACTAGTGAAACTTTCACAGCTGCTTAAGGTACATGGGTTTGATTAGTCATGAAGGCAGAATTGATGTATAGACACACGCACACACTCATTTACTCACATCTACATATATGCAAGTGTGCTTTTACACAATCATACAGAGACACACATATATATTACATATCATATATGTATATCTAGTGATATAACTAAAATATATTAAATTAAATAAATTCACCAAATACTAGGAAGAGCAGTCAAAATCAGCTTATGTATGAACTAACAGTATGAAAGGACAGCAAACTTTCTTCCTGCACTTGGTGATGGAGTAAAAACATTATTACTGGGTTGATTCTGCTGCTGTAATAAATTATTTTTCTGTACTGCTAAGTTCTAGAATGATTTCTGTGCTTTTACTCTTTCAAGGCATATTACAGTTGCCAATAGTGACATATCAGTAGAGGATGCATGGTTCTGTGATGGCAGTCTTTAACTCTGTTCATGTACTGTCTGTTCTGTGACCTGATTGAAATTAATTTTTCTATGTGAGACATAAAACAGGGAGAGCAAATGCATTCCCAGTGCTACACAGCTTGAAGGCATACTGGGACAGATCACGGTGCTCTCAATCAGTACTCATGTTGTGTGGGCTGCATGCTGCTGAACATGAATGTTTAAGAGTCTTCACAGTATCAGTGTGTGTTGAATTCATAATGGCTGCCCATTTTGATTATCAAGTTTTGTCTGTTTAGAGTTTGTTTTTGTATGTGTGTGTCTGTGTGTGTGCGTGAACAGATATGTGGGCATATATATATATATATATATATATATATATATATATACATATATATATATATATATATATATATATATATATATATATATATACGCATGCATGTGCGCACATACCTGTGTGCACATCTTTGTATACACACACACACACACACACACACACACACACACACACACACACACACACACACACACACACACACACACACACACAACACACACACACACAAACACACACAAACACACACACACACACGCATATAGATATATAGATATAGATTTATGTGTGTGTATGTGTGCGTGTAAATTAATATCAGCTATTCACTGATTCACAAAATCTCGCTGCAGATAGTAATAGTTGAAATTTTTTCTTGTTATTTCTTCTGGTCAGATCAAAGCTGAAAATTCTCTAGCTCATCTGCTTGCATATAAAGTCTTTGTACTAGTACATGTCGCGATGCCACATGTTAGGCTAAGGGGTATACCTAGCTCTTAGTCTTTAGTTCACCTCCAATTTGAAAACATGAAAGACAGAAGTAAACAGGAGTATAAAATTGCATACTTTCCAGCTTATAGAAAAATCTATCTGCTGATGTTGCATGCCAAGGTCATTCAAACACAAGCAGAGAGCAGAAGATAACAATTAACCATTACAAAGTGCTCTTTCTCAAATCAATTAGCTTAGGAAAAAAAAAATACACACACACACACACACACACACACACACACACACACACAGCTATTAATGCCCACTACAGAATGCACTGCTAATAAGAATCTCAAGCAGGACAATTTAAAGCCTTCTTGTAAAATGTTCACACAGTGCTCATCGCACAAATAACTGTACCTAAAGCTGGCACTGGAAGCAGCCATCACCTACAGGGTAGTACACTTTGACAGCAGTACTTGGTGATTAACTGACTGCTCAGACAAGACAACATAATTAGAAATAAACTTGGAAATGGTTTCAGACAGATCACCTTTATGTGGAACAAAATGAGTAAGTAGCTCCTCTCTCTTATTCAACTACTACTTTTTTTGAGGTAGAATCTGCTCTACTGGCATTTATTGAAGGTATTCATCAATTCCACCACCCCCTGAATTCTACCTCCAGAAGCAAAATGGGGATGAGAATGGACTCATTCAAAGATGATTCTTAGACTAGTTTAAGAAGTAAATGTGGTTTAATCCTACTGACTACAAAGTCCTTATAGTGGACAGAATTTAATTTTCCACAGGATTTATTAACATATTCAATGGACTCAGTTGCATGTTCTATCTGCTTGTAGTGATGAGTAGTGGACATCGTGAAGTGACAGCATATTTACCTAATGTCCTATCTTGCTACTTTATTCTTTACTTGCAGCCGTTTTGTGGCACTGGGTGTAGGTATAAATGAGGTGGTCTGTAGGTGGTCCTGGCTCCACCCTATAAGCACAGAACATCATTCTAACATGGCAGTCTAACTTCCTGTATGGCCGAAAAGTGAATATAGTGTAATACCAATGTTACTGGTGCACTGCAGATGCCCAACTCTGCAGAGTGCAATTCCCCTGGCCTGTTATTCCTTGAATAAGCATATTTCCAGTGACCATAGTCTAATTCTGAGCCCATGTCACAAATGTGAAATAGAGAATGCTGTTTCAAGTACCAATATGCTGCTGTTTGGTAAATACATTGACATTATATGAATTTAATCATTTTCCTGATGCCATGTTGAGTGTCATGAACTCTACATTTTTAAACTTTTTTGTAATTTAATATTTTGCTCTTTTTTAGCACACTGATGAACACATTCACAGTATAAGTGCACATTTTATATCTTGCATGTTTCTTCAAATACATTGTTTTTAAAGTGTGGTTTCAGTTCCATGTTATATAAGTTCATTTACATAGTCTTGTATCAGACACAGAGTTATTTTTAACTTTACAGTGAATATTAAAAGTGACTTTGTATTTGCACTGAGAAGTAGAATTGTTTGGGTATAAATATTCCATTAACCATACCTATGTATGGAATTAAAGTAATAAAAAAGTATTATTGCTTGTTAAAGAGACAGTCACATAAGTATGGAATGCTATCCTGAATTTGTTCTTAAACATAGGTGTCTGCTGTGTGAAACATGTACATAAAGTGAAACTAAAAGGCTGCAACTTTTATCTATCTATATAAACTGCTACAGGCTCTCGGTATAATCTTGAAATTGTGATACTAGTAAACAATCAGATCCTAAATGGATGTCTGCAATATCCATAGATCTTATAGTCCATGAAGTTCATCACACAATTAACATAGCATATAGCATTTTTATTTTCATAAATAGTTAACATGAATATTTAGTCTTGGTACAGTTTTGTTAGTAGGGTATCTGTTTGAATACCAGTCACCTAACATAGTGCTGCATCAAAAAGCAGATTATTCAGCTCTGGTCAGAGCAAAGGTATAAATGTAATTTCTGTCAAGATGCAGCAGAAACCTGTAACAAATGTATTTTATGTGCAGCAAAGTCCTTTCAGTGGTATCACACAGGGGCTGTACCCATGCACCCCGATACTAATAACACTTAGGGGGTTAGGAGCAAAGCCTACTGTATGATATGCTTGTTGGGGCTGTTAGCATGGATAGATTAATGTTTTCCTGCCAACATGGCATTTGATCTTTTGATACGTTTATATTCAGTTGAAAATCTTGCACACACTCACTGCACACCTTGGTAAACTTTACAAGTAAGAAAATACATTCAAGGAAAAAAAATGAAAAGCACTGCAAGAAAAAAGAATTATGCACCAGTTCAAGACGGTTTCCATATGGGACTCAAGGAACTATGCCATCAAGGTAACAACCCTTAACATACTTCCCAAAATAGTATAACTACAAGACAAGGCAGAAGGCGGCATGCAGAACTGTCCACTATCAGAAAATTATCCCTATACAAGGATTTGCAACTGATAAAGCTAAACTGATAAAGAAACAATGATTTGCATGCTACTCAGATTATGCCCTACAAGGTATGAAGCACTTGCTTTGCTCTGTTTAAGCATAAAGAAGTAGATGTCTCAGCAAAAAAAGATGCAACGTTGTATTGTACAGTTACATTTGAAGTTAAAGAAATCCTCATCTG
>NC_056735.1:1664631276-1664836276 GCF_019279795.1 Protopterus annectens | reverse complement strand
ACCATTTTAACGCTTATCAGAAGAACAGGCTCACTTAATAAAAATGGCAAAAATTTGACATAGTTGAATAGAGTATCAGCATTTGGAAATGATTTTTGTAGGTGACCTATTTTAACATTAAATACTAATTTCTGTAGTGCTTCATTTAGCTGTACTTTAATTTAGTTGTGCTGGTGATGATCAGTAATGGTAGGGTGGGGTGAATGCAGTAATGTTTAATGTTACGCTGTGTCATGATACTGAGATAGCTTTACTGGAAATCAGTAAAACATTTCTTGAAAGTACAGGAAAGTGCAGACCCATCACACACATGCAGACACACACACACACACACACACACACACACACACACACACACACACACACACACACACACACACACACACATGCAGACACACACACACACATGAGCGCGTGTGCATGCACACACATAAGATATGTATTTCTGGTATTACACAAAAAACAAATTGCAAAATGTGTATCTGTTTAGCAAAAGTGATTGTTAAAGTTCCTTGTGAAGGAGCAAATATTCATTTAATTTCAGAGCACGATTTCTTTGCTTACTGGTAAGGAATGTGGCATAAGACAAGTGAGGATTAGGTCTGAATTCTAGATCCACCGCTTTAAATTGCTCACTTCTGATTTAAAGGCACTCTGTATGGTAAAACTTTTACTGCTGCATGCCAGTATTGTCATAAGTGATGACTATCTTTAGCAAAGTAAAAACTTTCTTTGAAGACATAAATTTGAATATTAGGGTAGTACACATTAACACAGTGCTAATTTCTAACGCAGTCTGAGCACACACATAATTTACTGCGTATCACTAACTCATAAGCATAATAATGCATTTTTACCTTACTGTAAAATCATTAATTACGTTTGCATTGCATTATATTGTCTAATGATGAAACTGCATTGTCTGCATCTTTCATTCACTTTTTTTTTAAATTCATTTAAAAATATGTTTTCCATATTATATGTATTGACTAAACATTAAATTGTATTTGGTAGTTGTAATTTAGCCTGTAACCTCTGGGACAAGACGTTTTCATTAAGAAAAACAATGTGTTTCTGCACACTGTTTTTAACATCTTAGCTTCTCATATCCCAATATTCTCACAATAAATATTATAAGCTACATTGCTGTTATCCTAACAATATCTATAAAACCATCTCACATTATCTGTAATCGTGTATTTAACAGCCTTTTTGCAGAATAAGCCATTTGGGGCATTTAAAGCTTTTAGTGACCTTTTTCTTACAGTAAAATACTTCAAAGAGAGAAAATACTGACTTGAAATGAAATTAAAGCAGATATAGCCTTTTGTACATCTAGGACATACAACTTTCCTTAACAAGTAAATTGCCTGCTCATTGTTACTTGGCAAGATGTCTGTAACTGCACTGCCTATGCCACTGAGTATCCCTTCTTAGTACTGTAGCAACCCTAGTGCTTAGCAACAGCAGCTCAGTGATTGAAAGGTCATGTTTTTTTCACCACCAATAAAACTCACAATGGTTATGATGAAGATGAGAATGTTGTGATGGTAACTATGAAGATATCATCACCTCTCACTATCCCCGAGGTGTCTTATTTAAATCTAGTATAAGCTTTATATATTTGGATTGGGACAACAAAGATAAATAAAAAATAAGTTTAGTGCGTCATGCATTTCAGGATGTGCTGTGATAGATTATTGGTAGGTTACTTGCTCTGTATGCTGCTACATTAGGAATCTTCATAAAGGGCATTTTCCTCTTCAGTAGAAATCTTTATTAATTATGATACATCGTATTTCTATTTCACACAGTGAAATGTGCATACAGTTAACCATGCGATTTATGCACAGTGTAGTGTTTATAAAATAAATGGTGTTAATTTCCGAATCTGTATCAAATCTCTTAAAATAACCTAAAAAACTCATAACTTGTTAGTTAGAAACAGTCTTGAAGTACCTGTGTGTGCAGTACATAAACAATACTTGTGTCACATCAATCTTACTTCTTTACTGTTTTTAAAATGATACTGGTAAATAGTGAAAAATACTTCTCAAAAAGAATGTTAACTTCAAAATATTTTGTGTTAAGGAATTTCCTTTATCTTAGGTGTAGTGTCAGGATTTCATATTACTCCGTCAAATGTGTTAGCATTTCTGATTTGAAAATACAGCGTCAGTGACAACACAGCACTGTAGTAGTGGTTTGTGTTTGCTTTGCTGTTGCAGAATTCGTATGGCTGAATGTAAAAATGACAGTGTGTGTGTGTGTGTGTGTGTGTGTGTGTGTGTGTGTGTGTGTGTGTGTGTGTGTGTGTGTGTGTGTGTAGTGCTGTAACCTGTAATAGTAACACACTGTAAACATCCTTGAAGGTCACAATTTCCTGTTCTGTGAAAATTACTGAATCAGTATAGTGGAAGTGAATGCCAGAAGTGATGCATGACTGTTGATGTTCTGGTATTGTGATATATATAATGTACAGTCTATTTATTTAGGATGCTTATAACAACAGAAAATATGTTACCGGTGCTGTTACAATCAATAAACACTGTATTAGAAATAAAATTCTTAACATTCAATCTTAAAGCATGCATGAAAGTATTCATGCATATTTCATGTTGACTAGGTTAACTGCAAATTCAGTGCTCATGAACTGCATTGTAACAATTAACCTGGTACTTTAGTTGCCTGGTCACAATGTGTAAAAATGTGATGCAAAAGTTCCATTTCGCAATAACATCAGTTTTACAGTAACCCTCATAGATGTCCATACATGTATACACACATACGTATATGTATATATATATATATATATATATATATATATATATATATATATATATATATATTTTTTTTTTTATGCATTTTCGCTCTTTAGAGCGTTCAATATTATGAACTTTCATTCATATAATATATATAAATGTGCAAATGTTGTTAAGTATCTGGTGTATAAGTGAACTAGCAGATGTTCATGTTTTTTGGGAATCATTTTCCTTATGCATGGTGCAGACATGAGTCACAGTCTGTGTTAATATACCATTTTCAGTAGTTTCATTTACTACACCCAAGCTGACATATATTTCATTTATGTTTACTTATTTTGTTTTCTTTACATTCACGCAATGTGACCAGGATTCATAGATGTATAGCCCATATTGCATTCCAATTAATGTATATATTGGTCGTGCAAACAGAGTGGATGATCCAAAGACATTGCTTAATGCCTTTCTGATAACTGTCATCCACCTCACACAGCAAGCTGCTCAAATAGTCCCAACCTTGAACTTTGTTTAGTGCAGCCATATAATTGTAGAAGTGTTCTTTGGTTTTATGAATGGGAGGGGTATAGCTATATTAGTTTACCTTTACATTCCACTTTTAGTGTGTTTCAATTTGTTTCATGACAGTGTTTTTCTATTGTAAGTTTTTTTAAATATGTTTTTTATTTGTTGGTATTTTTGTTGTCATATTGTATTAATCTGTATCTTGTTGTATCAGTGTATTTTACATGATTTAATGTCCCTTTTCCCTCATTATTTCTTTTGTTCTGATTGATGGATTTTTTTTTTATTTTAAGTGATAATTTATTAGATTTTTTTGCTATTATAATTATTTAGGTTGAAGGTACTTTTGATTAATTTGTTTTGTACATTTAATTAGTTTAATATTTTATTTTTTTCTAAGTTTGAAAAGAATGGGAGAGAAAGCCTAACATTTTATGATTTTGTATTATATTTGTCTGTTTGCTTTTTTTTTTTTGGGGGGGGGGCATGGAATTAGTGTTTTGGTGTCTTAAATTTTAGGGAGGTATATATATATATATATATATATATATATATATGTATAGCCTAAATGTTTTTGTTATATATTTCACACTGTAGCCATGGACGAAATAGGTTTGTCTTGGTTTGTTTATTTTTGTTAGCATGTAGTCTAACTAAAGATTGTTGTAATATTTATAGTTTGTACTAAAGCTTGTGGTTTTCAGTGAAACAAGACAAGGAACAAGAAACAAAGAAACAAACACGAGTGTGTGTGTGTGTGTGTGTGTATGTGTGTGTGTGTGTGTGTGTGTGTGTGTGTGTGTGTGTGTGTGTGTGTGTGTGTGTGTGTGTGTGTCTGTATGTGTGCACGTGTGTATATGTCTGTATACCTATAAATGGATTCCTGTCAAGTTACTGAGTAGTGATACACTGAAAGACATAATACAGAATGTGCAACATTATAATATCAAATTGTTGAAACTTTAAAATTTCAGAATCAAAATATCTAATAGCCATGTAAGGAGATCAGGACTTGCTCTCCTCCCCATAAAACCCATGTTAGTGCTCATTCCCAAGTTTACATTGCAGAGGTTTGCTATTATTTTCTGAAAAAAACATGCTCTGATGGAGTGTACATATGTTTTATTAAATTCATTGTTTTACTGTGTCAATATTTTGATATTTCAGCATTGTTCTTTCAGTATTATGACTTCTTGTATACCACTGTACTGTAAATTTGTCATGCACTCATAAAAACTGTTAACCCTACTCTGCTTCTCTGGTACAGAGGAACAAAGCTGCCACTGCAGTACAGTCCACCTGTGTTTGATTAGTGGGCACAGGTGCTGGTGGGAGTAGTGTGGTAGTGCAGCAGTCAGTTCATGGCTTGGGCAACAGCCAGTGGGGGCTCTGGATTGTTCAGCCTTTGGAGTCTGGGCAAGGCAGATGTGTTACCTCAGAATAGGTAATATAGTTGGCCCAATGTTCACACAGCTGTGGAACAAGTTCTTGTTGGGACTTGTTCAAAATCTCACAGAAGGCAAATGACGGCTTCAGGAGTCATATCAGCACTGCTGCACTGCTGCTGTTGATTCTGCAGCAGTGCTGGGATGATGGCTGCAGTCTCCTTTAAACTTACACTATAAACATATGTTCTTAGTCGTGTTCACTTTTTGGTCATATAGTGGAACTAACTTCCACATTTTAGCTCTCCAGGAATACATTCTTTCAGTATCAGTAATTAGCAATTAAAGCCTTATTATCTAGTTAATGCATGATAGTTTCTGGCAATTGCCCTGTGAGTTTATTCCCTCACTCTCCAATACAGTTTACTTTAAAGCACATTACTTATTTTCTAAATACAGTATGGTATGATACTCCCCCAGGGCAAAAGGAGAGATTTTGAAATAATAACAATGGGTTGTATGCACTTAACAACCCATAAGGATTTCAGTTGGCTAGGCTGGCCTATCTGCCAGTTTATATTGGAAGTGGTGAAGGGATAGTGTCAACAGCATGACTTCGTATTACCATCAGATTGCTTACTTAAAATAGCAAGGGGACAAGATCTGTTTCCAAACTAAAGTATCTGCTTAACAAATAGTACCTTAACTCATTAACACCTATATGTTGTGGAGTCATACCTCAGGAGCCTATACACATTTTGCATTCCAGAGCTTTTTCTAAAAAATAAACTTAAAAAGCATAAGATAAACAAGTTTAAATATTTTGTGAACAATAAAAGCTGTTAAAATTGTACAAACTGTAATGTTATCAGTAGGAAGTATTCTTAACAGTGATAATAGTCACTGCATTCATATTTTTTTCCATAAATACTGTAATGTATTATAATGCACATAAATCCCAAATTATATTTTTCTAAACTTTTTCATATCTTATAACTGTACAACCTATACATGTTTGTTAAAAAACACATAAGCTTTCACATGACAACAAGAAATTCCTCTATAAGTGCAAGCTTATTGAGATATTTACAGTAGTATGAAACTATGACTAATTGTTTAATTAGGAATACAGATAATTTGGAATATCTCTTAAGGTATGAAACTTAGTGCAAAATTTAATGAATGCTTTTTTCAACAACGTCTAAGGTTTCACCTAATGGCATGCAACAGTTTGTAAGTCGATCTTTTGAAGTATTAAGTATATATGGAAATACTCCCCCAGATTTATTATTCCTCTCTGCAGGACTAGCTTAGTCCTGCATGAAGGTGGCCTTTTAGGAGCAGGAAGGCTAATGAGGCATGCTGCCTGAGCTCCTAATCTTACACGGAGCGTTTAAGAGTGCAGGGGGCATGTCTGAGAGCAGAACTCTCAGAATATACATGTCCCCGCAATGAAAAACAGCAGAAAGGGGTAGTAAATGAGTGAGACCACTCATAGGTGTCCACATATCCCCACCAACATTCCCCCTCGTGTACAACAGCAAGTGATTACAAATAATATGAGCAAACCCTGTATTTATTTTTATTTTAAAATCCGATTAAAGCTAACTGTAAGTGTGTGGGTGTGTCCATCGCTTAGCTACGGTTAATGCAGCTTAAATGACTAAAAAGGATAACAAGGAAGATATATGCAAATGAAGCAGCATACCAATAATGTAGTGGGCAGAGCATTCGCCTTATGAGCAGGCATTCCTGATTCGAGTCCCACTGCAGCACATTCCATTTTCCATTGCAAAGCACGTTATGACTAATATTTATGTTGAATAACCCACTAAATAACATATTCTTATGAACTGGAGTACTGCAGTAAATGCACATGTGAGGTGTCAGTGTCATAATGAATAAAGCACTAGTAAGCAGGTTTAAGCACCAATAAGCAGTAGTAAGCATATTTAAGCACTAGTAAGCAAGCTTAAGCCCATTTGCATGGCAGTAAGCAATGCCTACATTGGTTAAGCAATTCTGAAGCTAACTCTCTGTAAGCAGATGTAAGGGCAGCTTATCAGTGCTTACCATCACACAAACCCACTTACAAATGCTCAAAAGTGCCTTAATCACTCCGTATCCAATGGCCCATGTTCTGCCCATCAACAAGATAAACACCCATACAGGTCTCGAACCCAGGAGCCTATACACCATAGCCACAGAAGTTAACCACCAAGCCATCACAGAAGTACAGAAAAATGAGGTATCAGCAAACAAGTCTTCACCATAGTAAAACCAAACTGAACCTGTGAAAGGAATCAGTATACAGACATGTGTGCCTTAACCCACTACATAACATAAATATGTGAACCGGAGTACAGCAGTAAGGCCAGAAGACAGGCGTAATTGTAATAGAGTGTTGAAGTCCCCAATAAAATACAAGGACCCCATACAGTGTATGTACACATGAATCATGGATACCAGGCATACATATAAAGTGTAATGAATAATAACTCAATGCCAAAAAGGAATTATAATGCAAAGTCTAATGTAAGCAATGCTAAGCATTGCACAGGCCAGCTTAGGAGGTGTAAGCAATGTGTAGGCCAGCTAACTCAATGTGCCCAGTGTTATACCCCTGTAAACAATGCCAACCCTAGGTAAGCAGGATTGCCCATAGCCTAGCCTTTTCAAAACTGGTCAGTCACGGAAAAGTGCTGGAAATTGGCCCTATTTAAACCCAAGAGGTGGGAATACATCTCATAACTGGTTGTAGCTTCCCTTGCAGGCACAATGGCAGTAAGGGGAGAAGTTGTGCACTTTCAGACACAGTGCTGGTGCATCCAAGAGTCCAAAGTCATGGCAGAACTTCTTGTCAAAGACCATGATCAGAGACTGCTACAGGGCCAGTAGCAGGGCTCCCAGTATAAGGCGGAGGCCTGGGACCGTCTAGCCCGTGACCTCACCAGTGCCACTGGCATACCCCAAACTGGTGAGCAGGTAAGGCATCACTATGCCGACCTGAAGCGGCGTAAGGGGGACCTCTTGGAGGAGTGGATCCAAGAGGCTAGAGCGGCAGGGGATGTTCCAGTTGTGTGTAAGTATCACCCCACTATGTGTGTAATAATTGCCAGCTCAGGTATATCATGGATAGGTATGGCTAAATATTCCTCTTATGTCCCCCACAGCTGCAATGGAGCAGGCTGCGAACCAGGAGGCCCATGTCAGTCTCCTGGTTAGGTTGCAACACGAGGCAGGTCAGTAATGCTCATGCATTTACTGTCATAGGAAATAAAACTAAAATTAGTAGTAAATTAATTGCCTGTATTGTTCAAGGAAAATACTGCATACAGTAGAGAGTATGGCAGGAAGAGTCTCATATCGTTTGTATGTCAATAAAAGTGTAATAGCCTGACAATAAAGGTCTAACTGCTGGACTGCATGTGTATACAATGGTATCATATGGTAATGTAGATTCGCAATCATGTAATATAACTGTTGTATTAAGCACTGTTACCCACATCGTGCACCATAAATTGAATGTGTAGGAATGCCTGTATATGACCGGTGTAATCCCCAGAGGCCATGTAGTACAACTGAGAGATACATAGACTGTAAACAGGGAAAATGCAGACAACAAAACCCGAATAGCACATGCAACTGAGATGTGAACTGTTGTTTTTTTAGCACACACAGCCATGGTTCGAATCCTGCCAGTGGTACAGGATCATACTACACAACTGTACAGATATGTCCAGAATGTCCAGTAAAGTGGCCCATATCTGCTGCCTTCCAACCTATCTCCCCGGGAAATCAGTAGGATGATCCCAGACATATAGGCAGCAAACAGGAAATACAACTGATTGGCATACATCTATGAGAACAAAGCTGGCACACTAGCAACTCCCCAATACCTTATGAGACTAAGAAGCCAAGTATGTCCCATTTACACCTCAACTTGTCAAGCTGTGGTCAGAGTGTGTACAGTAACAGAGTGAGATGTATGTGCATAATAGTAATGTGGAATCTGGTATTGTGTGCGTGAACATTCAGGTATTGCTAATAAACATTTCTCCCACAGGTCTGTCAGATACCAACACTGTGCCCAAAAATACAAGAATGATACCTAGTACTGGTACTGTTTACATTGGCATTGTATGGCAGTGCAACTGATGCAGATGCTCTGAATAATGAGGTATCACACATTACTGTCACCCATACTGTCCTACAACATATAACTGTCTAGGAAATCTGTATAAGAGTGTTGTAATACAAGGTCAGAATACAAAAGCACAGGGGATTAATAAAACAGAAAGCAGATAGGAGATGTACAGCAATATCTATATAGCAGACACAACTGTGATGGACAGTGTTTATGTTGTAGCAGACACAGCCATGGTCTGAATCCTGAGAGTGGATGTAGGCTGCATACAGTATCATACCCCACAACTGTACAGATGAAGCCAGAATGTCCAGTATATGGGCCCATATCTACTGCCTGTCCCCCTGGTAAGTCTGTGGGATGATCCCAGATATTTAGCCAGCAAACAGGGAATATAAGTGATTGTCAAACACCTATGAGAACAAACCTGTCATTGTAGCAACCCCCAAAACTGTTAGGAGAGTACTATTTCATGTATGCCCTATCTACACTCCCATGTTGTCAAGCTGAGACCAGAGTGTATACATAATACTAATGTGTAATCTGGAAGTTTGTGTGGCAATAATCAGGTAGTGCTAGCAAACATTGCTCCCACAGGTACGTCGGATACAAACACTGTGCTGAAAAATACAGACCATTATAACCTGTATTGGTACTGTTCACTCTGGTATTGTAGGGAATTGTGAGTGTTGCAGTTTCTCTGAGTAATAAAGTATCACTGATCCCTGTCACCCACACTGTGCTACATAATATAACTGTGTAGGAAAGCATGTACATGTGTGTGTCAGGTCACTATAGGTGGAAGAGGGCAATATTCTAGATATGTCCCAGCACACCAGCATGTGGGCAACACATGCCCAGAGTCTGTGCAGAAAGAGTTGGATAGCTATGTGCACAACATCAACCCGGAATCTGGGAGTATGTGTAGAAACAGTTAGTGTTAACAAACATTCCCTCCACAGGTATACCAGGTAAGAGGTATATACTGCAGGTAAAACCAGTTTGTGTGTAATGATGACGACAGCCATATCACTGTCCAAACTAAGGCTATAAGGTAGTGCAGTAAGACTTGTAAGGTACAGATAGCAGCACTGACTAGGAAAGTAATGTGGACTATAGGAATATACTAGTTGTTAATTGACATCTTTCTCTTCCCCCACCATATCTCCAACAATAATCAACATACCCACCCCAACTGGTATGTAATGACACCTATGTTCTGATAATGTCCAGTTGTTTGATAAATATTTTAATGGTTCCCATGCATGTGCTATATTGAATTATTTCAACATTGGTGGCATGGTGCCACCAATGTACCTGCATGTTGTTCTTATTACCACTTTGGTCCCACTTATGCATGTGTTCTGTTTGCTATGCAACTGTTCCGTATCTGGTGTCTGGGTTAATGAGAATATCTATGCATGCTGTTATACCTAACCCTGAAATGTGTTGACTATTACTAACCCACATATGATGATGACACAATAGCACGCTTGGGAAGGCCGATCTCAGCAGACCCACCTGTCTCACCTCAGCTGGCCGCGTGGCACCGGGTACCAGAATGTCTGGGACCCAACCCGGAACATCCCTGTCCATTGGTCCTGCACCACCTTCAGGTAGAACTGCCTCAGGGGCTGGGACTCACCCCCCCGGGAGCTGGCACGGACAAGCACTGGTCACCCATTGCCAGGTCGGGGTCGTGGTGCGTAGAGAGATCAACCAGAAGTTTGGTGATCTACTATGCCAGCTCAAGGGCCACGTGTCGCAACTAGAGGGTCAGCCTGGCTCTGCGACTCAGCCCCCAGCACAGTCACCTTCAGGGCTGTGAAGGTGCAGTGGTGACTGCCCATGGGTGAAGACCTCAGTCCAACTGTTTCCACTAGGGAGCTCGTGAGCTTCCGATTTCCCAACACCCCTCCCCATCAAGATGTTTACCCCCCACATGTGTCAGATACCGCCCTTGTATGCATCTTGTTTGTCTTGTCTGTTAACCTACCCAACCTACCTCCCCAACTATACCTACTACCCCTCCCCAACATCCCACTCTCACCTGAAAAAAAAAGGGCAATCTGTTCCCACAAAAAAATCTCGCCCCATACATTGCTGTCCATTTCGCACATGTGTCCACTGGACACATGTAATCTGGTCTAAATCGCATCACAACTTATTATTGTTGTCCTCACCCCCTCCCAGGGGCGTGAGTGTCCAAATCTACCTCCAAATTCAGTATATATGCACAGCTGTTGCTGTAGAAGAAATAGGCAGCTATGGACCTTGCCTTCACCATTCCTGCATATCCCTGGCTAGTTTCCCTACTGTCTTTCCCTCTTTGTACCCCTTTTTTCACCAATTTCCTATCAACCCCTTTTTCTTTTCTTTTAAAGAAATTAGAATGGGGGTAAGCAGGAGTAAGCACTTTTAAGCAGCAGTAAGCAAGTTTAAGCCTGTTTGTGTGAAGGTAAGCAATGCCTACACTGGTTAAGCAATTTAAAAGCTAAGTCATGTAAGAAACTGTAACTGGAAGTTAGCAGTGCTTACCTCCATGCAAACCCGCTTACAACTGCTCAAAAGTGCCTTAATCACTCTGTATCCAACGGCCCTTGTTCTACCCAGCAACAAAATAAACAGCCTCTGCAAGGCTCGAACCCAGGACCCTGCACACCATAGACAAAGTGATTTACCACTAAGCCATGTCAGATATACATTAAACTGATGTATTCACAAACATATCATCCAACCCAGTCAGTCAACAGTACAGAGAATGTATTCCAACATTTAGATATATGTTTGTGTGTAAATATATTAATATCTAAACAGATACAACATATCTATATATGTATATATATATATATATATATATATATATATATATATATATATATATATATATAAATATATACATATGTATAAATTTATATGAAGATATATACATGCAAATGCCTACAACTATAGATATATATGTCTACATCTATATATCTAAATATATACAGCAAGTTACATATATATTTAAGCAGACATATATATCTATGTAGGTATATACGGACATTGTTTTTTATATATATATATATATATATATATATATATATATATATATATACACATACACATCTATATAAGTATATATGGACATACATCTAAATATATACAGCAAGTTACATATATGTAAGCAGATCTGTGTATATATATATATATATATATATATATATATATATATATATATATGTAGGTATATACGGACACATATATGCAGATACAGATATACACACATATATATATATATATATATATATATATATATATGTGACTACACATACACACACAGATATATATACAGTAAGATACATATGTAGAAGGTGCACACAATATGGAACAGCCACTATGCCTACAGTTAACACCTTAACAACTGGACACTGTATGAGCCACCCATACAAATGACAATCGTTGCCTGCAACATATATCCACAGAGAGGTCATAGGATTTAACACTACATACAGGTTTGCATAAATGGAAAACCTTTATTTGTGTACTATTACAGTTTTATATGCCATGTCATATAGCTGTTCAGATGCTGACATCCATATAAACAGAGTAATGCAACTGTGAAACAGTTATACTAATACAGTAGTCTAGAAAGGTTCACAAATGTTGCTGTCCAGGCCAAGGCCTTCAAATAGTACAATGGTAAAGACAGACTGGGCCACAGAATACCAAACAATCTTCAGTAAGTAATGCAGGTGTATAGTTCAGCAGCCTCTATCTACACTCTGTACACAATCACTAGGTGGTAAAGACAGTTGACACAATGGGATGTAACTATTACATAACAAGGCATAACTGATGCCATCACAAGCACACTGACAAACAGAACAGTCTGCATGGCAGGAGGCAGTAGGCCTGCATTAACCCAATTTATGTAACTAAGTTAAATATAGGTGACTTGTATGGTACTGTACATCCAGATACATTAAGGCAGCTCACCCCTGATACCCCCACATTTTGTAACAGCCTAGGTTATTTATGGTGCATCCCCTTAGACTCAATAATACAAGGCCATACCACTGTTACGTACACTAGTCTCTGGAGAGCATAAGGGCACACATGTATTGTGTAGGTGAAGCCCACACATATATGGCCCCAGCCCCACCATATGTGTGGGGGATACAACAGCAGTGGACTGTTGGCAGGAATGGTAGCATGATATACTCACAGCCCACTACAGAACATCCTCTGATGGCATGTCATATTTGCAAAGCTTGGTATGTAGTTAGAGGACAGAGGCTGGAACACAGGCCCATATATGGAAAACTGTTGCCATACACTAAGCAAGTCGCTGGTGTTACAGGATAGTCTGCAACATGCCCTTAGTCAGAGATTTGAGGTTAGGAACATAAATGGATGTAGCCATGTACTGATAGCACTCAACACACACACTACCAGTGAAATATCTGACACAGGACCTGTGTGGTGGACAAACAAAACATGATAGGCACACCTCTGGCCATCAAGAGGATAGGTCCACAGTTGAGAGCTATGCAGCCAGACTGCATTCCAAGGTAAACTAGTATGTACACAAACCCTGTAACACCAGTACTATACAAAGCATAACACAACTCTACTCACACTGTCTGTAGTTCTGGAACCTCCTACAAATATGTAGCTGGCCTGAGTGTGCATGTTCTCCTGTAAGAGGTATTGCTACCTGCTGTGTGTAACACTGATGCCCACACACAGGAAGGATGTCCATCACACAGGAAAGGTAAAAGGACCACGCCAACATGATGTAGGGCTTTATAGTAGGTGGCTGCCATGACAGTGGTAATTGGAAGTACTACACAGCAAGCTCCATGCAGTTAGCAAGTGGAGGACACTGATTGGTGCAGAGGCCATCACCTGATCATGTGCATCACCTACTAAAGTCATGCTGCAGTCTATTCAAAGCAGCTCATTCCATTTACTGGAGAGAGAGAGAAAGAGAAAGAAAGAAAAACAAAAACTTAAAAAAAAAAAAAAAAAGCCTAAGGCAAAGGCATTTATTCAGCATTCATTCATCAAGACATAATTCCTACAACAGGTATGTGAAGTATATATACATGTAATAGAATGTAGTACCTGGTCCATAATAATTGGATAGATGATGCAGATTGATTTAATGTGCCATGAGGTGTTGTTGTGATGATGTTCAACTGAACAACTGCTATGGACAATAGTGTCTGTCTCTGTGGGTAGTGGACCATAGCCGTCAACTGTGCAGGTCAGCACTGACTGACAAGATGTAAGCCTTCATAGTGTGTGTTGTGTAATGGGAAGTATGTATATTATGTGGCCAATAGCTGGTGGTGGAAGTAATGCCATCATGATGGACACGTGGGACCCATGCCCAGCACTGGCAGGATACTCAGGTTAATCTGTAATGTAGCATGCCAGAATGCCATAGGTGTGTAATACGGTTACCTGCATTCAGGTCCTACATGTACCCCCTAATGTCAGTCTGTGTCCATATGTGGCACCTGTCTGTGTTGTAGCAAGGCACAACAGTGCAGCTGCGCAGGATGTTGTTGTGTGATTGTGGAGCTGATGTCTGAATGCACCCCACATGTAGGTATGCATATGTGTACATATGTCACATATGTAATATATAAAGATATGCATGTATATCAGCATGTATGTCCACAAATATACAGATACCCATGTGTAGAAATGTATATGTGCACATATATACATCACATATATCTACACACACATATAGATATATACCTATATGCACATGTCTACATATATACAAACACACACACACAAACATATATGTATGTAAAGACATGTCCCCTATATTACTACCACAGTGTTGCGTACTATGTGCAAGACACCAGCACGCATAGCAATACACACAGATATCCCCTTTTGGCAGTGTGTGCAACATGGATGGGTATGTCTAATGTTAGTCCCTTATTGGGACCACATTGCTCCCTGTCTGTGAAGTAGGCAATGGAAATATGGGGAAGTATGGCAGGTACACTTGTGGAGGTGGTCAGGGTTGGTAGATATAGAGGACAGTCTACAGGGGTGGTATTTGATACATGTAGTGGGTAAACACCCTGGGTGGTGTGTGTGGTCTGTGATGTGGACGCCCCATGGGCCCCAATATGGGCACAATGGGAACAAGCCTCCCACCCACTGCTACACACAACAACAGTCTATGTCGTGAAGGTGCCTGGTCAGGAGGCTGAGCAGGAGGAGCATGTTGGCCCTGTGAATGTGTATTGGGTGCCTCAGACTGATGTAGCACATCCCACATGTGTCTGTGGAGCCCGGTATGGAACAGACCCTAGACCTGACCTCAGAGGACAGGAACATGTCTGTGTGTGCCCCGTTGGGGTGGGGGGAACAACATTACCTGGGTTGGTTCCACCTAATGGTTTTGCTGGACCAGTACATGAGGAGGCCCCAGGTTGGGACATGTGATGTTGCTAGGTATCATGGGCAGATGGTTTTGGAGAGGTGGTTCTGCTGGCCAATAGAACATATACATGTTATTGTGTCACTGTTATAGAACATATGTTGGTAGTAATAGTCTACACAATCCCCATACATGTCCAACAGCATGCATACATATCCCCAATAACACAGAATGTCAGATGTGCAGCAATCCCAAAGCAGCCATACCACTGGCATATATGGAACCATAGCAGCCCTGACAATGGCTTGCAGGTGAATAGTCTGTAACAGGCCAGCAATGATAGTGTCCACACAGGGGACATGGCTACAATAACATAGCAGAAAGTGTGGTACAATACAATATCTGTCCCACTGGTAGGTAAGCTGTAGCCATACGTAATTAGTTGTGTGTACAGTTTGTTGAAGCTGATATGGTGGTGGGGGTGACAGAGATGTGTATTACGAACTGTGGTAACCTTACTGTATGAGTTGCTGTTTCCATCTTTGTCTTTCAGCCAAGATGTCACATGCACGGTTGCCCACCTATTCACAAGCAGAGAATGATGTGGTGATATCATACTTGATCCAGCACTACCCAGTGCTGTTTGCAGGGCTGCACATGAGCAGCAAGAGCAGACCACCCGGTGGAATGACCTAGTCCATGGGATCAATGATGTCAGACTGCACAACCGCAGTTATGAGCGGGTCCAGCATCATTGTACTGACCTGCATCGTAATGCCCGTTGGCATGCTGCTGCAGTCCGGGGATCACCTCGCCACAGGGGGGGCCATGCCATCCATCCCCCCCAACACGTATGGAGGAGCTCCTTGCCAGCCTCGTGACACCTGCCCATCCAGCCAGCCGTCAACTGCTGGACACCTTCGTGGAAGTGGGTGTCACCCACACACCGGCCGAGGAGCATGCAGGTAAGGACACAGGAAACATCAGTAGAGTAGACCACTGTTGTGTATACATCCACATTGGTACAGGTAAATCATGCATATCTGACATGTCATAGATATAATGTGTTGCTGCATTGTAGTGATAAACAGATCTCCAGATGTGGTAGTATCATGGGAATGTACCGCTGATGTATTGCAATACAGCACCCAACCTGTAGCACTGTCACAGGTGTGGCCACTGATGTTGCATCTCTCACCCTCTTATGTAGGTCCCTCTGGGATATCACCAAGGCATCAGCCTGTATCTGGTGAGTATGTTTTATGTAGATGCTTGCCAATACACCGGGCATGTAATGGCAATGGTATATTCCATACACACATCTAACACACCTACCCTGAATGCATGCTGTACATGTGCATGTATTGTTGCTGTGAAATGCACGGTCTCACAGGGGGTGACCATGATGGGGTATTGGAGGGGTATGTTAGACACCTGCATGATAACTAACATCCTTTCATTGCGGAATGTGTCCACAGGGAGTAACATACTTGTGGTAGACATGGCCTACATTAGGGACATGTTTGAAACAACACCCATATGCAGTGCAACACCAGTGTATATACTTGTAGGACAATGGCAACTGCTGTAGCGATACACTATGGCATAAGGCATTTCAGTAGTCCACATTATCAGCTGGATCTAGGCTGTAACATGTGGTGTTCAGTGTATGGGACACTGCAAAGTGACACACATGTAGAGGGCTTACTTGTCATGCATATGCATAAAGGCTGAAGGAGGGGCGGTTCAGCATGACACACTGGTGCACTGCAGCAGGGATACTAAGGATGCTAGGAGTGGCTCTATCTGCACATAGTCGGGTTCAGGACCTGTGGCAGCCGTAACCCTACCCACACAGCAATAGTGATGGCAGTGTGTGAACACCATGGAATATGCACAAGAGTAGACCTTGCAGTCATGCAGAATAGGGGGACATGTGTAGGGCAGACTGAACATACACTGGCAAATGCAGATGGCCCACACTGGTATACCCCTGCCAGGAGTAGTGACTGGTGTAGTACACACAACAAGAGGTTCGATAAATTGTCCTGATAAGGGTGTGCACATATATGCCCACACGGTGTGTATGCATTGCGGTCAGCAGATGCACACTTAACACAATCTGTAGACACTGCATGTGAAAGTACAGGACATATGTCACATATCAGGCTCTGTAGTGCTAAGATATGCGATGTGTTCCCATGTCAGATCAAGGATGTGTGTGTCAAATCAATAAAGGTGTGTACACCCCCCATAGCCAAGGTATGCTCTGATGTTTCTCAGTGTAAGAGTATTGGAGTGGTAATAAATGGTCTGTTGATGTTGACAGCTGTAAATCAGGCATCAGGCTTTCATCAGTGACAGTTGTCCACATATCATCCTAGGTATGGGTTGCTGAAAAACATAGGGGCTGTGAGAAGTAAAGCTGACATAACTGACACAGTACTACACATTCCACAGTGAGTTGTACACCTGTGAGTTGTGGTGCACAGCACATGGCAGGGTACAGAAATGGTGCACAGCAATACTGTGAACATGGGTGCAGTAGTATCCAGGATAAAGGGCATCACCTAGTGACACAGCACATGCATCACACACATGTATACTGTTGTTAGCATGGATTGACTATAGCTGAACTGCATGCTGTTCTGTACCATAAATTCTGCATGTTGATAGATGGGTAATAGGAGGACAGTGTACTATCATTGTGCAACCTCACCTTTATGTGTGTGTCTGTGTGTGTGTGTGTGTGTGTGTGTGTGTGTGTGTGTGTGTGTGTGTGTGTGTGTGTGTGTGTGTGTGTGTGTGTGTGTGTGTGTGTGTGTGTGTGTGTGTCCTGCTGGTTAGGTAGTTTGTCTGCAGGGTCACTAGGGAGGTAGAGTCAGGTAGGATGAGTGTGTGCATGTGTGTGTTTGTGTGGGTGACCATGTATGCACATGTGTGATTGTGGGGTGTTCATACAGCTGTACCTCTCTTTGGGACTGTACAGTACATGGACATGGACTGCCACATTACTCACCAGGAATACCTGTCATGTGTGTAATCACACAACAGCAAATAGTATAATATGGTCTGTAGCATGGAACAGGCATCCAGAGGGAAGGTGGCAGAGAAGTCACCTATAACCCACGTATGCAGCACTACACATGCATTGGGGAAGTACTAGTTAATTACAGTTGTCACATGATAGGCAGAAGGAGCAGCATATCTGGCATGTACTGAGCATTACATACACACAACATACTAGTGCGAGTTATTATGGATACAACATAGTAGCCCACACATATAGGGGCCATGCACATCATGTCCGGACATACAGAGGGTGCATACCGAATGACAGCAGTGAGGCCATGTAAAACCACTACACACTAGTCAGGCAGGTAAAGTAGCAACATGCCTTGTGTTGTGGCAACTTGTGTGGCCATTTAGAGGACTGAGATGTTAATGAGTGGTATCAATGTGTGTGTGTTAACAAGTGTGATGCAGGATGGGTTAACACATGGACATATACGTGGGACTGTCTATAAAGCCATGGACAGGTAGGTATTACAAAGGTGTGTGTGTGTGTGTGTGTGTGTGTGTGTGTGTGTGTGTGTGTGTGTGTGTGTGTGTGTGTGTGTGCGTTTATTGTTTTTCCCCCACAGGTGGCGAGGTGGGTCAGGGTCCCTCCTGCATGCAATCTGATGTCAGTGTCCATACAGACACTGAAGATGATGGTAGTACAGTTGATGCACAGGTGGAGTTGTCAGGGGATGACACTGCTCCAACATTTGACATCCCCCTTTTAGCCACCCCAACACCGCACATAGGTTCATTGCCTATACATACCCTATCACCAGTGGCCATAGCGGAAGAACATCTGGCATTTGTTGGCAGTGCACAGGGGAGTGGGGTAACCATGCCTACTGTGTCTGGTCACAGCAGGCATAGCCAGATGTCTGGTAGGGCACCACATAGGCGGATGTCCCAGGGTGCTCGTGATATCATGCCCCTGGCATAGGTGACATAGCTGGTACAAGCAGGTGCATGTTTCAGGCTGTCATGGCGCTGCAGGCACGTATGGAATATTACACCAGACAGGGCTTGAGGCTTCAGAGGGCTGCTCTCGCATCTGTAAGTGACAACCTCCGTGAACTGTCGGTTGCCATCCATGCTTATACCGAGCTCACAGATAGACGGCATGATGAGATGATGGCCCTCATTGGCTGTGGTTTGTCCGTGCTTCAACGTGTGGTGGAGATGCGGCAACATCCGCATGGATGTGGGCTAGCAACACCAACAGCTGGCAGTCAACATGGATGTGCTAGGACACCAAGGGGCTTCCATAGTGACAGTAGCAGCCGCAGCAGTGCAGGGGGGGTTCTGTCCACACCACACCACAGCAGGCCATGTGCACTTGGTCCTGGCCAGTCCCAGGAGGGACCTGGTACCAGCGGAAAATTGTCATCAGCAGGTGAGAGTAGCACATCGAGGCCTGTACCTGAATGTGCCCGTGTAACCCCTGGCAGGCACAGTCCACGTCTCTGTGGCCAGAGGCAGTGAACTGCACACTCTGCCAGGTATGGTCTGCAGCTGTCCATAAACACCTCTGTAGGGCAGTTACATGGCAAAACTGTGTGCATGCATACCCACACACTATGCAAACACACCTAGTCCAACCCCATACCTACAAACACATCACCTCGCCCAGCTCTCAACAGTACACCCCTCACCCACACACACATTGTCAAATATATGGCCCACCCTCGGCCTCTGGCAAACCAACATCACACCATGTGCATATGATGATACCTGTGCCACATCCCTGTCATCCATACCATCAATGCAGGGACAGGCTGATATGGTTCTGATGCACATGGTGACTGTACAACAGTGTACCACAGTACTGCAGTGTAACATGTTGTAAGGAGTAGAGTGTAATGCATATATGGCAGATAGTGTAGCCATCCACCAATGATGCCTTACAGCTGTTAGTAACACTGGTTAGATGTGGTCTCTATAATGTTATCCATTTGGGTTGTAGGTGTACATGTGTCAGCACTAGGATGCCCTGTGCATATGATGATACCTATGCCACATTCCTGTCAACCATACCATCAATGCAGGGACAGGCTGATATGATTCTGATGCACATGGTGACTGTACAACAGTATACCACAGTACTGCAGTGTAACAAGTTGTAAGATGTAGAGTGAAATGCATATATGGCAGATAATGTAGCCATCCAGCAATGATGCCTTATAGCTGTTAGTAACACTGGTTGGATGTGGTCTGTATAATATTATCCATTTGTGTTGCAGGTGTACATGTGTCAGCATGAGGATGGTCTGCAGTCATATTCCGCAACTGGGTAAGTCATAGTGGTGACACCATAGCTGTGACATATCTGGGGTACAGTTGAACACATGTCACAGGTTACTAAACTGGTTATTGCTTGTGCCACATGGACGGGTGGCCCACTGAGGCATGTATACCCTGCAGCCTGATGTAGACCCATCCACATACATGCACACTGTTACTTAGTAACACTGGGAGCAGACCCCTACCTAGCTATGTAGTGATACTGAAGTGTGTGGCTTACATTGCGCACACCACACAGCATTTAGGGTGAGGTGTGTCCCAGGTTACATGTTGCATGCAGAACATCCCCAGACGTGTACAGTATGCTAATGGGGGTATGATGGATTTATTTGGACAATATGTAATGTGACATACCGTGATATACACATTTACAGACACATAACAGCCAGACACACATACAAGATACCAGGGTCTATCGCTGGTAACTAACCTGACTGTGTGTCCAGTGAGTTACAGGTAGGCTGCACGCATCACATGCATAACTGGCTTGGATTGTGGTAACAGTTACCTGTATGGTTGATGGTGATGGTGGTAACCATAACGTGGTACAAGGGACATATCCCGGGTGTACCTTGGTGTAATGACAGTGAACACAGCACCCACATCCCCCAGTGGATATTGTACTCCCTAAAACCCATGATGACACTCAGCCATACCCACCATCACACATTGGCCTCGACTGCAATACAACCAATAGTATACTCCAACAGTGGTACTACAGGTATATGCATCTCGTGCACATGCCGCACACGTAGTAGAGTGTTGCATTGTCATGCCTCACCTATGGGAAGGAACGACACTATCTGTACTACTGTGTGGCAATGGGTATTGTAATAGGTGTATGGCCTAGGAATGCTGCCCTCTACAGATATACAGACATGCACACCTAAACACACATGCCAGAACACAATGGGTATCCCATGCCTATCACCCCATTTGTAAAACACTGTTGTGCTGGTACTGCAAGGCTCATGTAGCCGGTATGGGGGAGCTTAACAGGGTACATGTAATGTCCCATACAGCAGCAGCCACAACTGACTATGGCAATGGGTGTTGCATTGGTTGTGAAGGGCCTTATGGCATTCCCAAGTACAGGTCCTGTAACATACAGACAGAGCTATACTCAGTCATGCACACATACACATGTGTCAGTACCGGGGTGCATCCCTGCAGGTGATCATAGCTGTGTACCTAGCTATTGTCCAAGGGGACATGGGTTGTGTAGGGGTTGTATGTACAGTATTATCCTGCCACCTGCCCCAGGTGGCAGTAGGCATCTATCGACAGACACTACTTTCGTGACACACAGGGTGTGAATGACATGCATCAGCCAATCCTCCAGGTGCCACCTGCACATGGCCACTGAGGTGATCATGTTGACATGTATACAATATGCTTTACAACACATGGTTATTGTCTGTGATGATGACCTGTACCCAAGCATGTTCGGTTGACTGTGGTAGTGTAGTGGAGGTACCTGTGGCATGTGGTAAATACAGGGTGACATCTCCTAAATGTGCCACTTCTTACACAGCTGGGCAGACATGTCAGTGTCAATCAAGCTTAGGTTGCCTGTACATATCACAGCTGGATACCTGCCATCTGCACATCTGTACAGGGACTGACAGTCATCAGCTTAGCAAGTAGCTATGCAGTAGCATGAGTGTGTTGACAGATAGATGTCTGACAACAATATGTATGCCATAACTACATATCAGAAGCCCTCAGTAACATGTGCTGTACAGACGGTAGTCTGCAGTTACATTCCACATGATGGATCATTACCCAGTAAGGGGTATATACTGTGACACAGCACACACACCAGGGATACAACAGGGAGGCCTCAGAGTCCAGCTATGCCTGCAGGTGTGCCTGTTGTCAGTACTACATTTAGCACTCTGCTCTTGCCTGGGTAAGCACTGTCAACAGTAGTACTGCCATGATACACTACATGCCAGTGTGACAGCACATACCCTGGGCTACTACCCCTGTATGTAACACATTTGCATGGATAACAGTGCTGTACAGGCCTCATGTACATCTGCGTCCCACACATGACACTCACATCCCTTGCTACCATAATGACAGCACACTGGCGCATGTATTGTACATAGCATTACATACACTTATTACAGATGTCATTACCCTGCTATGTTATCACACTGGGTGGTGTGGCCTGGTTATCAGGGCTAAGACATGCTTTGCAAGTCTCAGCATTGCTGCAGTATAACAGCCGAGCTGATTTGCGAACTGGTAAGCGAAGCCTACACTGTGTAACTGTCCGTATGTTTACCCATAGCTTAGCACTGCTTAGCTTCATGCAAACCCACGCAAATGTGCGTAAAGCTGCTCAAAAGTGCCTTAACCACTCTCTATCTGACAGCCCTTGTTCTGCCTAGCAACAAAATGAACAGCCCTTGCAAGTCTTTAACCCAGGACCCTGTACACTAAAGTCACAACACTTACCCACTACGCCATAACCACTGTGAATACAGCTGTTGCTTTACCAATATAGCTGTCAATACACATATTGAGTAGTACTGAACAATTGCCTTTACTTCCTAAATTGTGTAGTCCTTGTTATTAATATGACTGTTGCATCACATATGTTGTTTTATCATAATGTACACATAGCAGATACATACAGTGAGATGCATCTAGGAGGGTATACACAACATGACAGGAATATAGTTATATACATATAATACATATAATAGGTCTATATATGTCTACATGTAAATACACACATATATATATATACTCATATATATATATATATATATATATATATATATATAGATATATATAGATATATATAGATATATATATAGATATATATATAAATATATA
This sequence comes from Protopterus annectens, assembly GCF_019279795.1. NCBI lineage: Eukaryota > Metazoa > Chordata > Ceratodontiformes > Protopteridae > Protopterus > Protopterus annectens. The sequence continues at coordinate 1,664,812,855 of NC_056735.1, read as the reverse complement.
TATATATATATATATATATATATAAATATATATATATACTCATACATATGTCTATTAATACCATGGTGGTGCAGCGGTAGCATTATTGCCTCACAGCAAGAGGTTCTCCCGTTCGATTCTCGGCTGGAGTGCGGGGAGTGCCTTCTGTGTGGAGTCTGCATGTCCTTCCCGTGGTTGGGTGGGCGTTCGAAAGACATGCGTAAATGGGCGTGCCTTCGTTGAAGGTTGAACGTCAAGCTGGCACCACGGCGTTCGTGAAAATCTACTGCCAATCATTAGCGGACTGGAGTTCCACTGTGGCGACCCCTAACTGGGAAAAGCCAAAAAACAAACAGCAACAACTCATACATATGTCTGCATATATGTCTGTATAGTGCAACATATATATGGCCATTTGTACATCTCTTCGCATGTACAAATATCTATCTATCTATATATATATATATATATATATATATATATATATATATATATATATATATATATATATATATCCACACACACACACGTATGTCTATATATATATATATATATATATATATATATATATATATATATATATATAGGAGCGCTAAAGAATCCTGATAGCCCAAAATCCTGAAAACATACAGGATACCAGCACTTACTATATTCCAGCACAAGAACATACAGAAACATATTACCCCCTTCAACTATATGCAAGGGAGCAAGCCCCCCTACGGCCACCACACCCCCTGCTACTTAAATATATCAACTCCAAGATTGCACTTCACTACACTAAGGTGTGCAGGGTGGGGTTTCCCCCCTGCTTATACTTGGAGAACAGTAATATAGTTTGTGTTTTATTTGTTTCTGTATGTAATTGTGCTGGAATATAGTAAGTGTTGGTATCCTGTGTCTTTTCAGGATTTTGAGTTTTCAGTATTATGGGTTTTCAGTATTTTGAACTTTCAGGATTTTGGTCTTCAGGATTTTGGGCTTTCAGGATTCTAAAGTGCTCATATATATATATATATATATATATATATATATATATATATATATATATATATATATATATGCATATATAGGTATATGGTCTATATATGTCTGTATGTAAATACACATGTATACTCATACATATGTCTGTGGACACATCTGTATAGTGCAACTTATATATGGCCATGTGTACATCTCTTCATATGTACATATATATGTATATATATATATATATATATATATATATATATATATATATACACACACATGTTTTATATATATATGTGTGTGAGTGTGTGTGTGTGTGTGTGTGTGTTATATAGCTATATATATATATATATATATATATATATATATATATATATATATATATGTTATATAGTTTTATATATATATATATATGTGTGCAGCCGATGTGCACAGTTATGCCTAGGTATGTTGGTATATATGTAGATATGTGCAACTATAGTGCATACATATCTATTCTGATATACCTACTACTGTCAATATATATGTAGATATCCATACGTATATGTGCATATGTATCTTTATCTGTATGTGTAGACATATATTGCTCTGTATATGTATATATTCGAGTGTTTATATATATATATATATATATACACACACACACACACACACACATATCCATCTGTGTATGTCGATATGTATATGTGTACATATCTATATAGATATATGGATAATTATATATATATATATATATATATATATATATATATAATATATGGATATAAGGACGCACACGCAAACGAAGGAACCAGTGCAGGAGGTAGTAGCAGAGGGGTTTTTAGAACCCCAAGTGCTGCCTAACTCTACTGGTGACTTTTTTATTTATAATTATTCTGACTTGACTTTCCCACAAGACATTATTGACTTTTTTGCCTTGGGTTTATCTTTCGTTCCAGATTCAGGGATGAACATAGTAGATTCCATTGTGGATTTGAAACTTTTTGTACGCAAAATTAACCTCAATGCTGTTTTGGGTCCATCCCCCTCCCTTGCCACCTTTTTGCATGTTTCAAGTACCTTTAACCCACCTCTGCACCCTAATATTTTGGCTTTTGAGAAAATGTGTGAGTTGGATTTTAGGGCTTGCGCTGATTCAGGTTTAAGAACCACGAAACACTGTTATAACATCACTCAAAATGAGCGTGATTTTATTAAATTGCTGATTGATTGTAAAATCAGGATTATGAAACCGGACAAGGGAGGGGGCCTAGTTTGTATGAATCACAGTACATATATGGCATGTATGACCGAATATCTTAAGAGTTCGCGTTACCAACAAGTTTGTCTTAATGAGGTTAATGTGGCTTACGCTAAGTTTAGGGCTGCTTTAGACGAACGTTTTATTGAAAAGACTATTGACTTAGAGTTGTTACATTTTCTGACTATGCCAGCCCCAGAATGGCATCCCTATTTGGCATTCCTAAAATCCATAAGCGGATTATTGACCCCTTTTAGACCCATTGTTGACGGACGTGGGTCCATTTCTTATGGTTGTGCCAAGTATGTGGACAGCATCCTAAGGCCCCTAGTTGAGAGCGAGCTCCAAATTTGCAAGGACTCTTGGAGTTTTTTAACCCATCTTGCGACCATCCCTTTCAAGGAAGATTACAAAATGTTGACAGTAGACGTAAAGGAACTCTACACAGTGATTCCCCAGGATTTGGGGATTGAGTGGATTAGGGATTTTATGTCTGCAAGGAAATGTGACAATAATATCATTTATGTCGTCACCTCCTTGTTAGATTTAGTGTTGAGTAACAACTTTATGTGGCTTGAGGGAGAGATCTTCTTGCAAAAATCAGGGGTGGCGATGGGATCCCCCTGTGGTGGCAGTTTTGCCAACTGCATAATGGCTCATTGGGAGACCACCTTACTCTTTAAAACGGCTGTGTTTAAAGAAAACATAGCATGGTACACAAGGTACCAAGATGATATGTTCATTTTGTGGAAAGGGCCGACTGAAGGTATTCAAGAATTTATTGAATTGATTTCAGCTTCAACTAATTTTTTGGAGTTTACATTCAACCTACAAAATGAATGTATTAATTTTCTTGACATTAGTCTGCATAAGGATGTGGGTAGAAAAAGATTTAAAAGTACCATCTACAGGAAGCCCACTTATTCCAACTGTTTCCTTCATTTTTCTAGCTGCCACCCCTACCACCAAAAGAGAGCAGTGGTTAAGGGCAGTTAGTCAGGGCAGCCAATGATCTCCGATGAGAGAGATTTCACGGATGAATGTTCTAAGCTTGAACGTATGTTTCTTAAGACAGGATACCCTCTGAGCCTAGTTTCTGGTATCTCCTCCCAGGTCACTACTAAAAGGCAGATTGGTTATTTTACACCTTTTAGGTACAACACAAGCTTTGGCTGAGGACTTCTCTCCCGTTCACCAGAGGGTTGTTTCTTTATGTAACACCAAAGACTGCCACCACACAAGTTTTGTTGTTACCTACAACCTTAACCACTCTTTTATTAGACAAACTCTTTATAAGAACTGGGCCCTCATTATGGAGGACCCTCCTATTTAAACTTTTGGTAATAAACCCAAGATTACCTTTAGAAGGGGGCAGAACTTGAAACAGTTGCTGCAATATTCCATTAACTCACACCCCAGTACTAGTAAAGGCATGGTTAAATGCGGGAGGTGTCAACAGTGTAAGTACCTCAACACGAATCACCATTTTGAAATAAGGGAGAGGGTATATAAACCTAATGGTAGATTTTTGTGTGAATCTAAGGGAGTGGTTTACTGTGCCAAGTGCCAGGCCTGTAAAGCTTTCTATATCGGGAAGACCGAAAGAAAGCTCAGGACACACATTTATGAGCACATTTATGCTGTTAACAAAAGGGACACAAACAATGCTTTGGCTAGAAACATCGCAGATTTTCCAGACCATGCTTTTAGGTTCTCTGTGTTAAAACAAATTAATACAGACATTAGAGGAGGGCCTTGGCAGATTAATCTAGAAATTGATGAACTCAAATGGCAAATTTCTACTGCTGCTTATTTACCCCCAGGGTTAAACGAAATGGTCTCTATAAAATGTTTTCTAAAGAAGTTGGCTTTAAACAGATAATAGTTTTACTGGTTTTACATGTGAGCCTTCAGTTTAGTCAAAGTATTAGTGTCATGGAAGATTTGTTTTTAATGGTCTAATAAGTATTTTTTATTGGATTTGTTTAACAAAAATTTTATTAATTGTTTTTTTAATATTCACACACAGCATCACTATTCTTAGATGTTGGTTCAATTGATAGTTAGGACTCTGTGACTCAAGTGTATTTGCCTAAGGTGTACTCCTTTGGCTTTTTAAAATCTACTGAATTGTATCTGTCACTTTAAAACTATTCAATTACTTTCAACAATCAGTTAATTGGCATTGTATGTGTCATTTATAAGCTTTGCAAAATGGTAGTATCTTGTCTGAAGAAGGAAAAACACAGTTTGTTTCTGAAAGCGCTAACTCAATAAATTGTTTGTTTCAAGTAATCTGCTAAGCCTTTGGTGCTTTTGATTCTTAGTTTGTGTGTTTGCCTTTTTGTCTAGTTCAATCACCATAAGTACACAGACCTCAGTACTGTACACACAACCACAGAATGTCCAGGTTATGTCATCAAATATAGCCCCTACTATACATAACATGTGTAGCAGTCTGATATCTCATTGGCTTGTTATCAGAAATGATGTCAATAAATATGGTGTACAGCACATATGCATCTCTTACTGCATGACATATGTACAAAGGTTGACAGAGATGTGGCTGTAGGCACAAACACAGGGCCAATATTGACATGTTGCTTTTATTGACATGTTGCTTTGATACCCACATACATTTACTGTTGTAACAGAGTTTGTTGCAACATATGTCCTATCAGGGATATGAAGTCAGTAACTCTCATGGCTGTCACCATCTGCAGACTGCAATCTTCACACTACCTTCTGCAGTTCACAGATACCTGCTCTGTGGGTAACACAAGAAACAAAAGGCACCACACACTGCCCAGTCTGCAGATAACCCTACAGATCAGGGTTTCCTCATAAACATAGCAATGACTTTACAGGTATTAAAACATGTAGGACAGCCATATCCACACACACCCTGTTAAACCAACATTACTCCAGTCGCAGTATAGCAGCACTTACAGTCTGTAGTCAAGTCAGGCACATCCCCCTCCTATGTGTTTGCCTGTTTCCACAGTGTATATTGTTAGAGGTAAATCCCCAATCCATCTGTGATGCTGTTTGCCAAACAACAGATTTAGTAACTGCTCACAGTGCATGAAAAGGCCCAACACCAACATGATGTTTCTAGATATTGGAGTGTGTTTCCATGCAATTGGCTATGGAAATGTTTACACAGCTGTTCCACATGCAGTCAACTGGAGGAGGGCTGCAATTCATGCAGAAGCCATCAGCTGATCGTGAGCATCACTTACAATACACATGCTGCTGCCTAAGCAAAGCCGGTGTAGGTCTCCACATCCACCAGAGAGGGAGTGAGAGAGGCAGACAGAGGCAAAGTAAAGTCAGGGAGGGGTGGGGGAGTAAAACTTAAACATGTTTGTGTCACACACCTACCAGCACAGGGTATCAAACCCCTGACGACTATGTAGTGCTATCACATTTCTATGCAGTTATCGGATGTGCCATATAGGTTACATGTTGAGGAGCCCTCAGAACATACATGTGATGGGGAGTAACATCTGCAACAGGGATATGGTAGATATATGGTAGGTGTAGTATACGTGCCTGTCCACATGAACAGGTGCCAGTATCAACACAGCCACACTCTGACAGGGAGGCACACACATTGACACACATGGCAGGGCCAGGAATACAACTGATCACTAGTGAGATTGCCACAGCACATTACTGTGCAGGTATCACATGCACCACAAGGGTCATGCAGAAGTTATATGGGAAAAGGGTATGTGGAGGTCTCTGACATTGGACAGCATGCTTCAGTATGCCACTGGGGGTTGTAGTGAGTCTGAATGGGATCATACAACACATGCACACACACACACACACACACACACACACACACACACACACACACACACACACACACACACACACACACACTGCCGGTACTGACATGCATGGGTACATTGCTTCACGAGTGTGTAGTGGTCATCTGTGCCAGACAGCTATACAAGGCTAGGTGATGGGTATGCCTTGGCATCAGCCCACTTAACAATGGTCTGCATTGTGGCTCAGGGGTGTAGTTTCTGGATTTTCCCACACAGGTGGGTATTGTATTCACCATCCAGTCACCCGGGTGACTATTATGTGTGGCCAATGCTGTGCATTGCTTGCCATGTATGTGTTCCTTAGTCCATGAATGTATGGTGTCTGGGATGTGCACACCTCCCACATGCATGTACAGTGACATGTGGAACTGTACCTGGGGGTATCTGGCCCATATTGTGTATACAGATTATCATCAGATGTGCTAGTCCTGGCCTCATGTGGTGGGAACTGGTAATGGACAGCAGGTTTACCCTGCACCTACATTGACAGCATGATATCTGCATTCCCTGGTGTCAGTAGCATCTGTCCATACAGGGCATGTTTTCAGGCATGGTATGTCCTTTGTGGGATACATTTGATGGCACCACAAGTGTTGCAGGTGTCCAGTGGAGAACATGGGGAAGGTGCACTGTCGGCATGTACGTGCCTATTGGACAGAAGGACATGGTGCCATGCCCTCTGTAGCCCACTGCAATCACACCATAGTTACTATCAGTGGGCAATATGCAGGGTACTACCAACATAGCAGCTGTTGTCTAGGCAAGTGTGTGTTTGTGTGTGTGTGTTTGTGTGTTTGTGTGTGTGTGTGTGTGTGTGTGTGTGTGTGTTTGTGTGTGTGTGTGTGTGTGTGTGTGTGTGTGTGTGTGTGTGTGTGTGTGTGTGTGTGTGTATGACTCATGCGTTGAGAGGGTTCACTGGGTAATACTACGGTTGCTTACTTTGTTTGCCTGGCCTTGATGTCACATGTATGGGTATGGATTTGCACCCCAGCCTCTTGGCTATTTCACATCTGTTGTCCCTGTATGGTGGACATTGTGATACATACTAGGGCCACCATATATGAAATTTGCAAAACCCGCTCCACATTGCGCCCAATTGTTACAAACTCACAACCACCTCCACACAGGATACAAATTACAAACACACATACACACACAACTGTCATATCTGGGATTAGAACTCCTATCAAACTAGCTTATTACACTACAGCACTACACAGTTATAGGACGTGCCATGGAGATTATTGGAGTACTCCTTCCCCAAAGGTGTATTTCTCATTGGATGACATCAGTAGGATTGCCAAAGTAGGGCATTCAAATTGTAGTGTGTATGGCTAGGCTAAAATGCATTGCTGTCTACACAGACATTGAACCACACAAAACATTCACAACCGACAAAACATCCACAACCAACATGTGGGAATAGAACCCCTACTAGAGTTCTATATCACACAACAGCATGAAGGTGTTATAGGATGCACCACGGGGATTACTGGAGAACTCCTTCCCCAAGCTGTATTTCACAATGAATGACATCAGCAGGATTGCCAAAGTATGGCATTTGAATTGTAGTGAGCGTGGCTAGGCCAAAATGCATTGCTCCCTACACGACATTAAAACACACACAAAACATACACAATCGGCATGTGTGGGAGTAGAATCCCTACCAAAGTTCTATATAACACTATGGCATGAAGCTGTTATAGGACGCACCATGGGGATTACTGGAGTACTCCTTCCCCAAAGGTGTATTTTACAATGAATAACATCAGCAGAATTGCCAAAGTAGGTCATTTGAATTGTAGTGAGTGTGGCTAGGCCAAAATGCATTGCTGCATGCACTGACATTGAAACACACACACTTGCCATGTTTGGGATTATAAATCCTACCTAACTAGGTAATCAAACTACAGCAGTATGCAGTTATAGGATGCGCCACAGAGATTACTGAGCTACACCTTTCCGAAATGTGTATTTCACAGTGTATGACATCAGCAGCCTTGACAAAGTAGGGCAGTTGAATTGTAGTGAGTGTGACTAGCCTAAAAAGCATTGCTCTCTACACAGACAGTAAAACACACACACACAACACACACACACACACACACACACATACTTGCCATGTCTCGGATTAGAACTCCTATCTAACTGGTTTATCACACTACAGCAGTACCCAGTTATAGGACATGCCACAGAGATTACTGGGCTACAGCTTTCTGAAAGGTGTATTTCACAGTGTGTGGCATTAGCAGCCTTGACAAGGTAGGGCATTTGAATTGTAGTGAGTGTGACTAGCCTAAAAAGCATTGCTCTCCACACAAACAGAGAGACACACAGACACACATATACACACACACACACACACACACACACACACACACACACACACACACACACACACACACACACACACACACTTGCCATGTCTGGGATTAGCACTCCTACCTAACTAGTTTATCACACTACAGCAGTATGCAGTTACAGGAAGCGCCATGGAGATTACTGGCCTATATCTTTCGCAAGGGTGTATTTCAAAGTGGATGTCCTCAGCAGGCTTATCATAGTATTTGAGGGAAGTGTGTGTGCATGGGCCATAACCCATTCATCTAGAGGTTGACACACCACATGCGAGCACATGCAGGGTTATATTCCACAGGTACATGCATACAGCTGCTAGATGACTACTTCCTTGTACAGTCATGTTGCACAGCTAGCACTTGCTCCACATAGCCCGTCATGCTGACAGATACCAGTGGCTAAAGTCTACAGTAAGTTACATCCGACCCTCATGTGGTTGTAACCATTTAGCTGTGTGCTGGGTGGAACAGGCCTCATAATAGGTGGCCCCTTGTGACATTCACTCTCTTCCACACATCTGTGTACATCTACTTTTGGCTTATTATAGTGTGTTGTCCTTGGATATATGCCTGTATTCCTATCCAGTGTGTGTGTGTGTGTGTGTGTGTGTGTGTGTGTGTGTGTGTGCAAAACATGAGTGCTGCATACTGAGGAGTGTCTGCACTAACATCTGCAAATGCCAGATATGTCTGGTCCACTGCTGTTTGCAGACATGGCCTTCACTTGTTTAAGTGTGTGAGCATGCCCAGTATGCCCTTCTCTGTTGAATGTGTCGATCATTTCCAGGTAGTTTGTACTGCAGTGCAGACCTTTGTGTTTTACATCTACATGCAGCATACTGTTTCTGCAGGGTATCCGTTACTCATTTGGCAATATGGGGACAAACTGTACAGGGGATAGTGTGTACTGTAGGTGATTGTGTCTGTGCTGCTTCAGCTGCATGGCACTGCTGTTAGCAAAGATATTCAGACATGTGTACTGTTGTACACAGTGATATTTTCTGTCCTCATGTACTATCAGGTGGACATTCTTGCTCACAGTGATGACTTGGGGGACAAGGGTTACTGCAGCTGTGTCCAGTATTGTAGGCAGACACCTACGTATTCATGGTAAGTTATCCCATTCTGGAGGGGGAGGTGAAGACACTTGTTGCTGGGTTTGTGTATCCAGTTCAGCACCTTGGTTCAGTGCTGGCAGAGGCTCCCATACTTGTCCGCCCATCAACATGGCAGTATGGCCTTATCTTGCTGTGGCAATGCCTCACAGGTGTACAGATTTGCATGTGTTAGCCAGAGGCAGCGGCAATGGCTCAGAACATTTACCCTATTGTGGTGTACGGGCAAGTGTGTAGCCACCCATTTATGTGTTTGCAGCCAGGGATATTGTGCACACAGCTTGGTGTCGGACCCTGCACATTCCATGCTGCCCATGATCCCACACCCCCTCTGTTATTCTAACCTCTTCCATACATTAGGCATACATTCTCTGATATTTTCATTAAGAGTATCACCACATCACAGGTGTGTGTTAGTGTTGGTCCACAGTTCATGCAGTGGGACATGGTGGACATGTTACTGTGGTTTGTCCACATGGCCTTGCATATGGCTTACATGGAGTGTGTTATGTTGTTATTTGGGTGTTCATGACATAACATGCATTGGCAGTATGTGTGAGACATGGGCCTTTGGCAGGCGCCTGTTGGGCATTAAGTGTTGATGCAGGTAAGATGTGGCAGGCCATTGCATTCTGTCATTCCTACAGTCCCAGGCCACCATACAGTATATTCCCCTGGGGTGACAGGGTAGATGTGATAGTTGTTCATGCCAATACCTTCAATCAGTCTTGATCAGGTGGTGTGGATGATGGCAGGGTGCTACCTACAGCTAGGGACACACCTGCATGGGACACCTGCACTGCATGTTGCAGTCTTACGCTGTTGCCAAATACAGGTGGGGTCTCACTGTACCCATTCCCCAGAGCAGGGATATCGCCAGAGACATGCTTATGCATGGTGTTTGCGTGGCTGGGTGCATGCGTGCTATGGACACTACTTGCATCTGGCACACAGATATGCATGGGGCATTACAGTTATACTGGCATTTGCATGTACATTAGCTGATTCCCATTACATCAGTCCTACCTCCTTTGTAATCTGCAGGTGTTCAGGCAGACATCACCAATAACCCTACTACAGGTCCTGTTACTGTGATGCATACCTATATGTACAAATCCAAGGGTGTCACCATTTCAGTGACACAATATATACTGTATGCCTGGGGTACTTCCCCCTGTGTATTGTTTGTATATCTGGCCCAACAGCCATGCCATGTCAGTCTTTTAGCCCAACAGCCATGCCATGTCTATCTTTTAGATGGTGACACATATTACCACCATACATTTACAATGGTTTACTGCTAGCATGTGTTATACTCTTGGGGATTGTCTTTACCACTGCAGTCATGAGGGCTTGTCCCTGTTATCAGCAGTAGTGGGCAATGGCCACCAGGTCTTACCTCAACATGCATACATACTGAACACTCTCACACATTATGAAACACACACCATCCTGACACACACAGACCTGCATATTGTGCAAATGCTACAACCTGTCCTGCTATTTTGGCCACCTCTGGCCATCTGTGCTCCACTCGTACTATACCTACTCATACATGTTACCACATTTCTAAACAGGATGGGGGGGGGCACACCTGAGTGTCACTACATTTCTACACTGGATTGGGGGAAGGGGCAGACCTGTCTGTTTCTCCATGTCTACATAGGCGTGGGGGGCACTCCTAACTGTTACTACATTTCCACATAGGATTGTGAGGGGACACACCTGACTATTTTTACATGTCTACACAGGATTGAGGGAGGCACACCTGACTGTTACTACAGTTCTACATAGTGTTGGGGGGAGACACCTGACTGTTTCTGCATGTCTACATGGGAGTGGGGGGGCACACCTGACTGTTACTACATTTCTACATAGGGTTGTGGGGGGCTAGACATGACTGTTTTTACATTTCTACACAGGATTGGAGGGCACACCTGACTGTTTCTACATTTTTACACATGATTGGGGGGCACACCTTACTGTTTTTACATATCTACATAGGATGGGGGGCACACCTGGCACATGCACACATTTGCTATGACTGTACTGGTATGTCAGGTACTCCATTTCATTCTGTATTCTAACTTATCATACTAACTAGAGGCATATCAGTGTACTACAGGTCTTAGCTTTGGTTGCCCTACGTATTAGTGTCTGACTTTCTACCCTTCAGAACTAACATCCCACTGCCTGACCTGCTATAGTCTGTCTGTGTAGGCCTGGGAGGAGGTTACCCATAGGCATCATTCAGAGGCCATATCACAGGCTCTTTTTGGGTTTGTCTACACCTGTCCTGCTGGCTGAGACTGTTGTTGGGTATGTGAACTTCCCTGACTGGCATGTGTGAGTCATATGGACACACATGTCGCCCAGCACATTTCCTGCAGTGGGTTTTGTCACCCTGTGTAGTACTGGCTACTATGGTGACTCCAGTATGTGTTACAGATGTCATGGTGCCACTATGGGTGTCTACTATCTGCTGCAATAACATTCAGCCACCCAATTCCCTTGCATGCTCACATCCATACCATAGATGCAGGTAACGACACATTCTACTTTATTTGGCAATTGGTAGGTTGATTGACTTACCTTGTGGGTATACCAGGATTGAGGATGGTGCTGGAGGGCTGCCTATGTCGGATGCATATAGTACACTCTCTATACATGGTTGAGCACAGGTAGTGTCATGTTTGGCATCCCTTTTACTGTATGCGTGAGTCAGAGAGAAGCGTCATTCCCTGGGCCCCTATTGTGTCAGTGTATGTGCTATGCATTGTCTCTTTTCCACAACCTGAGCATACTGGGCACGCCACCATCTGCCTACTGGGGCAGACTCAGGTTGTTGTTCCTCCTAGTCACTCTGTGCCTGTGCAGGCCTTGGCATTGGTGGGGGGCTGTGTGGCCCTGCCCTGTTCTGTTCCTGCTGTAGTTGTTTCCACAGGATCATATTGTGTAGCATGGCACATACCATAACAATTTGGATACATGTAGCTGGTGAGTACTGCAAGGCTCCACCAGATGTGTCCAGACAATGGAACCATGACTTGAGCATCCCAAACACACGCTCTATTATAAGTATGGGCTGTGCGTGTGCCTCATTATGCCATTCTTGTTCAGGTGTGTGCGCATTTCTCATGGGTGTCATTAGCCATGCCTCCCGTGTGTAACCAGCATTCCCCACTAGGTGACCATAGGGGGATGGCCCCATTGACAAATCTTTGGTACAGCTGCGTCAGATGCCAAATGTGGGAATCATGATAGCTTCCAGGGCAGCCAGCACACACATTCATTATAATGCCCTGGGCATCGCACTTGACCTGGCAGTTGATGGAGGGGAGGCCCCTGCAGTTGATGTAGGCCCTACCCTGATCGCCAGGTGTTGCTTTGATGCATATGTGCATGCAGTCTATAGCACCCACTACCTCAGGTTATTCTGCTGTTTGATGGAAGAGACACATATTGCTAGCCAACACCTCATGGGTGTTGAGGAAATATATGTGCTCAATGGCATGTGCTGACATGGCATCCAGAAACGGGTGGAATACTCTGGATGCTGATGCATATGAGATCCCCATGATATCTCCAGTTGAGCTTTGGGAGGTACCTATGGCTATTATTCCTAGGCCTACACATACTTTGGAATCCACTGGGATAGGTTCCCCTCCATCAGTTCGGTGTGTCAGGCGTGGCCATCACAGCTCAACAATTTGCTGTAGGAGGTCCATATCCATCCTATAGCACTCCACTATCTCCAACTCATGTAGCACCTGGTAGGTTACCCTGGGTCTGTACACTCTTCTCCGTCTCCTCACTGTGGGTTAATTGGCAGCATTCACACCCTCACCACCCTCAGCCTCTTGCACATGTTGTTGTATGATGCCTGCTGCAGCCCCTCTCATTTTGTAGTTTTGTTTGTTAAAAGTTCCCCGCTTGTATACACTGGTGGTGTAAAGTATGGGAAAAACCAGAGGGGAAGGTCTTTGCATAGTTTATAGTAGTGTTCTGGGCGGAGATGGTCTGGTGCTGGTGTAATTGCTTGATTTTGATACATTTCATCAGCCAGCTATGCTAGTTCTCCTTGATTACCTTCCTACTGCTGATTTCCCTTCCCATTGTCTTCTTGTTTAAGCCCAGGGGCAGAATGCGCAAACAGAGTGCTCAAATGTGCACAGTGCTGCTATTTCCTGGTTTAACTTTTTTTTTCCTTCCTTTAAAACCCGGTGCATGGTGCGCACACCTACTTAGGCAATGTAAAGAGTGCTAGGCAGATTCAGACACACCCCCTTGCTTAGTTGTGCTAAGCTAGGAGCAAACCCAAACAACAGAGCTCTAATCCGCTTACAGTATGCCTGACACACCCCGCCATGATGTCAGCTAACTCCTAGGCTTGCACCAAGCTATTCCTACTCTTACACTATTGGGACCTGACTAGCATGCTGGGGAAAACTGGTATTCACTTTCATTCCCCTCATTTACATAGGACTGCCTGCTAATGCATAGTTACATATCTTACACTGAGCCTCCCCCCTTAGCAACCACTACTCGCTGGCCATGTTGTCTTCTGCCTGCCATTGACTTTCATGGCAGAATAGTGATTTTAGTTAGAATGCTTATTTTAAGTTTATTTTATTATTTCCCCCCTATCCCATTTATGCGCCACTGGCCTACTCTTAAACAGCCAAGATCGCAAAAAAAAATAAATAAAAGTTGTTTTTTTTAATTTTTTAGGCTGTTTGCAATGCCAGTGGCCTTATACTTGGCCATTGGCATGCATCCTGACTGACATGCAGCCTTTACTTGGAGCTGTCACCGCTCCATTTTGGATTTTGCAGAAATGTACTCCGTTACTAACCGAGTACATTTCTGCAGATTGCACTAGTCCTGCACAGTTTGTTTCAAGCTTCCTGGATCGCAAATTCACCTCATTTGCATGGATTTCTCCTGCACATGGGTGATTTGCATACAGGGGCTTAGTCAATGCAGGACTAGTGCAGGAGCGCTCGTGCACACCCCTGCAGGCTTTTCCTGGATCGCACAGCAGCCATATTGCCTGCTAGAGCTCCTGCACTAATCCTGCACGCCGTACAAGGCATGTAGAATCTGGGAGACTGTTTATTTTCATAATTACTGGCAAATAACTAACTGTATTTCCAGCATAGTGTGATATAAACCAGCGTTTTCAGTGAACAGTCCTGTCTCCCACATTAGAGTTTGATATAATACACCTCAATAAAATGTAGGTCTTTCAGTTATGAAAATATGAACATAAATATGAAAATTTGAATAATAAGTGGAAAACAAAGATTCATTTCTCCACTGCAGGACATCCTAAATAACAGTCTTAGTGTCATTTTGTTATTAACTCCTTGCCCTTTCTAATACTGCCTATTTTTAGCTGGTAAGTCACTTAGTTAAAGAATCAGAGCTCAAAAAAATTCTGGATGCCATAAGGAGGTATGGATGTGAAATGGAAGTATACAAAAAAGATGTTTTACACTTGAGTGCACTAAAGCATAAAAGTTCCACTTTTTAAGTATTCTGTGGAGGAACATCTGTCTATTCATATGGCACATAGAATGCTCCTTAGCTTACATGACTTGAGATATCACTACCCCAAACTACCTTTGATACATATGTTGATATGATAAGCTAATTAGCAAAATCAGGAGTCACTGACAAAGGTTAGGAACATAGGATCCTTGTTAGTTTATTATAAAGTCTGTCTGCTTCAAGAGACACGTACAACTTGACAGGAGCTTTCCATTCCTTAAGATCTGTCAAAAGACAGGCAATAGTCAAAAATTAGACACAAACTTTCTACAGTACCTAACTAATCTAAGAATGCCTTCACCTGTCTCTTAGTGGAGGGTACAAGACAGTTTTTATGGTCTCTACTTTTTTCTTGTGGTCTTATCACCCCTCTTCCAATAAGATATCCTGAATACATGGCTTCTTCCATGCCAATTTATCTTTTGTTAGCATTCACAGATGAGACTTTTAACCCAGTCAATACTTTTGATAAATGAGGTCCCCAGTCCACTAAATGAATAGGTGCATAGATGTTTACTAGGCTAACAACCACAAGGGCCTTTTTAAGCCTAGCCATGCATCCCAGATCTCTAACAAGTTCTTGCACCCTTAAGAAGTGTAAGCCAGGGATTGGGAGATGAAACATGTACAAGGAGAGGTGTGGGAGATGAACCATTTACAGGCTGTCTGTGTTAATTAGAGACATAGGTGCCAAACCAGGGATGAATTTCTTGTTCCCCATCCAATTGTCCAGTTTACACTTGAAATGCTTTAGGGAGGATCTCCGATTTACATGGATGGGGAGGGTGTTCCAGAGACAGGTAGTCTCTTGGATACATGCCTGTCTCTCTGCAGGTCCTATTTATATCACAGGCAAGGTTTTATTCTATAGAGTGGGTAATTCTGGTGCTGTTTTTTTGCAGATATGCAGTTGGTTCATCAGTGTGGGGTCTGACAATGTATTGTATGCCAGGCATCGATCTCCCCTCAACAGCCTGTAGGAGACAGAGTACATGGATAAGACCTTGAGATGGTCTGCATAGGACATGTTACTTACACCCTATATCCTTGATGAACTTCTGTGGACATTCCAGTTGTTGGAGATGAATCTGTAGGCCAGTAGATTTGCTCTATATTCTGGCTCAGTATAAGTGACTCCATTAGCAAAGAGCTCTGCGCACAATTGTGTATTGTCTGTGAGACTGTGGGTATAGCTAAAGAATGCCTTGTGGTTGTCTTTGGCCTGGGAGGACAAATTTACTTCAAATTTAGCTTTGGTAGACTATTTGCCCTCTGAGTTGTTTGTTTAGTTTGCTGCAGCACCTAATTCTTGTCATGATTTTCTTCCTTCTGTTATACATCCTGTTGATATTGTAATTCTACCTGGGTGGCTTGTTTTTTTAGTTATTTCTGTACTTTCTCCTGGTGGGTACAGCTGCCTCTGTGCAGCAATTAACATGCTTGTATCAGGTGTCTCTGAACAGTTCCATGTAGGTGGCATTGTCCTCCGGGTTTATAGGGGCCTGAAATTTTGCCGGGTTATCACTTAATAGTAAGAAGTTAGCCTTAGAGTAGTTCATGAATATTCCAGGGTTAGCTGGGGTTCCAGGTTTTATTTTTACTTCAAAGGAGACCATTTTGTCATCTGACCTTACCACTCTCCCATATTGGTGAGGACCAGATCCAGTATGGTTGCACTCCTAGTCGGTGTAATGACAGTCTGGTCCAGGGAATTTGTATTTACAAAATCCAGGAATCTCTGCGTCTGTACGTTTGGTGTCATATATGATTCCCAGTTAATAGTAAGGTGATTAAAGTCACCCATGAATATGGTTTGTGTTGGATGGTGAGTATTTTCAAGTACGTTTAAATATGTGGTATGGATTTCCTGGGTCATAGAGGGGGACCTATATATTGCAAGAAGTGACATTGGATTTTGCCTATAGTGACTTGAACTTGGAGACACTCAAGTGCATTGTTCTGTTTAACCAGCCTTGAGGTATATTTATTTTTGATGTCCACATCAACTACATGTGCAGCCACATATCATGAGTGGGAATTCAATATTTTATCTGTCAGCCTCTGAAAGGTAGCTGGGTCACCATTTAGGTTTGATGGAAAATTTGTGTACTGAAATAGGCTGTTAGGGACTACAGAGGTTGCTTTCTGTTTTCTGTTTGGCAGTGGAGGTAAGGGGTATCTGCATATTTCCTTTTATCAAGTCCAGTGTTGTCAAGTAAGTATCTGGTCTTTCTTAGGTTCTTTATCATCTCATCATTTTTTTCTTGGCACAGCTACCCAACTTTGAAATCCCTTTCAGTTTCCAAAATTCATTACAGAATCTAATACTGCCATCAGGTGTAAGAATTAGCACCACTGGGCTGCTGCATTCCCTGTTTTACTGTTTTCTGACAGGCAATTCAAGCATTTTTTGAATTTCTTCCCGTCCTGTTTCCGTGACTTTGGTATTCTGTAAGGTCTCAGTCTGACTTTCACTTCAGGGGTTGTCTTTATGTTATGCTCCATCAGTTCAATCATTCCTGAAAACACTCCTTTATTTCTTAAAAGGAATTCCTATACTTCTTGCTTTTTATACATTTAAGGTTTCTTCTAGCTATACTTTATATAAAGACTCCCTAGTCACTCCTTCAGCTTGCAAGCTGTCTTACAGAATTCTGTACTTCCTTCCATGGTGGCAGTACATTAATGTGACATATTTGCTGTATTTTCTCTTTATTGGTTATATAACATTGGGTTCACATTTATTCTTTCCACCACTTCAGATGGCCTAATTTGGCCATAAACCTCTTTTCCATGGAGGGCAATATAACCAATACCTGATCTTCTGGGCTAACTTATCTTTTAAGTTGTGCATTCTAATTATAAACTTGTCTTTGCTTTCTCTGGGTTGTCTGCATATGCTCCCTTACTAAGGGCATTAGCAGTTATAGTCTATCCCAAAGAATAACATGGTGTTTTCTCTCACTTTGAATGGAGTCTGTTGTTTATCCCACTTTTCCCTAGCAATGTCATACAGTCTTTTGTGATGTCTGTTGTATAAAAGGTCAAATGGGTTAACCCCAGTTAAAGCTTGTGACACCCGACTGATTGCAAAGAGTAAGTATGATAATAGCTAATTCCATTTTTCCATCTGCATTAATTACTTTTCATAGCAGAGATTTAACCTCTGTTGTAATCAATCAGTTTCCAAGTGTTAGACTGATGTCTTAAGCAGTATTACTTTAAAGCACTAACACAAATTATGTAGTTCTGTTGATATAAAAGGCTTGTTCAGTCTCTTTTGAGATACTTTCTAGAGCACAACAGAACCAATTTTCTGGCAATGCAGCATTACCTTTATGTAATGAGACTGCTTTTGGAAATTTGGTAGCATAGTCTATTAGGACTAGTATTTACTGTTACTGGTTTCTACATTTATGGCCACATAAAGTCCATGAGAGTGCATTCAAATAGTACCTTTAGGATAAGCATTAGGATCAAGGAAAAAACAGAAAAAGAAAAGAGAGAGAGATCCACTGTAATTTCAAGTTTGTTCGGCACAAAACAAGTAAAAAAAGAGAAAACGAGCAAACAACACAGCCCATGAAGACGTTTAATGTACTAAATAAAATAAAGGTGAGCACTTTCATATATACAATACCTCTTCAGACTAAGTACCAAATACATTAAGCTGTATCGATAAATAGGCAAATCAATTAACAAGTCAGACCCTCATCACTGTTACCATACATCAGTCAATATCAACCAACCCTGCCCACCCTTTAGGTCTCATGGGTGGCAGGACATCACTTTTATGTAACACCAACAGTATCTGCTTTTAATGGCACCCCAAAAATACATAAAAGTGATGTCCTACCACCCATGAGACCTATAGAGGTGGGGCAGGGTTGGTTGACTGAGACATTGTCGATTTACATGGAGGATAAATTGATACACATTGTGAATAAACCTCCAGCTATGTTGAGGGACACAATATTTTTTAATTAGACTCTATGAGAGTGTTTCAACAGTGGGTGACTGCTCTGGTCTTTTGTTTTGTGATGATGGATGTCACCACGCTATTCACGATTATTCCAAATGACTACGGTTTGGAAGCTATTAGAAGTTTTTTACATAAGCATAGTGCTTATAAGAACAGTCAGATTTTGTTGATTTGTACATTATTAGAAATAATTTTAGAGAACTATGTTTTTATATTTAATCGTTAATTTTATCTTCAGAAACTTGACGTAGCTATGGGCACAGCTTGCACTTATAGCTACACCAATATGGTGATGGCACATTGAGAAGAAGGCAGTATATATGCTAACAATCCATTCCTAGACTGTTTAGTATGTTACAGGAGATTTGTTGATGACGTGTTTATTCTGTGGCAAGGGACACATGAACAACTCAAAGTGTTTGTGCACCGGCTTAATGGTACTACAGGTGTTTTGAAGTTTACTGTTTCTTCCTCTACTACTTCTATTGATTTTCTTGATGTTCATGTTTGTAAGTGTGCCAGCGGTAAGTGTGGAACCGAATTATATAGGAAGTCTTGTTGGAAGAATAGTAAATTATATCAGACTAGCATGCATGCAAATTATATATATATATATATATATATATATATATATATATATATATATATATATATAAGAACATACTGAAAGGACAATTTCTGCAGGCATCTAGGTTATGTACTGATGATAGTATGTAAAGTGTTTTTGACAACCTCAGTACTGAGTTTTATGAGAGAGGCTGTGGCTATAAAGAAGTTAATGGTATTGCCACAGATGTTGTGAAACTGAGGGAAACACAAGGAAGGCCCTATTTTTCTGAAAGGATGGAGAGGACTGATACTGTTGAACATATAAGCTACATATAACCCAGAATAGGACTTAAAAACATCTTTCATATTGCTAGACACAGTATGGTTAGAAAAAGGTATTGGCCCATTTTACTGATTGATGGGCTAAGAAAGATCATTGGGATGCAACCGAGCTTCTACTTTAAAAATGCAAGGAATCTTAAGCAGAGAATTTGCTTCAAACATAATTCTTTATGTGTGAACGACCGTTATCTTGTAGGTTAGGTACCTGTCCTTGCCGTGGTTTTAAGGCTTGTGATTATATTATAGATATTCCATTCCTTGTACATCCCACTACTAATATTAAGTATGAATTCAGATTCTATGCCGATTGCAAAAGTAAAGATTTGGTGTATCTTGCCACCTGTAAGAACTGCCCATGTTTTTATGTTGGAAAGACTAAGCGTAGTCTTAAAGAAAGAATTCTGGAACATCTGGGTGAAATTAGAAAGAAGGTTAGATAGAATGCACTGCGTAAACATGTTGCATCCAGTATTAATCATACTTTTCTCTTTAAAGTGGTACAATTAACTTCTAAGAGTATTAGGAGAAGATGTGCTTTTAACAAAACAGAGAAGAATTAATAGAGATGGATCATCACCCTGCAGGCAGATAGAGGCTTTAGTCTGAATGACAATATTTCACTTAAACCTTACTTACTTTCAAGGAAGTTAAACACTAATTAGTTGTTATGGTAACAGTGATGAGGGTTTGACTTATTAATTGATTAGCCTATTTATTGATGCAGCTTAATGTGTTTTAGTTGGCCAGAAGAAGTATTGTATATACGAAAGTGCTCACCTTTATTTTATTTAGTACATTAAATTATCTTCATCGGCTGTGCTGTTTGTTCATTTTCTCCTTTTTTACTTTTTTCACTAACCTGCCTTAATGTGGAAGTTTGTCTTCTATGAAAAACATTGGTAGTGGAGCCTCTTCTACATCTTGCACTAATAATGCAAGTTCTAAACAAACATCAGATTCTGATCTACTTTCTTTGCTGTTAGTGCAGGCCTCTTGAGTGCTGTTTTTTCCTTTAGGCTGCTCTTCCTCAACCTTAGTTTGAGTGGGCACAGCCCTGTCAGTTTCATTTACTTCTGCATGCTGATTTCCATGGCAAAAGATATTTCAGAACAAAATGTATCCCCAGTTTTGCTTGATTCTCTCTAGGCTTACAGATACAGAGACATTGAACTTAATTAAATTGTCCACTTAACAGTAGCAGAAATAGGTTCAGAAACCTGCAATTTCATGATTAGTTGGACAAACCCTGCTAATGAAAGAACAAACTCCACTTAACTAAAACTGACTTTAATATCTATGATTTGATCAAGTTCAAGTCACAGGACTGGACGAAAAATACTTTATGTTACTTGTTTTATTATATTAAAATTGGTTTTAGTTAAATGGAGTTTGTTCCTTCATTAGCAGTTTGTCCAGCTGTTTGTCATATTACCTGGTATTTCATGATTAGTTCACTTTTAACTCTTATGTTATTATGAGAGTACATATTTAGGTGTTTTCCTTCTTGTAGGTTTATTTTAGCTTCTTTTAAGTCTCTTTGTGACTTCAGAGGGTTCTGTTAGTTTACATTCAGTTCCTCGACATACATCTTCCATGGTTTAAGATTTATGTTGCTCTGTCACTGGGTCATGCTTTTCATAGCAGAAATGATTGTCATTAAAGCCTAACAATAGTCAAATTATATCCCCTTTTGTAGCTTCTGTTTCAGTTCTCTTCTGGTTTTGATTGCGGATTTTCATACAAGTGTCACCATCTTGATTTCTTCCTCCGATTATTATAATGAATGTTTACCCCATTTCTTTTTTATTAAGTATATCTGCTTGAAGATTTAGGATTTTTGCTTGGAAATGTTTGCATAGGTATTTTTGTACTCCAAGCAGACTCCAGAGAATTTTTCCTCAAGTAGTGAGCATATGTTAGAGATGTGATTGGGAAAAAAAGAGGTAATTGGGAATATATTTTCTCGAAGTATAATGAGTTGGCAGACTTTAAAGATTCCCTGCAGACTGCTGTGTCAGAGAGATACTGGGTGCGCAAATTGGTGTAATTAGGGAAATGATTTTTCTGAGCTATGACAAAATCGGAATTGCCTACATATGGTAAGGACTTGCAGAGTCTAATTATGATGGCTGTCAGAAAGAAATTACTAAAAAATGGAAAACAAAATCTAAACCAATTGTGCTAGAAATAGTGACTATAGTAACAGAGATAAAACAACTGGAAGTGGGATCTTTAGAAAAGGGTAAGAGCAAATTACATAGGAAAAAATGGGAATTGTGGGAACAATATATACAGGGAAGGAGTGAGATTTAAAAGAAAGTAGGATTTGAATGAGCTATGAAAATGTTTCACTGACGATAATTGGGTAGATTATAAGTGATGTATAATGTTTGAAACTGAAATTATGTCAACATGGTTTGTGATGTATAATGACTACAACTAAGATTATGTCAATATGGTTTGTTTTCATGTATATAAATGTATGATTGCCTATGTCATAAGTGATAATTTAATAAAGGTCTTTCTTTTTTTAATTATATCTGCTTGCCTCTCTGTGTCTGTGGATTCATCCTCTTCCCACATTTTTACAGTGGTTTAAAAATGAGGAGAATATTTTATCTAACCTTTTATCATGAGTCAGATCAGATATTACAACCCTAGGAATGAACACTTTTTCTAGAAGTTTCTGAAGTAACAAATGTGTATGGGTGTGGTTGTTTCTGTTACCATGGATGCATATTACTGCCTCCTTTTGGTTGTTAATAATCTTATGTTTACACATTAGAAGACAGTTGATGAAGGAAACCATCCTTCCAGAATGTTGCAAGGCTTGAACCACTCTTCTTTCTAAAACTATAGTGCATTTGACTACCTTTGTTGTATCACAGTGGCATAGTGCTGATCTTAGATTTTGCTTTTTCAAACTCCATATGAACAATTTCATTTAAACCATGCAGTTCATTGTTCACATTTCTACCAGTTACATTCACTTCAATGTTAAAAACACAAAACTTAGCAATGCGACTTTCCCGCCACACATTTGTAAACAAATTAATACATTGCTTGCTGCTTTTTGTTTCACAGAAATTGGTACATCTCTGTTGCGATTTATAAATATAAATAGGCAATTCAATTTAAAAAATGTGTTATTAAGTATTCTAGTAATGTTATTAGACCATCACAGTTCTTCAAACCACTTTACAATACAAATTCTTATTTTAATAGTCAATGGTCTGTTAACCTCTCTACTGTTAAGAAGATTTCTAGCATTTTCAATTTACTGTAGGTATCAGGTTCAAACCAAAGCTTTAAAATCTGCATTAAATCATGAATGTTTGTACTTATATTTATACACATTAAACTCCCAGTTATACAGCATTGTTGCTTGTATTTCAAGAGTTATATCTACCATAACCAAAAGTTATTTTTTTAAGTTTGCCATAGTCCATGTAATCAGGCCTTTCCTGTCCATATAGATTATTAGTGCTTATCCTGCAAATTGGGATGACAGGATTTTTGCATGTTCTGCTTCTTTCCTATTCCCTGAGGTGAAACAGTGCCCAAATACCATCAAAAAGGATTGTGGGTCATCCTCCTTTAGGGGTGGTAGCTAAGATTCTTCAGCACAGTAAGCAGTTGTTGCCATTGCCCCAGTGTTTGGTTAGGTCTCACCATTAATTCAAAATGTTTCTGTAGTAATTCCTGCATAAGATGAGGTCAATAGCAAAACACATCACGCAACAATTACAGCACTGTAGTAAGTTAGAAAACAGAATATGGTTTGCATTTCAAAGATTAGGTAATGCAAGAATCAAAAATGGACATTTCTGTAGCCAAATGCCTGCATTCTCCACTTATGTAAGTTCACAGAGACATTGGATGTAAATACAAATCAACCTTAATCATTAGTCATCATAGTGCAATGAAACAATATAACTGCCCTCTTCACTTCCAATTAAAAAAAAACAAAAAAACGCAGTACTTTAGTTACTTCTCACCATTTTTCAGTCCACACAGCTCTAAGATATAGGCTGTCTTTTGAAAAAAGAGAAAATCTGAAACTGGAGACCTGTCCAAGGCCCATCTTCCTGCTCTATAAACAGGCACTTCCAGAAAGTAGACTTCAGAGGTTAACCTCCAGCTGAGCTGTCCCCTTTATGCTTTCAACATTTTCCTTTAGATGCTCCTGCTAGTAAGTTACTAACTTCTTGTTTTTAGCCCATCAGTCTACTTATTTTATGTCCCTGTATGTGGCAATTATGATCTTGATGTCCAGCTAATCTTTGGTATTTTATGACTAAAACCCAATCATAATTTTCCCAAACTCTACATTGCATTGCACTTAAAGGCACAATACACATTTTCCAAATACAACTGCAGCATGTCTCCTTGTCTGCCGCTCCATCACACACACACACACACACACACACACGCATGCACGCATGCACGCACACACACGCACACACACACGCACGCACACACGCATGCACACATGCACATACACACGCAGACACACACACACACACACACACACACACACACACACACACACACACACACACACACACACACACACACACGTTCTAAATGGATTTGTATCATATTATCAGTCTCCTAAAACTCAAATAAAATAAAAAAAAACAAATCTACATTTTTGGAGGTAGGCAGGCCTCATGCCCCCCAGACCCACTGCAAATTATATATACCAATTGCAAGATTGCAACTACAGTGGGAAATGAATTTGGTCGTTACTGCAGAACAAAAACTCCAGACTTAAAGCATAGTGTGTTAATTCACTCATAAGTTAAACAGACAAAATAAGATTGTACTCAGGGTTTCCTGTACAAAAACAGTTCCTTTACATTTTCTTCTTGCTTCTGCGTTCTCTCTCATTTTGTTAAAGAAGCAGATATAGTACAAACAACAACATCCAGAATTTGAAAACAGGTTAATATAATACATTTCAGCTTCAATAAGCAAATCAGCAGTAATTTACTCTTCTTTTAAGGCAGATGTGATAGGGTAAATACATTTATTTTAACCAGTTTCTGTAGAACAGCATATAACTTCACTAAACAGTAAAACAACCACAAAGTACCATTGTTGGTACATAATTCTTACACTAATGTAAAATATTCTAGTAGTTTCCACAAAGACCTTGGCAATTTTCAACCAAATTCCAACTTTTGCTACTTTTCCCCAAAACTTCAATACTTTTATAGATTTATTCACAGAAAAGTTAGTAAGGATTGCCTCCCTGGCAGGCTTTTTGTTAATATTAAGCTATCCCAGTTTTACCTGCTAGTTTTAACCCCATCCTGTCAGCTCTTGATTTCCCCTCCAAGACCCTTTATATTTTTAATGGACAATCCCCATTCAGGAAGTTCAGACCACATAAGAGGTAATAAGACAGGGCTAAGAAATTTGTCCCCTGCTACCAGAACCCTATGTCTTTTACATGGCTCTCTCCCAGTTTTAGCCCAAGGGATCAAACAACTGTACTTGTCATTGCAGCTACAAGTTACTGGCAGATGTTCTGTTGTAAAGCAAAATGGCTATAAGCTAAAAAATCAGGAGGTCACCCTTGCATGTTTATCTTTATTTTGTTTCATTCAAATAAGTTGAGCATGATAAGTCACTAGTCTAAGTTTACTGCCCTGTAAATAATACTGTAAAGTAATTAGCACCAGCATTGATAGCCAGGTTGATTGGACACTCTAAATTGGCCCTAGGTGTGAGTGTGTGCATGTGTGTGCCTTCTGTGGAAGGTTGGGCGCCGGGCTGGCAACTCGACACAGTAAAACTCCACTGCCAATCTTGAGCGGACAAGGTGATCCACTGTGGTGACCCCTAACCGGGAAAAGCCAAAAGAAAAAGAAGAAGATTGATAGCCAGGCACTCCTTCTGTGCTGCTGAACATCTAGACTTACTACTTGCTTAAAAGATCAGATGTTCATCTCTGTCTGTCACTTGGCATAAGACTGTCCCATTACATATATCCAATAATATCCTGATTGACCCAGCAATGCTCTGACAAATTTCTTGTTCACTCACAGTGACCAGTTTTGAATGGCCATTCTGTTGTCCACTTGTAGTTTCACTACATCTTGTTTGATCACATATCCTAAATATCTGTATTTTTCCATGTTGGGTTACACCTGGAGGGGTTAGGTGTAATCTCTACTGCCTTGACAAAAGTCAAAGCCTACCTTCACTTTGGGCAAATAAGTTTCACAGTCCTTTCTAAAGATGACTACATCATAGAGCTGGACAATGGCATAGCAAGTATGGGGCTATAAAATGTTTCCATCATACCCTGAAAAAGTAACAGAGCCACAGTGTAAACCAAACTAGAGAGTTTAGTACAAGAAAAGCCCATCGGGGAAAATCCATTTTTTTATGGATCATTCAGTTTTAGAGAATCTGTCAGTACCCCTTCATGAGGTACAGGGTAAAGGTATACCATGCTTTCCCAAATCTTTCAACTAACTCATCAATCTGTTGCATAAGGTAAGCATTGCATTTTGAGAATTTCTTGAGTTTGTGAAAGCCATTACAGAATTAGATTGTACCACCTGGCTTTGGTACTAATACTACTGGGCTGCCCCAGGTTCTTTGGGATCACCCCTCTGATAAGGAAGTATGGAGAGCAAGTAAGAGAAATAAGTTTGATTGGGATCCATGTGGATATTGGAGACATCAGCATTTTCATCGCTATAAAAAGAACCATCTTCATTTCAACTTTCCAACTGTTGTGATAAAAGGGAGTAGATTCTGAGTTGAAGAGCAAAGTAAATAACTTCTGAAATATAATGGAGTAAATGTTCCAAACATTTCCACTAAATGTAACAGCACTGACTAAATAAATCTCCTCCATGCACAGATTTTTTATACATTCATATCTCTGTATGAGAAAAATCAGAAAAGTAACATGATAGTGAACTTGGCCCCTATGTACCTGTTAGATATGGAATATTAGTATGGAATACTAGCACATTATTTATTAAAAGTCATTTTGACCAAACTATCATTGTCTGCTACAAGGGCTTGTTTAACTTTACATGCAAAAATGTGAATACTTATACAGATAAATACATTTAAAACAATATGTCCAAGTCCTGAGGATTTGTTTCAGTGACGTCACTAACCAGACATTCCCGTCACAGAGTCGGACATTATTACACATTTTTAGTAATCATATGGAATGAGTATCAACTAGTATTCTAAACAAAAAGACTGTAAATATCAAAGAATGTCATTCTCAAGAAAAAAAGGAAAAAAGCAACATGAATTATATGCCCTTCTTATTCTTACAGATAAAGTTTTTTACACAGCTATAAGTAAAAAGTCTACCTTTAAGTATTTCCTCCATAATTGCCCATTATTACTAATACTTTCCAGTTACCAGCAGGTTATTTGTTGTTATTTTTCTTTACTTAAAACAGTATAATTAAGAATCTTTTCAGATTTTATAGCAAAGAGAATTGTTGCATGACGAACCGATGGCATAAAATGGAAGCTATTGCAAAATGTAATAGCAAGATTTAACCTTTGAGTATATATTTGCAGGCCAGAATCACAATATATGTAATTAAAAAAATAGACAGATGATGTAAACAATATAATTTCTTATTTTCATAACCATAGTTTTCTATATATTAATAAGAAGGATTGTATGCTAATTAAATAGAAAGTAATATGACATAAAGCGTGCTCCTTCTCATACCATCTTTGTACTTAGTTTAGGGGCATTTCAATAGGCAATGCAGTGAAACCCCATTATTCGTCTCACAAGAGTCGAACATACCAACTTGAAATTTTAATTTTGTATTTCATCAGTTCTTCTCAAATGGAAGATTTATTTATCACATGTCCTGTTCTCCATTTACAGCTTCTAATAGAGTCCTGCACATTGAAATTTACTAGATTGTGGATACTATGCATTGATACTACTATTATTAATACTGCTACAGAAAGTTACATACACAAATTATTTTAGAATGTATAACTTTTAATTTCTGTATGAAACTTTTTAAAGATTTAAATTAATATTCCCTTGTTTATACTTTATAATAAATGTAATAAAACCCCATATGGAAGTAATTAAGCAAATTCAATGAAATCTGGTGTAACTATTTATGGAGAAGTGGAGCACCTAGAATTCCCATAGTCAGTTTAATTAGTGATGTTAAGAATAGTGGATATAATGTACGTGATCCAGATATCTATATAGTTGTTTTGAGTATTTACTGAAGGAAAAGAACTGAAATATATTTTACTTGAGTGCTACCCAACAGTTATTCTTCTTATATGGATAACAAAAGAAAAATACAAGCATCCTTTGGAAATAATTTAATCTACAATCTAAGCAACATGCTGTTTTTCATAGGTTCATAGGTTGGTACCAGGCTATCGGCCCTAGGGCCTATACAAGCCTAGCCATAACAATTCTCTGGCTATTTCTTCCCACACCATTTACTTCCCTGGACCCCTGTCTAGCAAAGCAACTGACGTGATCCCCGGGGGTGAATTTCCTTTCATCCATCCAGTCGTCAAGGTTCCTTTTGAAGAGGGCCAAAGAGGTGCTCTGCTTGACATGTATGGGCAGTCTATTCCAGAGTATAGGGGGAGTCTCTGGTTCAGGAACCTAAACCTCCAGCATGTTTTGTTTATTGTGATGACAAGGTTTAGATCCCTGGAGCATGTGGCTTTGAGGGATTGGGATTTCTTTAAGTGTAGCATGTCCAACAGCTCTGGGTTTAACATGGCCTTGTATGTTAAGCAGAGATCACCTCTGAGTAGATGATATGTGACAGAGTATAGCTGGAGTTTTTTAAGGAAGTCAGCGTAGGGCATCTGCTTTAGGCCTGTGATTCTTATAGTAAGGTATTTCTGTGGCCTTTCCAATTGTTGCAGATGTCTTGAGAGGTACATACCAAACGGGGCATTGTATTCTATAATGGGTCTATTAAAGGATGAGTACAGTGGCACAATGACCTTCTTTTTTCTGGATGAAAAGCCCTTGGTGATGAGGTGTGCCACATAGAAGGATTTCCTGACTGTTGTGGTGATGTGGCTGTCGAAGGTGAAACCACTGTCCACCTGTGTCCCTAAGTCTCTTATCACACTTTCGGTGTTTAGTGTACTGCCAGCTGTGTGGTAATTCATGGGTACATGTTTTTTCCCAAAGGGGATAACTATACATTTCTTGGCATTGAGCTTGAGCCCATGGCTCTGGCACTAAGCATCTGCTTCTGTAAGGCCCTTTTGTAGAGTATCCACATCATTTGGGGATTCAATAATGGATCCCAGTTTGCAGTCATCTGCAAACTTTGCTAACCAGAGTCCCTTATTGTTGGCCTGTACTTCAGAGAAGTAGATGCGTTCCCAGGACTGAACCCTGAGGTACTCCACTTGTCTGGAGCTGGATTTAGAGTCAGCTACTTTTACAGTGTGGGTTCTGTCAGTAAGCCAGTTGGCAACCCATCGAGTGACATAGGGATTTATGCCCAGCTTAGCAAGTCTATCTATGATTCCAGAGTGGGGGATGGTGTCAAAGGCCTTGGCGAGGTCCAGATAGGCTGTGTGGACTGCCTTTCCCTCATCCACGGCTCTGGAGACTGATTTGAAGAAGTCACTCAGGTTCAGGAGACAAGATCTGCCCTTTAGATAATTTAATATAATCGTCATAATGTAATAAATATTTAATTTCCTTGATCAACAATTCATATGGTACAATGGTTTATGTTTAAGAGTTCCTGGCTTATTGACAGTCTTATTTTAGCATCCACTGTGCTGGATTACATATAGCCTATAGGTTATAATGTTATACTTAATTTTTGTATATACCCTCCTTCAAATTTTGAGCATGCATTTCTTTTTTAAATTGTAAGCGTAAAATGCAGTAAATAAATTTGGCAATTCTGAAGTAAATGTTATCTTCATACTTTAAAAATTCCTACTGTAATAACTAAATTATTTATTCCAATGTTGGTGTTATGATAAATTAGGTAGTAAAGATATGATGGGTGGCTGCGGTGGTGCAGTGGTTAGCATTGCTACCTCACAGCAAGAGGTTCTCCGGCTCGAGCCTAGACTGGGGTGCCTTCTGTGCATAGTCTGCATGTCCTCCCTGTGGTCCCATGGGTTTTCCTCCGGGTGCTCCGGTTTCCTCCCACATCCCAAAGATATACTGTAGGTGGATTGAACACTCTAAATTGGCTGTAGTCATGAGTCCGTGCGTGTGTGTGCCTTCTGTGGAAGGTTGGGCGCCGGGCTGGTAACTCGACACCGTAAAACTCCACTGCCAATTATGAGCGGACAGGTGATCCGCTGTGGCAACCCCTAACCGGGAAAAGCCAAAAGAAGAAGGTAGTAAAGAAATGATGAGGAGAAGTGTTACCCAGTTACCCTGTTGAACTTTGGAAAACTTCAGCATGCTATTCATACATGTTCATATTTTAAAGGAACTTTAAGATATTTTCACGAAACTTGTTTAACCCATGGATCATATAATGAAATGGTTAAACTCATCAGATGTGGGCTCTTGTTATAACTCCAGCCAGAAAGTAATTTAGAAGTAGATTGCATCTGAATTTGGAAGTACATGTCATGAAGTTGTCCAAAGATTTCTCTCTGATTATCTCATACTCATATTTTAATGTCTTCACTTATAGAAACTATAATTCAGTGATTTCTCATAAATATATAAACCAATAACTTGCTTAAAAAAGAATAAACTTATCTTTCTTGTCTCACTAACCACTGAAAGATTGATGTCCTACATGAATTAATTTCTTCCTGTCACATTTACACTTCCTAAATGGGAGTATATATTTTTATATTCAATAATGTATGAAAATTGAACCGAAAATAACTTATCAAATATGCTGATTGTGGGAAGAGCAAAATGCTGCCAAATGTTTCTTACACCATAACTGACATGTTCAGGAGTCTGAGATGATGAATTTTTATAATAAAATACTATGCGTATATCTCTATTCCTTTCATGAATTACTGTGTTTGTGTAGTCCCCAAAAAGGGCTTTCTGAAGAGAAAGACATGCCTGATTTGCAATCAGTAATGCATACATATATATGTGTGTGTGTATATCTATTACTTGACTAGTCCAAAACTTGAGATGCGAATCTGAACATTCTGGAAATTTCTAGACTGTTGAAAGGTATGCCCAGTAGAATAACGAAGTTGGGGGTGTTAGGGGGCACAGTTGGCTAATCCCAATCACTCTTTAGTGCATACCAGAATGTATAGCATTTGCAGTCAAACTGAAGTGCTGTAGCACTTCATTTTTTGTCTTGCTCTTCAACTCTGCTGAGAAGAGCATATTTATTTATTTTTATTCATATTGTGAGATTACACAGGGTACAAAACAGAGAGCAAAAACAGCTAGCTACACCTCCAGGTATGCATAGTGACACCTCTACAGTTTTCTGTAGATACATCCTAATGATACCTCTAGGCATTTGATATAGCTTGTTCATGTTTGCATTAATAATTTGCAAAACCATGCTACATAACAAGCTACTGAAAGATTTAATCTTAAAGTTTGCATACACGACTGCAGTGATATTTGGCCTCTGCTGCTAAGGAGATGTTAATTGCTAATTATATAGTATTTATTTATATTGTCATAATTTTCATATTTGTATAAACATTTCAATAACCAAGTAACACAGACAAAACTGTCTAGCTTCATGTGGAAGCTTCCAGATAGACAAACAAAATGCTGCTGGCACCTTGTGTGTAGCTTTAGTAGTTATTGCAATCCTGTAAGTTGCTTACAAAATATTAGAACATTAATATTTACTGTGTTTACTATGACATAAAATCCAGCTTAAGATCTACAGTCTAACAAACACTACCACTGTAAAGATCTGTTTGTGTTGAACAGTTTTCCATTTACATTTCTTTACTAACACTTATTGCCCCAGAGATATGAGCATTTGTTAGAAATGTGAGGGCATGAATTTATGGAGTTAAAAGTCTCAAGATGCCATCACTGGAAGTTAGAGTACAAAACTCCAGAACTCCATTTGAATGAATTAGTCAACAGGGAAATATTCTCTTTCATAGTAATTCGTTTCTGGCATTGTTGAGGGACGGGGCTAAAGCAAAACATTTTTTTTCCAGAAAGTGAAAGCTAAAGTAATATTTAGTAAAGAAATTGTAATGTATTCCTTGGTATGACTTTCCTATCAACTTAAGTAGGAATGGTAGTAATGTGCTTCCAATTATTTAGTTAACTTGCTGTAACTGGGTATAAAGGTACCTTAGGAACTAGTGGTTGTTAACTTCCAAAAAAAAAAAAAAATAGTAGGGGTGCATGGAAATTTTTTTGGATATTGGACAAAAGTAAAAAGTGGAAACCGATGGTGAAATAAGAGACTAGTTTAATTTTTTTCTGTGTCTTTTATAAGGTGTTTCTGTCATATGGTTTCTGTTGTAAAACTTAGCTAATCACACAGTTTTCTGGAGGAGACGTAACATAATACAGGTAAAATTTTATGTCCCAGTGTTGAACTGGTGGGTCAGGTGCCACAAGCTTTGCTTGCATAACTATGCAGTGACTACTGTACTGCAGAGGCACTTCTTTTGTTATGAAGTATTGTTTTTGTAGGGTGCCAAAGTATGCAGAATCAGTGTATTTGAATTTCGTTACAGCTGGCATTCATACTGTTAAATGCATGTGTGTGTGTCTTGCATATCAGCTTTGTATCTGATATACAGTAACATATCAGTTGTACGACCCTGGTTTACAGCTGTTTGTTTATCAAGAACTGGTCTTTTCCATGTATTTTTTTCTGCGTCAGCCGTATGTGTTGTGCCTTGCTTAAATGAGTTAGTGAGCAAATGCCATAGGCATTTCTTAGGCCTGCATTAATAACAAAGAGTGTTTTTATGTCTTTTGTCTCTCTGACTGCTGACATTCAGTCCTACCCATCATAGAGCCTGAGCCTGTCTGATCCCAGGACAGCAAAGACCATCTTCTTACTGGTGTAAGAGCTGGTCAGAGGTAGAGTTATCTATGCAGGCATGAAGATGGTCTCTGCCATGCTCTGGCGCTGTCATCCTACCCTATGATGAGGCATTTCCTCAGTGCAACAGTCTGAAGGCCTAACTTCCAACTAATGCCATGTGCATTTAAGGATAGACACTAATTGCCCCCAGACTGAACTAACCTACAAACCTGCCCTCTAGAAGTGCAACATTCATGATGCAGAACTCTGAGACATTTCTGGTAATTCCTAATTCCTCCCTTGGTGGCTATGTGCACTCACATCACTGCAGGGGGGCTCTGCTATACTATTACCACCATGTGCCTGGTTGTGCCCTTGGACTGTAGAGTCAAGCACAGAACCCCGGTCAATACTGAATGCCTCATAGCCATTGTTTGTTAGAGTGCAAGCATTGTAGAACCTCAGTCATTACTGAATGCCTCATATCCATTGTTAGATAGAGTGCAAGCATTGCAGAACTCCAGTCAATGCTGAATGCCTCATATCCATTGTTAGAATACACGTATTACAGTCACTGCAGTGTTTCCCTCATCCATGAATGGGTAAACCAGTGTTGGCTGCTTACCCCTGTTGGCTCTTGCAGTACCTAGATTGTTAATCAAACCCATGTCAACCGAGTATCTCTATAGCCTAGCCATGTGTCTCAAACTTGTAGTGCAAGAAATCTTGACTAAGCCAAAAATTATGGGGGGGACAAAGGCCCAAAATTATAGACAGATTTTAAATAGTTCTCTTAAAACTTAAGATGTTTACAGAATAACAAGATCTGCTTTAACATGCATTTTTCTGGAGGATATAAAGTCTGAAACTCAAATGTCTGTCATGATTTAGTGACTTTGGTTCTCAGTGATATCCCAGAAAACCACAAATTTTTTGAGGATCAGAACACAAATATGAGTCAAAAAACTGGACGTTTGAACAGTTTCAGCAGTACAGTGGTTCAGGTTCACATTAAGAAACTTATGTGAAAGTCTAAGGTGAAAGGCACTCTGATATGTAATCACACTTTGTTCTTCTGTTAAGTGGAGAGATTTTGTTTTATTTATTTGTATTTGGTTACCTGGGTAGGCCACTCACTAATCAGCAATGACTAATTCCACTATAGTCAGAACTATGCAGAGGTGTAAGAAGGTACAGGGCATACATAAGGTAATTCATAAAACATATGAAAGTAATCAGATATTTCTTAACTTCAGTCACCATTTTATCCAGCAGCTGGTGAATGAGAAGAATAGGTAGGCTAACCAGTGCTTACCTGTTCTCAGAATCTGTTGCTGTACTTTAATGTAAAACATTACACAAAAAGTACAGATAATACACATTTGTACAGATAGGAAAGAAGAAATGGATATTTTGTTATCAGTAACTGCTTTTGATCTATCAGACTATGTGCATGAGTATTTGTGTGTGTGCATATGCATGTAAAACTTAAGTTTCTAGTTACCTCAGAACTCTGTTCTGTTATATTATTATTGGTATTACATGATAATGTAGTTTGTAAAAATACTAATACATATATTTTATTAATCTAAATGCATCTGATAGTAGAAAGATCCAAACTGCCTAACTGGATTTATAGCCAGTTTAGTGTTAGGGTAGTTTGGATTCATACTTTTTAAGTGTGACATTTATGAAACTAATGTGGTTTCTGGTAGCTGATTCATTTCTAGCCAGTGTGTGCCTTGAATTTTCATTAAGGGCTGCATGTTCCTCTTCTGCATGCTGCTTAACAGTTACAAAGTGCTATACGTACAAATCAAGCTGTTGCAAAACTTTCACCACAGAACTGACACTTGAGTTATTTCAGTTTCACAACACTTATAATTTAGTGACATTGGGGCAGTTAAAAACAGAACAGTCACTAGAGATTATTGTATCCTACCATAAATTGATCTAAATGCAATACCCATGCAAACAGTTTTAAGACTGAATTGCAAAGCAAACACTCCAAGAAGCAACACATTACCACATTCATTTTTCTTTAAGTGGCAGCTGTTCAATAAAATATCAAATCAGCTGGCGTTAAATAAGGATTTATTGCTGGGAGAAGGAGTAATCTGCATTCACACAAATACTTTCATAGCTAACTTTATCAGTGTTCCATGCATAGTAAAGAGATGCATGGTGATATCTCACCAAAACTATTGTAGTACACTTCACAGCCAGCACAAATTATAGATTCTAGCAAGGACAGAGAGAGAGAGAGAGAGAGAGAGAGAGAGAGACTGACTGAACTATGACCTTTATATACCGCATCCTGAACTTTGTAGGAAATGCCCACCCAGTTAGATGTGTGCTTATATGTTTCACATGCCTTGCACATGTACAATAGCATATTGCTTCCACCTGACTTAGTAATATAGATTGAAAGGCAGTTATGTGACAGTAATATATGCTAACATTTGATTAAAGTGATAATGTTCACAATGCTTCACTATTTTTATTTCTTTATTTTACCTATTTCCCCCCACCCTTATGCATGTGTCTACTTACGTGATATTTATATATGCTTACATTTGAATACAATGGTAATGTTCACAGTGTTTTACTGTTTTTATGTTGTATTTTACATTGTACATGACTTTTACTACCCCAAAGATAGGGCATGAAATGGGCATCAGTGCTGAACCACTGTAAAGGGATTGTCATCAGCAGTGTACATCTCCACCTGCAGACATTGAAAACTGGTTCAAAGGCTCTTGAAATATAGGTGCATCCAGCCAGAAATCTAGTCACCTAATTAACATAACATCTGAATATCAAATACCACACAAATGTTCCTACTTTCTGTACAATTGTGGAATACTACTCAGAAACATGTTTAAAAAATGAGTGACAAAAATTACAAAAAAATGTGAGCCTATTATCAAAGACTCACTGTAAAATCCTTAGAGTTTAATAAATTATATTACAAAAACCTACTTCATAAAGTCATTTATTTTTGATTCTGAAAAAATGGGAAATATAATATGCAAGTCTTCTTTCTTTAAATTATTGGTACCATCAGCATACGTGGCATCTATTTTGGGTTTCTTATTAGTTAGCTCCAAAGTAATGTGTAACGGAGGTTGGAAGGAGTCACAAAATCAGGTGAAAGGGTAATGTAAGCCGGAAAATAAGTGCATATCTCAAAAAATAGGTACACCATGAGAAGACATAAAACAAGCATGAAAATAAGTATGTATCTTCAAAATAGTTGCAGTTGACAGGATAGATCGGTAGGATTCTTAACCATCCTTAGGCAGCACCACATAGTTGTGCCCATGGTCTCTGCAAGGGAAAGTCAAACTACATGTGGGTGCCCTGAGCATGTACTCCCCCAGGGTGGTCACACCCAACCACCCTGCCTATGCAATCAAGATCTGAGCCACTACTCAGACACAAGTTACATGGGGCACAGTGATGGATCTGTCCCTCTATAAAAATGACACAGGAAATTTTTTGTATTATTTATTTATTTGTTTGTTTTTGTGTTACAGATGTACTGTAGGCTCATATCACTATGTCATAGTCCAAAAACATTTTAGTTTAGTATAATGGTACATGATTGTAGGTACCAATTTTGATTAACATTTTTGTAGTTTCTGACTTGCTTCTTCCAATGCACCTCCATATGTTCATTCTATGTAAGCTGTCTTTAGGCACATGTGATGTTTTCTGTTCCATTAATGGCCGTGATACAATAACCTGATTAAGTACAACTTACAGTTCACCTCAACAGCGCAGTAAGTAACTGAATGAAAACAATGTCTTTATTTACCAGAATAGTACATAGCAAATAGTCTGACATATATAAGCAAGAACAGACACGTTTTTCTAAGGGGATGAGATTTTAACATACGATTAAAGGCCGAAGCCTAGATGACCTTACCCAAGGATGACAGATGACCACTGGCAAAACCATGAGAATTATGGATAACTAGATCCAAACCTACAGAATAATGGATGGCCACATACATAATCATTGAAGAAGGGAAGAACAGAGGCATATCAAGAAATGGTGGAGAATTCAGAAATGAACAACAATTGATTTTTGTTCTCCTTAGTGAGCAGAAAACATGCATTACATTTTGAAATTACAAAAATATGTGTATTTTGAACTGTAGTGGTATGTAGTAAGATCTCATAGCTTGGACTGGTTTCTTAAATGTTTGGATAAACCTTTATACTAACCAAGTTGAAGCTGGATGGGAAAGAGCAGATGTGAAGTGTCTTTTGCCACTAAGTGTTATGATGGCTTTAACTCTTTCAAATCAAAAGATAGCCCATTGTCTCTAACTGTGCTAATAGGCCGTTAATTTGCTAACATTGCTTTTAGCACTGTAGCAGTCTTTCTGAGGTTGCAAATTCCATACACATAACTCTGGTTGTCTAGGTGGGCATCCAAAGTAACTAACACATCAAGTCTTTAATCGACTCTGTAGAATCGATATAGATATGTTGCTGCGGAGTGTAACTGTGCTTACAGTGATGCATTATGTGCCATTTGGCATCCAATACCGTTTTCTGATGTATATTTAATTTGGTAAGTTTTAGCCCAGCAATTAAAGCTACAAGGCTGAGGCTACAGCATTCCCTAAGTGTCCTTCATGTATGTGCTTGCCATCAATAATTTAGGAGGAATTACTGCTTAGAAACTATGAAATAGTGTTCCTGGGCATGAAGATAACTGTGAAAACAAGTAGAATGTAGTGTAACCAGACAAACCCAAAAATGAAGTCCTTAGTAGTGCTGCCTCCTTAAAACCTCTGTTGAAAAAAAGAGGTTTGCCCCATTAACTATAATCTGTTTTTATTGGATGCTCATAGTATTTAAATTCTCTGTATTTGTTCAGTTTTATTAAGGTCTAAAGAAGCGGGCAACCGTGAAAGCACTAACCTACTTTTGATCATGTCTTTGTGGATTTGTGGATATTAAAGTGTTTTTACACTCAGCCTCTGACACCTTATTTTCTACTAATGAAGATAACTCCCTTCCCTTGTTCTAGAAGGAATTAACTGCTGCTGATCTATGTAGCAGTATTCCATGACATGCAGTTAAACTGTTTCTTCCTTGGTACTTGTAGGAATTGCTGCTGTAGATCTGTGTAGTGGGATTCCTTGGCATGCTCTTAGCTGTTCCTTCCTAGGTACTATGAGGAATAACTGCTGTAGATCTAAGTAGCAGGGTTCCCTGACATGCAGATAAATGTTCCTTCCCTGATTCTAGGAGGAATTACTACTGTACATCTGTGTGGTAGGGTCATCGGTATGATCTTAGCTACTCCTTCCTAGGTACAAGGATCAATTGCTGCTGTAGGTCATTGCAGTAACTAGGGTTCTTTGTCATTCAGATAACCTTTCCTTTCCATTTAGCAGAAGGAATTACTACTCTAGGTCTGCATACTAGGGTTCCTTCACATGTAGAAAGTTGTTCCTTCCTGGGTACAAGGAACCCTTACTACTGTATATATGTGTAGTAGGATTCCTTAGCATCTGGATAGCTGTTACTTCCTAGGTACTATGACAATTTACTACCATAGGTCTGTGTAGTATGGTTACTTGATTTGTAGATAGATGTTTTTTCTTAGGTACTGAGTGTGCTCACTATTATGAAACTATGTACTTTGGTTTTATGACTTGTAGATAAACTATTCATTCCTTCACGGTTACTAGCAGAACTTAGTACTGTAGATCTATGCAGCAGGACTCAATGAAATGCAGATTTATTTATTTATTTATTTTAGTTTGTTTACTGGGGTAGTATGCTGATCAGTATAGATTATTTGCAGGCATAGCCTGGGTGAAAAGATTCACAAAACAAGAAAACAGAACAATAACTGTTCCTTCCTAAGTACAAACATGGCCCACAAATAATCATGTGCAGTAAAAAGCAGCCTTTTATGACAATATTATAAACCTGCAAAAACACTAAGTACTGGTTTTCCTTTGGAAACAATTTGCTGTTTTACTCACGACTGTCACCCTGTAAAATACATCCATTAGATCTCTATTTCTTGACTTTTGTTAACTTCTGATATAGATGTTATGTCAGTCTTTTAGCATTATCATGGTACATAGTTCTCCTGAGCTTAGTATATAAGAGTGTGTTCCTACAAAAGCTTACCAACAGCATAGGTGCAGTCAATACAGGTACCCCCTTCTTGGCTTATAAGATGGGCACTGCGCTATAACCACTGAAATTCTGCTTTCATACAAATACTGATCAAAATTTTAACTATCAAAATTTTGGCTGATTTTTGCAGTAAAGCAAACATCAAGGATTAAGTATATCATACATTAGACTAATGCCACTAAATCCTACCTTATCCAACAACAAATAAATGGATACAGAAAACTGTATATTACACAAAACATGGACTGTGTTTCTAAATAAAGCATATTGGCTGGGATTCTTGGTCCACTTGAGTACTATGCAACACTATGTAGGTGGTATTACACAGAATGCAAAGGGAGCTTGTTTCAGAAAGACTTTGCATACCTCATGGCAAGGGCTCACTGCTGAGAAGTGGTTTGCTGCTCAGTTTTAGTCTTTGGGTGTGGCCTGTGTAAAACAGGCCTCTGCACTTGACAGCTTACTTTCTGGACTCAGAGCTTGAATAGTACAGTGATTCATAAACAGTCATACCTTGCACGTTCTG
The DNA here is from genome assembly GCF_019279795.1 of Protopterus annectens. Classification (NCBI taxonomy): domain Eukaryota; kingdom Metazoa; phylum Chordata; order Ceratodontiformes; family Protopteridae; genus Protopterus; species Protopterus annectens. Next base: position 1,664,773,256 of record NC_056735.1, on the reverse strand, counting down.
CATGGAACAGCATTGGTGCAATGCAGTTTTTAGTCACATATTTCTAGTGCTGTGAGTAGCAGCAAGGTAGAATGAAATACAGCAGAGCAGGTCTGCTGTACTGCACTTCATCCTGAACATATTATTTCTCTGGGTAAGTGGATTTGTATTGCGTGTGTATGTGTGTTTGTCTGTGTGTGTGCCTGTGTCTAATGCGTCTGCCTATTGAAATGTCACTGGGAGAATGTCTTTGAGTGTAAGTGTGTGTGTGTGTGTGTGTGTGTGTGTGTGTGTGTGTGGGTGTGTATTTGTTTGTTCAGGTGTTTCCTCATAGTTCTGTGTGTGTGACTTTGGTGGACATGTTTTGTGTGTATGTGTATGTGCTTAAGTGTGTCTGTGCATGCACATACCTGTACCACAGGCTTGCACAGATTGGTAGTGTGCTTGCCTGAGCAGAGTTGTTTAAACTACTCATCTGAGTGATTCATTAGTATGCACATTGCACCTTAATGTAGTTACAGTACCATGCAAAATATGTGTGACTATAAACTTTGTTATAGTGGAGCAGTGCAACTCTCCTTATCTGAACAGTGTGACTGCACTGGTCTGAAGGTGTTAAACCTAACCAGTATAAACCTATAAAACATCAGTAAGATATAATATATTATACTTAGTACCTAACACTTAGTGTCTTGTACTTCCTACCCCCTTTACCTTTGTACAGGCATTGAGGTGTATTGTCTTCTCTACACATATATGACAACATTAAAACCTTAATCTGTATTTTGCACGTGAATCATCAACTCACCAAACCATAACCTGCTAGCAACATCCTATTTTACACTCTCCTGATAAGCAATACACTTCACTGACTTTAAAATACCATGCATCCAGCCCTTCTGACTTCTTTCTGAATACAACCTCCCATGCTCCATTTGTTCCCTCATTGCCCAGAATCTTTTTTCAACAAAGATCTATTCTGTATATCAGTTCCTCTGCAAAACATTTCAGGTATATGTCACTACTACCTCCACCTATTTCCTCTAAATCTCCAGAAGTCCACCCATCTCATCCCCATAACACCAGAAACGTCAACAGAATCTGACAAAAAATTGTAAGTCCTTTTGGAACGTCATAGATTGTAAGTACTAAGTATTGTTATTATTGTTACACATTGTTACTGCTCTAATCTGTAAAGTTAATGTCATATGTACTTTTTTTATTTATTTCTGTATTTTTCATATTTTATATCAACTATTTATTTATTTTACATTTGTTGACCCGGCTAGTCCAACTGGTTATATGTCCATTTTTAGTGGAGGCCCGGGGAGAAAAGCTCCAACAAACAAAAGACACACCACACTATCATTTATAATATGTGACATTTACAAATACAGCTAAATTTACAGATAATCATCCCATTCATAACATTTTGTTGCATTTCTGTAAACAGAGTCATGGCACATTTCAGCTATGGTTAGCCATTCAAATATTTCGCTAATAAAAATTTAATATAAGATAATACCCTGTAGTTAACAGAAAAAGGAGGTAGCTTATACACTCTCTTAGTAGTTAACAGAAAAGTAACTAGTTTATACAGGTATGGTGATAAGTACTTTGAGAAAATAGAGGTAGTTAGAACAAGGGCATAGCCACTGTGATTTAAGGTATGGCTTCAATTTGCTTTTAAATAATGTTGTAGACGTAATGGTGGTTAGGTCTTTTGGGAGGGAATTCCAGGTTTTGCCCACAGTATTGGCAAACAAGGAGTCACCAGCCAAGTTGTTAGCTTGTACATGTAGTTTATTTGATGACCGTAGGGTCTTGAGGTTGTTATAGGGGGTGATTAGGTTAGTAAGTATTGGTGTGTTACTTGAGGTTGTTATAGGGGGTGATTAGGTTAGTAAGTATTGGTGTGTTAGTCGGTTGGTACAGAATCTTGTGGGCAACTATTAACTGGTTAAATAGTATTAGATTTGGCAGTTCTAGCCATCCTAGCTGTTTAAGATTATCACAATGATGGGTGCTGAAGGCAGACCCAGATGCAAATCTGGCAATGTTATTGTAGGAGATTGCTAGCTTGTTGATGTTGTTTTTACATAGTTTTGTATGTATAGGTGAGGCATAAAGAAGGGTAGAGATTAAGTGGGTACGGGCAATGGTGATCCTGACTAGTGGAGTCAAAAAGTATTTAATCCTGTATAGGGAACCCAATTTTTTGCTGATTGTTTTTATAATACTATTAATATGGGAATCAAAGGTAGAATTGTTGTCAATTAGAACCCCAAGAAGTTTAGTAGTGCAATCAAGAGATATAATAATTGCTAGATGTGACAGTAAAATTAAGTGGGGATGCGCTATGGGTGGGAGTAAATAGTAACAGTTTTGTTTTTTTTGGGATTCAGAATGAGGCATCGATGTAGAATTTCTCGACTGTGTTAAACACATTTCGGGTTATGGACTGTAGGGCAGATGGTGAGGTGGCAGAGCATATTAATGTGGAATCATCCGGATACATCATTGGATACAAGTAGCTTGAGGTATAACAGAATATAGGTCATTTATAAAATAGAGAATAGGAGAGGGCCTATTATGGAGCCTTGAGGGACACCAAGGGCAATTGGGAGGTGGGAGGATAAGTTGTCCTCTCATAGGACAGCCTGCTGCCTGTTGTCTAAGTATGATTGGAACCATTGAATAGCCAGTGTGTCTAAAGACAGGTTTTTGAGTATATTAATGAGTAAGTGGTGGTTAACCATATCGAAGGCTTTTGAAAGATCAATAAAGAGGGCTGAGGATAAAGTGTTGTTGTTGCGATTCTTATTAATACAGTCTGTGAAAGATAAAAGAGCAGAGGTGGTGCTATGAAATGGTCTAAAACCATGTTGACAGTTGGTTAGTAAGTTATTTTCTATTAGGTGGGTTAACAGCTGCTTATGAATGCATTTCTCAATGATCTTTGCCAGTGGGGATAATACAGCTATAGGTCTATAATTTGATAATTCGTTGGAGTTACCACCCTTATGGAAGGGGATAATGTGTGAAATTTTCTAGAGTAATGGGATAGTTCCTTCAGTAATAGTTCTATTAATCAAGATGGAAATTGAGAAAGTTATGGCTTTTGCAGCTTTTTGCAGGTATTCGGCGAGTAATAGGTCTGCAGAGAGGGTGGTAGGTTTAAGCTTATGTAAAAGGGTATAGACAAGGGATGTTGGAACAGGTTGAAAGTGAAATATTGGGGGTGCATTAGTGATGGAGGTGGTTGATGATGATGTATCAGAGGATAGCTGATTGGCAAGAGATTGGTCTCTGTGAAAAAAGTGTTAAAGATATTGGCTATTTGCTTGGGATTATCATGATCAGAGCCTAAAGGGATGGGTGTGACTGAATGACCTGGTGAAAGAGTTAATTAATGCTGACCAGAATTTTTGTGGTTTATTTTGGTGGGTTTGTTGGAGCTCACAGTAAAAATTCCTTTTGTCTAACAATATGGCTTTTTTATTTCATTTCTAAGCTGTCTGAACTTTAATTGATCTACAGGGTTTTTAGCAGAATGCCAGTTTGCCCACAGTTTGTTTCTAAGGAGGATTTTTTATTTGGTAGTTTTTGAGAGCCATGGGGCTGATTTAGTCCTGGCTCTAATTGTATGTGTTGGGGCGTGGTAGTCTAAAATAGCTAGGAATTTTGAATTAAAGTATTTTACTGCTTCCTGTAGAGGTAGGTTTTTCAGGAGTGACCAATCACATGCCAAAAGTTCATTTTGAAAGTTGTCGGGGTTAGAATTCTTGTTGGTCCTTATTGTCCTATAGGTCGTTGGGTTTGGAATGTCACTCATATCTGATTATGAAGGTCAGTGAATGGTCACTTATATCTTCGGAGTGGGTTCCTACTTTGTAAGTTTGGTGGTGACTGTTTATTAGAATCCAAGCTAAGGTGCTTTCCTTGCCATTAAGTTTATTGGTCCTTGTAGGGGATGTAATAGTTTGGGTAAAACCATATAGGTTAATATGAGTAGGTGGCTGTTCTGAGGAACAGCTCCTCCAGATGATATTAAAGTCGCCAAGCACTATGGTTTCTTGTGGGTAGGTATTAGATAGCCAACTAAGGTTATTTTCTGTGCTGCCAGAGTTATTACCTGGGGGAAGATAAACACAGATGATATAGGTGGATTTACGTTTATTAAGTTGTAATTTGGAAATAAGGATTTCAGCTTTATTTATTAGTGGAGATTGAGAATCTTTAGGGGTCACCTGTATGCCATATTTATATAGAATAGCTACTGCCCCACCCTTCGTAGCTTTACGGTCTAGCCTCAGGATATTGTAGCCAGGTGGAATAATCTCATTATCTTGTGTTACATTTTTGAGCCATGTTTCAGGAAGACATAGGATTCCAAATGAATGTACATCCGTGAGTGCATGTAGGTGGGCAACTTTATTATTTATGCTCCGTATATTGAGATGAGCTATAAAAAGTGAGTTAGAGGGTCTTGCTAGCAATTGTGTGTTTCAGGAATTGGGATGTGGGGCAATGAAGTTGTGGTAGAGGTTGGTCCAGTGTTTGGGTGGATATCACCATCTATTAAGGGGTGGAATTGTACTCTCATTGTAAGTTGTAAGATTCTACATGTTAGATTATGGAATTTCCTAGTTCTTGGACTATAGAATTTAATGTGAGTCAATCTATGATACTTAGCTGGTAGATAGTTTGTTGTGCTGGGTGTATATGTATTGCTAAGAGGGACTTTGAGTATTGGTGTAGAGGTTTGCCTTATGGAGTAATGAAATCCTAGGCAGTTAAGGTATTCATAGAATGTAAGTAGGTAAGGTATAGAAAGGAAAGATAGGAGAAGATTTAAGAGAAGGACCTTAGGGAGTGGTAAGCTAGATGTAGGTAGCATAATGAGGTAGTAGTTATAGGTTAGTATATAGGGTAAGTTCTAATTGCGGTTTGTGTGTAACACAATGGTAGTGTGTTATATCACTTTAAGAAGGTGGGTCCTGTGAGTAATTGTGTGGATGGGGGTGTGGTTTAGGGAGGATAAATGTAGAGGTACTGGGGCGGTTGGGAATTGGGGGCAGGGTAGGGAAGCGGAGTGAGCCTGCAGGGTGAATGGAGCGAGTAGAGCCAGAGAAGGACTAACCCCTAGGAGAACAATCAGTGGAGTGCTGATTGCTAAGGTAGGTTTGGCAAGATATGATTGGGAGGGTTGTTAGAGAAATATGCAGTGTAAGGTAGGAGGATAGAGTGGGACTGCAGAAGAGATAAGTGTAGGAAAAACTGGATGCCTGAGAGTTATATGTTAAGATAGTAAGATATATATTCAACACACCCTCTCCCCCTCCTGGTTCCCTAGGTTTTAAAAGCAAAGTGTCTTCCCTCAAGACTGCATCTACCTTTACTGATACTGTTCCAACTCCTGGAATTACGCCTGTGCTCTATTGTATAACGAGTTTACACTAAAAGTATGTTCTAAGCTCATACCACTAAGTAGTCTTACTTTGTCTACTGTATAGGATACCTGCATACCACTAAGAGCCCCCCCCATACTCACCTGTTTAGAAACCTTGCCTCTCTCTCTCTGCCATCTATAAGTTAGTCACTACCCTAGTGTCAACTCTCTCTTAGTTAGCTATACTCTTTTTGTTTTTCTGTTTGTGGTTTCCTTTTAACTGTTTTTGTCTTACTGCAAATACCTGTGTATACCTTGCTATTACATCTCTTCCTTCTCTGTATACACCTCCCCACCTCTTCTACTTACCCACTGACTCTCACTTTGTGCTCCTTACTCTTTCCCTCCTGGCCTGCTGATTGTTTCTTGTGGTGACTCTTCCTGGCCCACCCCGCTCTGTTCACCCTTGCTATGCTCAGGCTAGCTTCGCTCCTCTCCCACCCCCATTCCAACCCACTCCCATATCATTTCCTTTATACCTTACCATCTAATCCCTTCCTCCCCTACCTCCACCCCTTCCTGTCTGCTGTAACATTCTAAACACCTTACCCTCCCCTACTTATCACTTCATAGTTTAGTCTGCTGCAAATCCTCCTTCTTTCTAGATATTCCCTACTCTCCCTACAGGTTGTTTCACTTAAATTTTACTTCAACTCTTTAACAGGTCCAACAACTTACTTTTCCTAGTCCCTTACCCACTCCTCACTCCATCCCAGTCCTACTTCCCCACCTTAGGTCTTGGCTTTTTCAACCCTCTCTATTTTCTTCTTGCCTCCATTACTTCTTCTCATTCTTACATCTTGTACTACTCCATTACCACCTGTCCATAGAGATCCCACCAATCCCAATACTAAGTGTTTCTCATCTCTTCAGTACTCTATTACAATCTCCTCCTCTATCTTTTCCATGAAGATCACTGCCTAAAATCAAACTTCCTCCCCCTCATTCTCTAGTATCTAAAAACAAGACTAAGTACTTGACTTATACCCCATTTAATTTCAAACTTTACCAACTTCATGTAGCCCTGCTTCGATCAGGAGACATACATCCAAATCCTGGGCCCATCCATCACCCCACCATGCATAAATCTACCTCTCCCAACTTAATAAACTCATCCTCTCCAAACAAACATATTTCCTTTTACTCTATGAATGCCCATAGTATTCTAAACAAAGTTAGTGAAATCCATGCCTGGATAGCCTTTCACACCTCTGATGTCATCACCCTAACATAGACTTTGCTAAAACCTTAAACCTCTGATAAAGACATTCTCCCCCCTAGTTATAATATACTCTGCATAGATCACCAAAACAAAAAAGGGGGTGGTGTTGCAATCCTTTACTCCAACCACCTCACCATTACAAGTATTATGAAATTTATCCCATCCTTTTCTCCTGCTTAACTACTTACAGCTAACCTTAAAATACATGAGCACACCACTATCACAGTAGCAGCCATCTATGTTCCTCCAAGAGGCAACATTCCTCAGCTCGAAAATATTTTTTCATACTTTTCTCAACACATCCCCAATTAAACTATCCTCCTTGGGGATGTCAGCATTAACTGGTTAATTGTCAGTAATCCAGACTCTAATACTCATATTAATTTATATGGCTTTACACAGCTAATCTCCCAACCTACCCATACAAACAACTCTCACACATCTAGTACTCTTATTGACTGGGTACTTGTATCTAATCCTGCCAAATATCATAACCCTGAAACCCTGCCAAACACCCTGAGCAATCACTCCCCTATAAAAGTGCTTAGGTTCACTCCCCACTTCTCAAAACCCCCTAAATGTATCACTTGTCATAAACTAACTTCCATCCAGAAACCTTTAATGCCCTCCTCTCTAAAGTCAACTGGAAATTCCTTACCCAACTCCCACTAGAAGAAGCAGTCCTAGATTTCGACTCCACCTTCCTTACCATCTTAGACTCACTCCCCCCCCCCCCCTCGCAAAGTCCAAATTAAGTCCACCATATCTCTTTGGCTTTCAAAAGCCACTTGTACCCTTATGATAACTAGAGAGAAACTATGGAAAAAATGGTCACAAACTAAGCTCTCTGCAGACTTACAAAAATGTAAAGATCTCAGAAATCTGACAAAAAAAAAAAAAAAAACACATAAACAAAGTAAAAAGGACTTCTATAACAAACCTCCCATGGCCCTAAAATCTAATCCTAAAAAAATCTGGAACTCTATTAACCAAATATTACATCCTGATAATCTTAGCTCCCCCAATCCATGCCCAGACAAGTCATCTGAAGATACTGCCACTATCTTCAGTACCTATTTTATCAATTCATTATCTAAGCTACTGAACCCTAACCCAAACTCCTCCACTACTAACATTTCCAACTTTTCTGAACCTACTCCTAATACTATCTCCTCAAATACCTTCTCCATCAAACCTGTACCTACTAGCTACATCAAAACTCTACTCTCTAAATTAAAACCATGCTCAGCATCAGATGACAATATTCCTTCCACTTTTCTTCTACTAGCAACTGACTATCTTGCTCTCCCTGTATTTATCTTAATTAATTGCTCTATCTCTGAATCTAAAGTCCCTTCCATCTGAAAACAATGCTACACTCTACCTATACACAAAGGAGGTAATGTCGCTGATATCTCCAACTTTAGACCTATCGCTATCTTCTCCCCTTTCCCCTCTCTGTAAAGTACTAGAAAAATGTATTCATAAACATGTTATGCAGTATCTAATACAGGAAAATGTGCATACACCCACTCAACACAGCTTCAGACCCAAACATAGTGCCACTACAGCTCTATTATCCTTCCTTAACACTGTCTCTATAGCCATAGATGACCATAAACTTATTTTTTGCCTATTCTTGGACCTCTCAAAAGCTTTTGACACTGTCTCACACTCTGTTCTGTTGCACAAACTGCATAACCTCAACTTCTCCTCTGATACTGTTGCATGGTTCTCCAGCTACCTCACTGATAGATCTCAATTAATGAGATGGTACTCTGCACTCTCCCCCTCCTCTCCCTGTCAAAGTGGGTGTACCTCAAGGGTCTGTCCTAGGGCCTTTACTTTTTAATATATTTACTAATCAGCTCTAAACCTCCTGTCCCCAGTCATCTTTAGTGCAATACGCAGATGCCTCTACAGTCATCACCACAGCCAACTCTCCCTCTAAGCTCTTCTCAGCTACTCAGGCATCTTTTAACTTGGTTGAAACATGGCTCTCAAACAACCAGACCATTCATAACCCTAAAAAAGCAAAGCTGTTGCTCTTCCTACCTAAAAAGTTCAACAATATAAAACCCTCCTTCTCCATACAGTCCCTTAATAACACTCCCATTTAGGTAGAATCCAGTACTAAGTTCTTAGGCATAGCCATCAGCGATCAGCTTAAATTTGACTTGCATGTTAATAACTGTATCAAAAAGACTCATCCTTTACCATAACAAGAAATTTCTTACCTCTGAAGCCAAGATTACTCTCTCTCTTACCTACCTTCTACCCAGTCTAATGTACAATTCTCAAATTCTCACAAATCTTAACTCAGCACTCCTGACCAAACTCGAATCTACCTACAACGAGGTAGCTAGATTTGCTGCCCAACAAACCTACAAATCCCATCACTGTCTCTCTCTAAAACACCTAAACTGGCTTGAATTACCCTAACAGCTTCTTCTTTCTCAGCTCCAGATCATCCATTCTATCCTATACCAGCCTTCCTACTACCCAGCACTATCCCCTCTCATCTGCCATTATTCTCCCTCCAGACCTCTCCGAAGCTCTAACCAAGACCTACTACAAATCTACAAACCCAAGTCTAAATTTGGACACGTACATCTATTACCTCACTATTGCCTGGAATAGGATCCCACTAGAAATCAGAATCCTTACACATCCTAAACAATTTAAGACAGCCAACAAAGAGCACTTTAAAAGTCACTGGTCCTGCCACTGCACTCTCCCTCCTTAAACATCCCCTACTTCTCATACCTTAATCTACTTTCTGCCCTTAACTCACCGTTCTCATTAGCTCTCACTAATCTTCCTTGACTACTTTCTACTGTCTTCTAAAATCTATTAAGCAAATTGCCTCAGAGAAACACTCTATTGTAATTGTCTTGCCTTCATGCAACTACATCATGATAAAACTGGGTTTTTGTAACCACTTACCCCAGCAGCAATTACGCTGGTTCCACTAGCCAGATTTCATATGTGAATTCTGCAGTGAACTCTGTCAGGGCAGTGATCTATTCTTCATTAGCCCTTGTACTCACCAATCAGGATCACACAAGTTTGCAAGAAACACCTTCTTTGGTGGATCCTTTCAGATGAGGTTTCTCAGGGCTGTCCATTTGTTCTCCTTCAACAGGTAGGCACAGTGACCATGTATGCCTCCCAACTGGGGTGGTAGAGCATTTCTTGGGAAGGACAATCCAAGGTACATGGTCCCCAGAAGATGCCAATTCACACATCAGTGTCCTGGAAATGAGAGCAGTGCTACTAGCACTGCAGACCTTTCAAGATGCTCTCTCCTCCAGGATGATTATGATTCAAATGGACAATATGTCAGTAGTCTGGTACATCAACACATGGGGGAGAACCAGATCTTAGACTGTGTGTTGCGAGGCAATGAGAATGTGGCAATGGGTGATATCTTCTGGCCACTTTCTCATAGCAATACGTACACTGGAGAAAGCCAGTGTGCTTGTAGACAAACATAGAAAGTCCATTCTCATGCCTCACAAGTGGTCTCTCAGTATCTAAGTGTCAGAGAAGATTTTCCATTGATGGGGATAGCCATGTTGAGGTCTTTTTGCTTCTCCCCGCAACAAGTGCAGTAGGATCTTTGCCCTTGTTCCTCCACTGAGGACCTCGTCGTAAGATGCTCTAGTCCACGATTGGTTGTCCTGTCGCCTATATGCATATCCCCCATTACCTCTAATTCCCAGATTTCTACAGAAAGCACTCCAGTAAAAAACAACGGTTATCCTCATTGCGCCTTTCTGGCCTCGTCAAGTTTGATTTTCCTTCTTGTGACCCCACCTCCTCTATCTGCCTTGGATACTAGTCCCAAGTCCAGACCTCCATTGTCACCCGTCAAGAATAACACATCCTGATGTCAATGGCTTCAAAATGACCACATGGTTCTTCCACTTCCAGTGATGGCTAGACAATACAGGCTTTCTTCCCCAGTCTGCTGTATTTTCTTATCCTCTCAAAAGGTCTCAACAAAAAAATTTATAAAAGTAAATGGAATAGATTTTCATTATGGGCCCTCCAAAGAGATCTAGATCCCTTCTCTGCCCCAGTTTCTGTAGTTCTTAAATTTCTGGCCTTCATTTTTGACAACAAAGTGAGTTTTTCAACAATCAAGGTTCAGTTGGCAGCTATTTCCAAATTTTCATTCAAGTGAAATTGTTCCTCTTTGGCTTCTTCACAGTTGTTCAAAAACTTTCATAAAGGCACCTTTCTACTCAGACCTCCAGTCAAAGATCCCACTCCCCATGAGATTTGACTGTCATGCTGCAAGTCCTGATTCAGCCTCCTTTTGAACCATCAGTGAATATAGATCTTAAATTCTTGTCCTGGAAAATGATTTTTCTGGTCGCTATCACTTCCACTAGGTGAGCATCTGAACTCCAGGCCCTTTCCTCCAGGTCTCCCTATTTAATTTTTCATTAGGATAGAGTTTTCCTATGCACAAACCCACCTTTTTTTACCTTCTGGTATTCACAGTAGCTTCAGCTCCTCCATTGTCTTTTCGTCTAGCTCCGCCCCCCAGATCAGGCTGTATTTCATGATTCATTTGGAATGCCACCTGTTGGTCTGGAGATAAGCTGGATTCTTTGCATGACAGTATTATCTCATATGAGAAAAGGTTACAATCAGCAAAAATTTGAAAATTACAAAGAGATCTAGCAGACTTCAAAACTGTGGCTGTTTTCTCATGGCCGAGAACTAATAGAACTGTTCAGCCACCTAATGTCAATCAACTCTCACAGTCTGAGACTACATCTATGAATTCTAACCAATCAAGTTCACTAGCCATTGAGCCTAGAACAACAGGAAGCTTTCCAAACATGAATCATGAAATATAGCCTGATCTGGGGGGGGGGGGGTTAGACTAAAAGACAATGGAAGAGCTGAAGCTACTGCAAATGCCAGAACACACACTAGCTCTTAAAATTCTGAAAGTCATGTTGTTTCAGCGGCTTTTTTAACAGCTAAGAACTTGGAGCATGGCAAGAGAACAGGTCCTACCACTCCTTTTATGCTTTCAGCACTTCTACCCATCAAAACGAGATCTACAAGCAGGGGAAGGAGAGACAAACAGCAGCCTTTAGCTCTCATGGACAGCATACAAATGTGCATGCTAACAATAACCTTGATTTTAATATTTCAGATATTGAGCATACACAAGCACAAATTAATTTACTAAACAAAGGCCTTTCATTTATCCCTGCACAAAAGGCCAGTCTGGTTGATATGCTATGTGATTTTAAACCTTTTGGCAGAACTTTGACCTTACAAGCCACGTTCAGGGAAAATACTGAACAACCTCAATTGTTTAAAAAGCCAAGTACTTTTCTTCCCACACCGAAGGCCATGATAGATGCCTTTATTAATATTTGTGAAACACAGATAGGGCACAGATATGAACATGGAGCTAAAGCTAGTTTTTATAATATGAACAAGGATGAATACACTGAGCTAGCGGAACATAAACAGATGCATTCTGTTGTTATCAAACAAGCAGATAAAGGTGGGGGGATAGTTATTCTTGGTAATGATTTATATATACAACAGATGAAAGCACTATTGAATGATGCTAATACCTATACTAATGTGTCCAAAACTGTAGTAAATGCTATTATTGAGAAAGTTTATTTTATGTTTTTGATATGCTTATATCTAACCTGATTTCAGAAAGTCTCCTTAGGTATTTTGAAGTTGAGCACCCACTTATTCCCATGTTATATGGTCATCCAAAAATACATAAAAATTTGCAGTGTCCACCAATGTGCCCCATTGTCTCTGGTGGAGGGTGGGTTACTGAGCCTCTTTCTATTTTTATAGAAAATAATTTATACCCTGTATTAGACAGCTATCAAACTGTACTTAAGGAAACCAAGTCATTTTTGGAGCAACTATACACAGTTACCAGAGATCTTACACCTGACTATTGGTTGGTAACACTAGATACTGAATCTCTGTTTACTGTCATCACAAATGAGTGGGGCATAGATAATATCAGAATGATTTTTAATGAACACTCATCCTATAGTAATGACAAAGTTCTTTTGTTATGTACATTACTTGAAATTGTTTTGAAAAACAATGTCTTTGTTTTCAACCATGAATTTTATGTGCAGAGGGTTGGCGTGGCTGTGGGCACAGCATGTGCCAACAGCTACGCCAACCTAACACTTGTCAAATGTGAAAAAGAATATGTGTTGTCTTCCAGTGGTTTTTCTGAACATGTGTTATGGTATGTATGCTTTGTGGATGACCTTTTTTTAATTATGGAGTGGCACTATTGATAGACTGGAAAGCTTTACAATGTTTTTGGAGAATTCTACTAATTTCTTAAGATTCACTAATAAATATTCTTCTAACTGCATTGATTTTTTTGGATGTGACAATCAATAAGGCTAATTTAAGTAAAATTACAAGTTTATATAGAAAACCAGTCGTAAAAACAGTCTGTTACACAGGGAAAGCATGCATCCTAGGCATGTCCTACGTAATGTTTTGAAAGGACAATGTTATCGAGTTATGCATTTACATAGTGATAACCATCAATTACAGACAGTCCTGATTGAAGTAAAATATGATTTTCTACAGAGAGGTTATAAACAACATGAGATTGACTCTTGTATAGAGGTAGCATGGGCTGAAAGAGAAAATAAATGTAAACCTTATTTCAATGAGAGGGCGGTTATCAATGATTCCACAGTGACACAGATTCTGCAGAAAACTCGACATGTAAGGTTCTCTGTGTCTTTTTGCAGCAATATTGATCCATTTTGCAACATAGTTAAGAAGAACTGGAATATTTTAAATACTATAGAAGAATTGAAAGGTATCATAGATGTGGTTCCCCATTTTACTTTTAAGAATAACAAATCATTGAAGAGACATCTGTGCCAACATGGGCACACGTATACGGAGTGTAGACTAGGTACATATATATGTAAAACTTGCTCAGCATGTAAATATATTTATAATGGGGCTCTCTATAGGCATCCCACCAGTGGCTTTACAGTAGGACCCAGATTTTATGCAGCTTGTTGAACCACTAATTTAGTATATTTTTGTTTCTGTACTACATGCCACGCTTTTTACATTGGAAAGACTAATTGTCCTTTAAAGATAGAATACTAGACCACTACAGGGATATAAGGAATTGTAAGGAATATAATGCACTAGCACAACATGTGCTATGCTTTGGTACTGACCATAATTTTAAATTCATGGCTATAGAGATAATGCATACTAATATTAGGGGTGGCGATGTTAGGAATATTACTGAGGCCGTTGAACAAAGATGGATTTTGATGCTACAAGCTGATAAACCACCAGGTCTCAATCGGGCCACCTCCTTGAAACCTTTTCTTAAGAGAAATTCTTTGAAACACTGAAATGCCGCTATGTTTTTATTATGTTTTTATTTACTCATAAATTTGTAATGATTTTTATACTATATAAATGTACTTTTTATTAGGTGTATGTGTTTAATTATGTAGAGCTACTGATTGGATACTGAGTGCTTTAAATTGTGGAGTGATGTTGCATTAAGTTAGTCTGATGAAGCGATCAGTATATTCCTGAAAGTGCTTACTTTTTTCTTACAATGAAGTGTTTTTTTACCTGATGCCTGGATATTTGATGCCATTATTCTTACTTTGATTCTTGCTACAGTTGTTTTTGGCATCAAATAGTACTCTTTGCTCCTGTTTTTGTCGTTTTATACAGCTTAGATTTTTATCTTCACAGAACCAAAGACTTAGGGAAGCCGATCAATTATTTCTGTCTTTCTCTAAGAACAAATTGCCAAAGCAGTGTCTAAAGTGACTCTGTCTACATGGTTGATGGATTGTGTATCCTTTGTTTACAAAGAAAGATGTTTATTTTTACCTAAGCCCCCCCCCCCCGCAAAAGTACATTCCACAAATTCCGTAGCCACTTCATCTGCTTTTTGGTCAATAATGTGCATAGATGACATTTGTGCCACTGCCACTTGGTCCAGTGCTCATAGTTTTATTGCTCATTACAAGTTAAATTTGTTTCCAGGAGTAGGGCAGCATTTGGCTCTGCAGTTCTCTGGAATATCTTTCCATGAGGCTCATCCAAGGTTTATCTAGCTGGGGATTCCGTCCCATCAGTTGAGGAATTAAATGAAATGACAATATCAGAACATTTGAAGTTTCAAAAACTCGATTTTATGGTCTCGACCATTAGCAGTTTGAAGTTTTGAAACTTCGAGTTTGTGAAGGGAATGATGAGCATAAGCTGAAAAGAGCAAAACATCTTTTTTCTTTGTTTTTTTTCTGGCCGCCAGATGCTCTGTGTGCGAGATCATGGTACAGCAGGATCTCTGAATTTGCCCTTTCCCTGCTGTTTTCTGATCTTGGAGTAGGTCTGTATAGCTATATAGTTTGCAGGGTGGTGTGGGGGCATAAAATAATTTTGTTTTTTGGAATCAATCTAAGAAGATCTACCTTTTTGTTTGCTCTTTTAGGGTTCACAATTTCATAACACAATCTTATATAGATATATAGATGTTGACATAAAGCACACACACACACACACACACACACGCACACACGCACGCACACACACACACACACACACACACACTCTCTCTCTCTCTCTTTCTCTCTCTCTCTCTGATTGTGGCTAATATTTCTGTCTTCAAACATCCATTTTGTCTGCCTTTCAAGATTTTTCTCCTTCCATATAATTAAATCAGTGATTTCTTCAACATTCTCTAGACATTTTTGCTTGTGTTCAAATGGGAGAAAATTCTCTTCATTGAAACTTCAAGAATTTCATCATCTGTTTATGTTTTCTGGGGATTTCCCCAAGTATCTTCTTCATGATTTCAGCTTTCTTCCTATTTCCTTTACATCTGCCATACTCCTTGATTCATCTGCGTATGAGAAATGTCACTGTAAGCTGAGGTAGTGATCTCATTGAGAGAATCATTAGTTCTGGTTTAGCATTTTTTTTTATTTTTTAATATAGTAATCTTGGAATCATTTATAGAGAATAACGAGACCATTTGGAAAATTGGCTTTCATGCCATATAAAACTAATAATCAAGCACTAGCAAACATTATTTGCTGGTAAGTAAACAAAGCAAGAGTAGAAACTTGACAGTGCGAGTTAAAGTTGAGCAGTTACTCGACACTTATTACTAATCATGCAGGATTAACCTAATCAGTGGTGTGAAGGGGCACTCTGCATGGTAGTGGGGTGACAGGAACTTCTACAAGCAGTTTCATGAAGTTAGGCTCAAAATAAATGCATCAGATCAGACTAGGGAGCTGGGTAATGAGATGTTAATGAACTGATTGATGCATTTAGTCAAATTTTATGCTGACGTGTTTCAGTTACAAAAAGTTTTATCTTTTTATGTGTGTTTTTTTGGTTCGATATAGATTTTCTCAGCTGCAAATGAACAGATATACAGTGCTGCCTTGCTGTTGCATTTTTATTGCAGTTGATTTTGCTTTAACAAAGGAAACAAAGTAATAACAATAAATTAGTTCAAGAAACAAAACACAGGACGAAAGTTATATGAAAAGAATACAAAACATTTATACAAAACAATACCTTCTGATTGATTACCAGTTAATAAGAGTGTGTAATCTGTAGCTAATAGATACATTCTAGTACTTAATGTGCACTTGTATTTTTCTCTTCCTTTGTTGAATCCATTTTGCAAAGATATCATGAAACTAAAAGCTATTTTATAATTGTTTGTATTTTCAATAAAATCAGTTTTATTGTGCAGCATATCCTGAGAGCAACACTCCAAAGTCCTTTCAAGGATAAAATATTTCACTCCAGTAGCAGACCTCTCAGCTGTATCTGTTTTGCAGGAACATTCCAATTTTCTAGCCTGATTTGCCACTCCACACGATGTACCTATTTTTGGAGGTGTGTCAGGCTTCATATATACTGTCACACATTTTTCTGAATCCCCCTCATCTTGTGTGATTTTCAAAGCTGTCTACTGCACAGAAAACCAAACTACACAGAAAACCAAACTACATAACTAACATACTGGTGGCACTAATAATTTAAAGAAAGAGGGCACACATCTTACATCTGTTTTCAGAAAGAAAAATAAATTATCATGTGTCGTAGAATTTTATGAAACAGTTCATTAAAATCTGCAGATTTTTACACTGTCTCTTTGATAATGTACTTATATTTTTCCATCATTTTTGTCACTCTATGTTTTTTAAACGTTTCTGAGTGGAAATCCACATTTCTACTAGAAGTGGTAAGAGTTAATTAATATTTGGCATTCAGATTTTATGCTGATTAAATGTCTAGATTTTTGGCTGGACGTACCATCTTTTCAAGAGCCTTTGTACCTTCTTTCAGTGTCTGCAGGTTGAGAGGTTATCCTGTCTTGAGCTCTTGTCACACCGCCTGGTTCTCTCCATTCTGTTTGTTGCATTGCTCCAGCCATGACAGCGATGCAGTCTGGGTTTGCTGGTCCAGAGATGTTTCATAATTGGAAATCTGCTTTGATATTCTGTAGATAAGCTGTTAGTATGCAAGGGAACAAGTGCAGTTAGCTGCATCTTAGACATTTTCTGTCATTCTGTAGTCTTAGCTAGAACAATTTAAGTACAATATCCAAAACAATGAGCCACAGGGTTTTAATAATGCTCTACCCTTTTAGAATGAATGGTGGGAGAACCAGACACTACTAAAAGGCACATTCCAAGTGAATCTTAATTTGTTACACCTTAAGTATTTCAGTTTATGTTTAGGAAACTTCTGACAGATGTATCAGTTTTGTAGACAGCTAAAGTGTCTTAAGAATTTTTTTTTCTTTATCACCAGTCACTATTCTGGCCATCATGGCTGTCCTCCTGATATTCAGTGGCCCACTCATTCCACCGAGAGTAAAGCCCTATGGCTGATAACATCATCTGGAGATGAGAGTTGACTCAGCTTGGAGTGGTGCTATGATATGCATGGGAGGTTGAGGTTTCCTTCTTAAGCCCTAACCAGACAACACATGGCCAGTAGCATGCTGTGGAGTTGGGTATGCAATGTGTGTCACTCATTTCAACAAGTGAAGTAACTCCTCAGGACCACACTGCCCCCTATTTAAGCCAGTGACAATGTATAGTTGTGGATCTTCAACAATGATCCCACAAAGGGACATCCACCTTAATCATCTGCTACCACCTTTGTCCCAAAAGAAAGGTGAGAACAAAGTGTCTTTGTCATTTCTATCTTCCCGGTCCAACAAGTGCACAAGCCTCTAGTTGAACTTATTTCAACTAGGCTGCAGTCAGAGATTTATCCATATATAAGATTAAGGTGTCACTTCTAAAGAGCTTTGATTTGGTTGGTGATCTGTAGGCCTTACTTGTATAATCAAAATGTTGTTCTAAGATACTAATTGCCAAACTGATTTGCCATCCCTCTTACACAGGTACATATACCATATTGCATCTTGTTTACAATATAACTCTTTACACAGTTAATAAATGATATATCTTGAGAAAATACATCTTGGTCTTGATTCAACTGGGAAATCCACTATAGGTAGAAGCTGTCAAGAAAGCAAGAGGTGATAGGCTTGGGGGTACCTTAAAGGATATGACAACATTGGGGGGGCCGTATCACAGGAAGTATATCAAATTCCTGAGCCCTAACCCAGTCCGTTAGTAAAATCCTTGGTTATGGTATTGAGCTGAAACTGTTCAGCATTTGCAGTAATACAAACATGGAAACATAGTATACTCATAGTTCTCAACCTTCCATCTTCAAAATGAGGAACATGACCTCTCCTAATGTGGAACAAATGGACAAAATGTGGAACAGTTACTAACAGCTTACAGATTAAAATGTGCTATTTTGTACTTTTAAAAAGTTCTTCTGATGAATTAATATGATTCAGTTCTATTTATCATAGATGTCAGTTAAAGAAATCCTAACACTGAATGTATGGCAGATGCTTTCAATGTGGAACTTCGAGGAACTTGAACTTTTTAAGACCGCAGATGAGGAACATCCCTACCAGTGAAGTACATGTGAGAGGCTATACTGTTTTTAGTACATTACATAATAGACTTGCAGCTTCCTGCCATGTCCCTATATGGGGGAAAGGTGTGCCATTAGCTCCTCCTAAACTATATAAATGATAATTACTACACTAGATACAACAGCAATCAGTGAAAAAAGTGTCCATGGCTTACTAGGTGAGAATCTTTTTAAAAGTTGCCAACTTGCATACTAGTTGAGCTAAAATGATGTGCTGGAAAGCAAGGAAATGTAAGATTGTCACAGTAGAAAAATGATAAGGCCATTTTCCATCTTCTATAACCTTAACTAAAAGCAATAGCTAGCTTCCAACTTTATTAACTGTTAAATAGCCATAATTCTGCTACATTCTGTCAAATGCCTTCTCACCAAAGAAGCTCAGCAGTAGAAGATGAGATTACAGCACTCTTGTATCATTAGAAGTGTTTACAATGTTACACTTAATGTGGTTAGGTTCATAGATGTCTGCTAGGCTAAGGCTCACTGGGGCCTTTTTAAGCCTACCCATGCATCCCAAATCTCTGATAAGTTCTGGTACCCTTGAAAAGTATTAGCAGAGGCTTGGATGATGCAACATTTACAAATAGGGACCAGAGAGATGAACCATTTACAGGCTGCCTTTGTCCATTAGAGACGTAAGTGCCAAACTATATCTCATCTAGGGATGAATTTCCTATTCCCCATCCGATTTTCCAAGTTGCACTTGAATTGGGTTAAGGAGGAAGTTTGCTTCACATGTTAGGGGAGCCTGTTCCACAGAAGGGGTAGTGTCTAGAATACATACCTGCCTCTCCAGAAGGTCCTGTTTATATTGCAGCAAGGTTTAAATCTTTAGAATGGAAATACTGGTGCTGTTTATTTTGTGGATATGCAGGAGGTCCATCAGAGTAGAGTCTGACAATGCTTTGAATGCTAGGTATAGATCTCCCCTCAGCAGCCTGTAGGAAACAGAATACAGAGATAAAGCTTTGAGGCAGTCTGCATAGAATATGTTATTTATTCCCTGTATAATTTTAGTGAGGACCCACTGTGGAATCTCCATTTGTTGGATGTGTCTGGTTAGGTACATACCAAAGGAGGCACTGTACTCAGTGATAGGTCTGATGAATGCTGAATACAGTGGAATAATGACCTCCCCTTAACCCAGATGCTATACCTTTGTTTATAAGTTGCACAACATAGAATGATTTCCTCACTACTGTAGACATGTGATGGTCAAAGGATTACTGTCTACCTTTGTCTCATGTCCCTGACTACTGGGTTGACTATTGGGGGAAATTGCTACTCAGATGCTGGGGATTGAACCTAGGATCTCATACATCCAAATCATGCACTCTGTCACTGAAATATATCCCCATACTATCTTGTATTGTGTTCCCAGTTACCTATTTCTTCCTAGTCTCACCTCCAACATTTGCCATCAACCTGAGGAAAAATTATTTGGAGTCTGCTTGGGGTATAAAAATACCTATGCCAAGACTTCCAAACAATGCTTCTGGATAAATTCCGTCAACTCTTTATTAATTGTTGTCCACAACTTCTCCTCTGGTTGATAACAATATGCGTGACCTGTATATAAAATGAAAGGGACTAAAAACATTTTACTGCTTGTATCTTGCTATCTATATCCATAAGCAAGAGTTTCCAGTTGCTCAGTTTTTGTATTATCTTTTTACTCACTTTCCACATATCCTTAGCTGCCATAACAGAATCCTTTTTAATCCATGCTCCTAAATACTTTATTTTGTCTTGGTGACGTCCCCACTCTAGGCCAGTAGTCAAGGAGCCTGAATCCTCACCACTGTCACTGTAGTGGGACATTCACTTGGAGCAAAAATGGATACACACAGTATTTCCAAATGCAGCTGTGTGCATCAAGCATAATTTCCCTTAAGAGCACAAAGTTAACATGCATATCTAAACAATCCTAGCTTGATTTGTGATTTACTGTAGATCTGACTGGTGAGAGAAGTTCTGTTTTAATTTATATTGTATTTGTTATCATTGTTTTTAACTGTTTGTAAGTAGGAAGGGATAGTTTGTTAACAAGATTTACTATGAGTCATATTTTGTTGTTTTACCTTTAATTTCACTATTAGTTGTTAGAAAGGGTGAGGGTTTAGACAGGGAAGCTCTAGCCATCCCAGGGGGCCTAGACAGCTATAAATTCACACAGACTGCAAAGAGGAAAATCCTGAGCATATCTAAACAATCCTAGCTTGGTTTGTGACTGTGGGTTGACTGGTAAGAGAAGTTTTGTTTGAATTTATATTGTATTTGTTATCAATGCACAGAAGGTTACTTACAGATTATATGAAAGCAAAACAGTTACTATGTAAAACTAACTGGAGTGAGGTGTTCAGGGGAAAAACTGCAAATGAAACATGGAAAGTTTTAAAGGAGAAATTGTTTGAATGCAAAAAATCAAAAAATGTTTAACATCAGGATCTAGGCATACAACCTCAGGGGGATATATTTCCATAAGAAGAGGATATCTGATTAAGGTGATAGACGAAAAATATAAGAACTGGAAGAGAGGTCAAACTACAACTTTGAAAACTGAAATAAACAAGCTGGACAAACATATTAAACATAGTGTGATACAAGATCAAGAAAAAATTGAAAAAAAAAGACATAAAGATATTGAGCATAATATGAAACCTTTTTATAGATACATAAGATGTGGAAGCAGTAAAGACACATAAATTGATAAACTGTGTGCAGATTCTAAAATTTATTCTCAGACACAACAGATAATAGATATATTTACAAAATCTTATGCAAAACACTTTGGTTCCAGAAAAGGGGCGATAAGTTGTCCTAGTGACATTCAGGTAATCCTAGATGCTGGAATCAAATTAGATTATATTGAAAAATAACTGTGCAGACTGGATCCAAACAAAGCAGTGGGAATAGATGGAATTAGTAACAATGACCTGAGAACACTTCAGTAAGAACTTACGGTACCATTATATTTATTATTCACTAGATCATATAAATATGGGGAGATTCCTCAAGATTGGAGATATGCACTTATTAAACCTGTCTTCAAGGGAAAGGGGAACAGGGCAAACCAAGACTCATTTAGACCCTTAAGTCGACTTTCATATTGTGGAAAATAATGGAGAAGGTAATATTGGATAAGTTATTGTCAGAACTGGATAGGTTGGGAGTTGAAACCATATTTCAGCATGCATATGTTGATAACAGATCTATTACCACCTGTAACATGATGTTCTGTAACACTATAATAACAGCTATGAATGAAAAATTGTGCTGTGATGTAAGTTATATAGATTTAACTTCAGCATTTGACAGAGTCACACACAAAACACTGATCAATAAATTAGTACAGCTAGGTATTGATGTGCTTTTGATAAAATGGATAGCTGCATGGCTTACAAATAGGACATGGCAAGCATCATACAGCAACTGGACAGGTAAAATTCTTGGTTGCAGTCAGGGTGTCCCATATAGCGCTTTCCTAGGCCCTTATTTGTTTAGATTGTATCTTTCAGACCTGACATTTTCATCTAAGGTGTTCTACTGTCTATATGCAGATGACCAAAACTGGGTAAATTGATAATGATTGGTAGTGGATTTTTACGTACCGGGTTACCAGCCCTGATGCACAACTTTCAACGAAGGCACACCCCATTTACGTATGCCTCCACACAGAAGAGGCTCTAGCTGAGAATTGAACGGGACAACGTTTTGATATGAGGCGACAACACTACCGCAGCACCACCACTGCAGTGTAGAAGAATAATATGCCGATAAATACATAGAAAACTAAGCATATGAGATTTGGGAGACATAAATTGAAAGGTGAATATTTAATACAGCACATAGTGAGTGAAACTGTAGACTCATTTAAGGACCTGGGTATATGGGTAGATTCAGCTATGAGTTTTTTCTAATACTATCAACCAATTAGTTAATGATAGTTATAGAACTATAGACTGTATAAAAAGATTTCTAAAGTCTAGGAAATAAAAAATGATGAAGTCATTGTTTGTTAGTTACATTACACCCAAATGTGAGTATGGAATAACAATATGGAAATCCTATAAGAAAACAAGCATGAGTAAACTGGAAAGAGTACAACGGAAATATACCAAGGGCATCAATGCATGTGAAAATTAATTTATTATGAAAGACTAAAATATCTGAACTTGTACAGTGTCTCTTACAGGTATCTAAGAGGAGATCTTATTCAAGTATATAGGGCATTTAGAGACAACCACCTTTTGGAATGTTTGTAGTTATCAAAAAGTACTAGAGAATCATCAGACAACCTATGTAGAAGATTCTATAGGAATGAGAAGTGCACTAATTGGCTCTTTGACAGAGTAGCTGATGCATGGAACATCCTACCAAATTACATTAAACAAGTACTAGTTTAGATATTTTTAAGACCAGCCTGGACATTTATTATGGGAATTATTATTATTATGCCTGTGCTTGAAATATTTGCATGCATGTATGTATATATGCTCAGTCTGGGCTCTGGGTTTCCCTCTCTCTCCAGACCCCAGTTTGACTCCTCACTGGCACAGCTATAGAGTTGAGTCCTCAACTGAGTGTCCAAGCCAAGTCCTCCAGCACCCTCTCTGTGAAACCAGTGCTTTGTGTCCCTGCTCCAAGTAGCTGACATACACACACTTTGAGATTTGATCCACTCCCCCCACACAAACATCTAGGAAAGGTTGTCACAGATTTACTAGCTCTGGCTCCTTTTGCCCAGACTATAAAGTACTTACACTGCCACAAGACACACCAAAACCAGCTACTGTACAAGGGTACCCAATTATACTGAGTGAAATTAATATTAATACAATTGATGGTGTTTGACCAATGCAGTAAGGCTATCAGGAGTGGCCACAAAGTCACCAAATAGATATAAGTACTCTCACTGGTAAAGGACCAGCCACAATGAAAAGTTTAAACATATTGAATAATAAATAATAGAAGAACATGAAAATATGGAATATCTGTTTATAATAAACATCAGAGTTTCAGTTACAGGAAATATTAAAATAACACAGATGAATAGATTCACACAGATACAGAAGAAACAGTACTTAACTGATCTCACTATCTTTTCCTGAGTGGCCTAAAGAATTACTATTCCTTGGTCACTTACTAGAGCAGGGCAAGATGAAGTAGGTGAGTTATCCTACTATGTCAGGTTTCAAAAACAGACTGCTCTGAGACTTTTGTTTCATCTAGTATTAAAACAGGTCAATGATAGATTACAGAATGACATCATATACATCTGGTCATCTGACTTCTGGTTCCCATACTGCCCCTCCCCCCTTTACTAGAAACTGCCAGTATTTAGCACAGATATGCTACCTTATACACCTAGAGTTTTTCTAAGATCTGTTGTAGCTTCTGGAAGTCATAAAAGCATTTCAGCACTTCCACTCTTTTTGGGTAGCAATTACTTCACTGCTACGGACAATACAACAAGGATTTCTAGTCCTTGTTTTCACAGACATTTCATCTCTGACTGCAGTCAGAACTGTAAGATAGAATCTTTATAGCCTACCAAGTAATTTAATTTCAAACTATTTTTCAAAGTTAGCTGGACTGAGATTAACCTCTTCTCTTCCCGTATCCTGTGTTAAGATATATACATTTAATCAGTTACAGTACAGTCAGGACCCACTGTTGGTAATTTTTAATATAAGCAACTTTAGAACTACATTTTCAACACAGCACCTGTACAAATCATTTGTCATTTTATCAGGGAAGGCAAATACTTCCATTGCCCTGCTCATAAAATCCTAGCTTACTTCATTGAATGCTTTCTCTCCATCAAGACCCACCAATAACAGCAATATTTTCTTACACTCATATTCCTTGTGGATCATTATTACTGTGTTAAAATTGTCAAATGTTTGTCTCCCCCACACAAAAAGATATTGATCCATGTATATCAAGTTTGGCAAAACTTTTGCCATTATTTTAGCTATTATAGACATAATGACTTTATGATTTAAATTTGAAATGGGCCTATATGAAGCTGGGTCTGATGGGTCTTTACCGTCTTCAGGTATTTTAGACAACACAGGTGTCTTCCAGAATGTTGGTGCTTCCCCTCCTTTTAAAATACTGTTAAACAAAACCTTCAGGATCTTTATCACTTTCTTTTCTCCTAGCTTCCAAACTTCCACAGGAATACCATCTATTTTTGGAGACTTTCCTGTAGATTGATTGTACATCATTTTTTTTATCTCATCTTCTCCTATCTTAAATGTTAATTGCTGAGCCTCATCTACCTCTAACCTTGGCATATTTACGTCTTCCATAAATATTTCCATTTGTTTTTTTTCTTGATTTTCACATTTCTCTGCTCTATACATATGTTCATAAAATTTCTAGAATATCTCTAATACCTCTACAGGATCTCTGGTTATTTTTCTTGTTACACGCTCCCCAAGTTTAAGAACAACCCTTTCTATTTTCTTTTGCCCAAGTCATTATGGTAGAATTTTTTGCACTCTGGAGTTATTATCACAAAAAAAATAAAGTTTCTCAACCGCAGTCTTTCTAAAGTCATGAATATTATCCAGATGCTCCCTTTTCTAACATTACTCTTATGCTTTTTGTCTTGGCATTCATTTCACAGTAGCTCCCAGTTGCTACTCCAGAACTCTAGCTTTTCTCCCTTTAAGCACTTGTAAATAAGATGTTGTATAAGTCGACAGAATAAAAGAGCATATCTACCATATCAGCAAAGGCAGTGTTTCCAATGCACTTCCCAAACATGTTAGTGAAACAGATAATCCTCATGTTTTTTTTAATTTAAAGCGATAGGTAGAGTTTATGGAAACATCAGAGGTGAAGATACCAGAAATTATACTGAACAGTTAGAAGCAAGATGGATAGTTCGCTTGAGAGGGGACGGTGGTTATGGTTTAAATGACAAAGTCCCACTCAAACCTATGTTAAAAGCAAGACCGCTGTTCTGATAATTTAGGTTTTAGATTTTGATACAATATTTATAGTTTTATATGTTTATAGTTTTACATGTGTATATTTTTATTTTTTATATATGCTTTTGTATTTTATTGCTGTGACAGTGAATGTGTTTTTAAGCAGCTTTTGCATGCATAAAAAGTGAAATAATGGGCCTGTTTCTTTAACAACAGTGAGCTTTTACTGATTTGATAATTGGTGATAGTTTTTTATATTTAAATGGTAAAAAAATCAGTTTGGAATTACATCTGATGAAGCATTATCTCTGCGAAAGCGCTTATGTCTGTTTATGGAATAAAGTTTTTACTCTAATTACTGGATTGCCTGGCCATTTCTGTGTCAACTTTGTTTTTTGGAGGCTACAGTTTTTACTTTTTTCGACTTGGGACTTTGTGATTGCTGGTATTTATCCTCTTTTGTCATTTTATTGAACTTGCGCTTAATAATATCAGCAGAGCAAAGACTGCGGGTGAAGGCTCTGATGAAAGCAACACTGAGTTGGACTATACACCTGAAGGTAAGAAATGTCATGACAAGTTTTTATCTTCAGTGAGAAATCTCAGAAATCCTTTTTTAGATACTGAATTGACAGTAAATGAAAGTGACTGCAATCATATTGATATTGTTTCCTTAAAAACTCATGTGTATAACCTTGAGAATAATCTGTTTAAAATGAAAAGGCATCGGGTTCAGCATTTTTATTTTGAAGTGTGCTTGACTGAGGGTTTGGTCCGTAGAGGACTAAGGGTGTTATAGATGCCCACCCAAGCCTCACATTACCCTGAACTTCTTATACAATGGCAAAAGGCTAACTTAGTATGCAGCATGAAATACATGCAGTTGTTGTCTGACTTATCTAAAAAGGAAGCACATGATACTCAGTTAACTATCATTAAACAATATAAAGAAATAAATGCACACTTTCAGACTGAGTCAGTAGATAAATATTTATCAGAAGTTATAGACTCAGTCTCTGCTTATGAATGGAAATTGGTTAAGCTTAAAATGAAAAAGCTTAGCAGGGACTGTACATATTTCAAAAAAGAAGTGTTTTCACTTGGCCAAGGTGATACCATCGCACCGTGACATACAAACAAGCTTGAATTATCAGCCAAGCCTTTCTGAGCCATGACTGTCTCAGCCAATGAGTTGTCATGCTCTGTGACTGACAACATGGACAGTACAACTGCGATGAATGAGATATCACGCTCCCTGAATGACAGCACGGAGGTTACAACTGCTCTTATAGTAGGGGCGGGTCCATCTATGGATCTAGGAGCCAGAAGGAAACCTTTTGCAGATGCAGCACAAGTGCATTGTAGTTCTGATTTGAAAACTACAAACATGAATGGCAAAGAGGTTAATAGATCAAGTCATTCATTTTTTCAGCAAAAACTGCTTTTCTCTTTGCCAATAACAGAACAAACGAGTGTAATGAAAGGCACAAGGGGCTGAAGTCCTTCGAGAATGAAGCGAAAGCCAGAGACAGAATCACTAGAAACTCCTAGCCAGAAAAAGGTAATGAGAAATATCAAAACGAACTGGTGTGTAATCTGTCATCAAATTAACTATCTAACACTGAAAAGCAAGCATTACAGAAAGGACTGTCATTTATTCCTAGTCAGAGTGTTGATTTTGAAGATGTTATTTTAGATATTAAAGCATTTAATTGAAATATGTTAAAAATATGTTTTAAACGGAATGAAACATGCAACTATAATAACGTATTTAAGAAGCCTAGTACTTTTTTACCAATATTGCATCCATTAGTCAGTGCTTTTGAAAAGCTGTGTCTTGAAGACATTTATAAAGCTACTGAAAATAAGAAGCCTTGTAAAAAGTAGAACTTGACAAAAGATGAAAATTATGCACCGAAAAGTTTGGTAAATAATGTGAACATAATAATTCGCCCTGCTGACAAGGGAGGTCCTATTGTTGTTTTAAATAGATGCAGGTATGAAAATGAGTTGAAAGAAATGCTTAGTAATAATAGTTTTTATGCTACTATTAACAAGAAGCAAATGGATAGGATGATTTTTAATGTGTATGGTGAGTTGGATAGACTAAGCCATCAAATGATAGAGAACTGTATGAATATTTTAAAGTGTTACACCCCTTGTTATCTATGATCCAAGGTTTACCAAAACTGCACAAAAACCCTTAAATTGGTATTAATAGCTTTAATGACTTTTTAAGAAATTGTACTGATTATACAACTGATAAGCTACAGATGTTTACATCCTTGCTGAAATGTGTATTGTACGACAATATTTTTGTGTTTGATGAAATTATCTACTGGCAGAGAAATGGCGTACCTATGGGCACTTCGTGTGCCAGTAGCTACGCCAATACCGTGATGTCTGTGTGGGAAGAAAAGTATATACTTAATGGAAGATTCAAGGACATGGTATTGTTTTATCGCAGATTATGTGAT
Organism: Protopterus annectens; assembly: GCF_019279795.1. NCBI lineage: Eukaryota > Metazoa > Chordata > Ceratodontiformes > Protopteridae > Protopterus > Protopterus annectens. The sequence goes on along the minus strand of NC_056735.1, from coordinate 1,664,745,107 downwards.
GATTTGTTTATTTTGTGGGGGGGGGGGGGTCACTGCAACAATTTAATGAGTTTGTAAACTCTATATCAAACACTACTACATATATGAAGTTTTCACAAGCAATTTCTAAAGAAAAGATAAATTTCCGTGATGTTGAAGTTTATAAAGATATTTTAAGTGGTGTTACCATGAAGTTATACAAATAAAAATGTCACTGTGACCACCTGTTATTCAGAGAAAGTATGCATCCTAGTTATGTATTTAAAAATGTTGTCAGAATCAGGAATGCAGAGCTTCCCGACTGAATGCAGGGGACAAAGATTTCTTAGAACAGACTGCTGCTCTAAGAGAAACTTTTGAAAAAAGAAGCTATCTTGATCAAGAAGTTAATAATGCCATTCAATATGTTAGTAGGATGAGAAATTGTAAAGCTAGAACTTATTTTTCTAGTGGTAGTGAATTAAATCAAGTAAGAGAAAATAAGATATATAGAAGTAAGTTAAGAGTTCCAGTTTATTATCCTAATAAGTCACGAATGTATACTGAGATTATTAGTAAGTACTGGCATATTCTTGCAGCAGATGATGAAGTAAAAGAGATTGTGGACAGTAGACCCAATTTTTTATATAAAAATATGAGATCATTGAAGCAGCAATTATGTTACCCTAAGAATAGAAGGGATGAAAACAGTGCCAGTATTACTAAAGCTTGTGGTAGATGTACTGCATGTAAGCATATAGATAGTTCAAACTTATTTATACATCCAGATCAGCACAGGACTTATTTCTGCCACTTGTTCAATACATGTAGTTTATTTAGCATGTTGCCAGAAGTGTAACAAAGTCTTTATTTCAGTTTGACAAACCCGGTTAATGAAGTAAGTACTTTTAAGAGAACAATGGCTATGAGTGAATGTCTTATAAAACTGGATGTCTAATATCAATTTGCAGCAGTTACAAAAAACATGGCACATTATTGTAAATTAGTTTAGAAATGAGGCATAGCCAGAAAGGTTTTGTTCCCTAATATCATGCAACTTCTCTTCTGTTAGTTTCTTTTTTGTGAAGTTTTTTTTTGTCAGATTTAATAACCACTGTAGGTTTTGTAAATTGTTTCTGTTGTACTATGGAGCTATAATTTTGCCTTTTTTTCAGTAACTGCCTATTAATGTGGCTTGTAGAAATGCCTAAATATTCTCTCCACCTAACAGTGAAACATACACACACATAGAAATAACTTTTCACTTTAATGAAGTGTAAATAGGCACCTTGTTGTAGTAAGACACAAGCTGCAGCGTGAAGATAGTGCCTGTCCTTATTTTCTGTGCTGATATTCAGTCTCATTAGGAAGTTCCAATACAGGAAGTACTTTCTATAAGAACTCCCTTTCTACAATTTACATAATTCATGGTGTGGTATGTTAGATGTAACCATATAAATTGATTTCAGTTTTACAAATAATCACTGAGTAAACCATAGATTTTGGTGAGTTGTACAAATAGCAGCATTTTCTAAAACAGTTACTTTAAGCAGTTATTCCCAAAGCTTTGTGCCCAGTAATAATATATAGTGTTTGCACTAAATAAATCCCATGTCTAATTTTCAGAGCCCATGATTACAATGTCCTGCTAAGTAATTATGAAGTGTTGTAAAATGAAAAGTAGATGCTAATGGATAAATTTGTCAAGAGGAGAGAAACACTCTTGAGCTTACTGAGTATCTGGCTTCTAATTTTTTATATGCTGTTATTTTGCTGTTTGTAAAGTTATGGTTTAGTATGAAATAAACATAATAAATGCAAAAAAATGTTAACTGCAGAAGGGATAATTTAGCTTTATGTCACATACAAATTTGTTTCGTAATTTATTAATTGCTAGCTTTCTTGAGAAATAGAGTATTCTAAGATAGAACTGATGTCATGGCAGTTTAACATAACAGCCCTGTAGTGTGCTGTCAGCAACTGGCAAATACCTACATTTTTTTGTTGTTGTTTGTTTTCCCAGTTGGTGGGAGATTGTTGCCTTTCCAGTTTTATATATTTTGGCAAACTACAGAATCAGCAAATACATGTCTGATTCATTCTGGTATTTTCAAGCTACAGTGTCTCAGAAATCACTTGCTCACTCATGTTTGAGAGAATAAAGTGACTGAGAGTGCTGTGTACTGTTTGGGGAGTTTTTTCCCCTTCCTATATATTGTGTGACCATGGAGCAGTGTATACACACTCAGGTGTGGGGTGCTTGTCCCCCATGTCAGGGGAGCAAAGGCATTGCCCTTCTGAAAAAAACACTTATTTTGAACTGCTCCATTACATTACATGTAACAAATGCCTTTTCAGATATTGTGATAATAGCTTTATTACAATGTCTCACAGTAGAACCTGCATGGTTAAAGAGGTAGTGTACATTTGTGAACAAATCCACCATTAGACTCTCTGCACAATACTTCTTTACTCACAGTCCTGTATACATTCATTCATAGCATTCAAACATTTACAAAATTGCCTCTGCTTGCAATATGATTTGCAGCCTGAAACAAAATGTATGGAGCCAACAGGTAACCTTCTCTCTAAGTAGGTGACCTTGCTCAATATGGCAACACATTACCCACAGGACAGAAGCTGTGATGTGCTGTGTATATTTAAAAACAGGTTCCTGAATAATTACTTTTCCACTAAGTTTAGTAGGAGTGAGGCAAGCTTTGAATAAGGAAAACTAGTGCATCAAAACAATGAGGCTATAATTCTGTGGCATCCACACTGTTAATGATTGTGTGCTATTTGCAATTTGTATTTCTTAATTTTTAGGTTTCAGATGTGAGTAAATAGTTTAATAACTATCTCTGCTTTTTTTTATATAATTCTTACAAATATCATTTCCCACCAAAAAAATCAGAGTTTTGTCAGTGAACAGAAACATATAAAGTGGCTAACAGCAAAAATACTCAGAATTTCAGTAAGTCACAGTGAAATTAAGACATACTGCAGTTAGCTGTTAATAATCTTAAAAGTGCTCATAATCTTATATTTGGGACATTTCTATACACTCTTTTTATTATGTCTTGATAATTTTGTGGAATATAGTTAATGGGTTATGAGAATGTGTGCAATGCTGTATTATACTGCTATGATGTTTGATTGGCAATGTGTCTTAGGTCAAAGAACAGCAAATAAGGTAAATGGTTCTCTAATAAAGCTTGGAGTCATATTAATTTGAATTTGGATTTACATTTTAAAAATAGGTCTGTTGATTCATGGATTCTTAATAAAACTACAGCCAAAAGAGACCATTGATCAGCCGAGGTACGTCACCAAGTAGTGGTGAGAAATTAGCAGCCCCCCCCCCCCCCCCATTAAGTAGACTTTCAACACATATTCCTGCTGAAAATTTGTGATCACCAATGTTGTCATCCAGACTGGTATTAAAGGTTGCTTTGAAAGTACTGTGCTTGATAAGTGAAGGCAGCTAGTTCCAGAAATGGTGTATACCATTGGATTAGGTATCTGTCACATCATCTAATATTGATTATGTGATAGTGTATGTTTAGATCTCTAGAATGGCTGCTTGCTTTGCCACTTCTTCTATTTGGATAAAGGTGTTCAGAGATTGCTGGGTCATTCATAACATTGCACAATGGTCACTTTATGCAGATTTCACATTTTCTTGAGGCATATCAACCTTAGAGCTGATTATGTAGGTAACATGAGGCAAGCTGTCGTACAACGTGTCATAAGGCTTTGTAGTCCACAAAAAATAGAACTTCAGATTTCTCTTCCAATAAAGTATTTGGATCAACCATGGTGTGCACTGAAATGAACAGTGAAAGCATAGCATAGACTCAGAAATATACATTTGCTATTATGCTAATATTATGCAAGTTTTTCACTTTACTTACAAAATTGAAACTGGTGTTATACATGTTATTGCCTACTTTCCTGATACTGTGGTGTCAACAAAAGGTTAGAAAGGCATGGTGGCCATCCTGGAAGCTGCTCTTTCTGGTTAAACTGCTGTTATTGCCACTGAGAAACCCGCAAAAGGCAGCATGACATGGCCAGCATTTTTATGGTATTGTGATTAATCAGAAAGGTGACCATCATGTAAAACACATCCTGTTGTAATTTAAATGTAGTTTAAGCCAGAGAGAGACCAACTGTAATTCAATTATTTGTGGAAGGATGTTGGTTGTGTACAAACAGAGGACTGCCTTATGCTGGTGATTTGTTTATGAATGACACTCACAGACACACACACAGATATATATGCTAAGTATCAAATGAACTGACTGTGAGACAGCCTGGATTCTATGTTCTTCGACGGTGCAGTGCTGCAGCGGTAGCATTGTTACCTCACAGCAGGAGGTTCTCCGGTTTGATTCTCAGCTGGGGTGCCTTCTGTGTGGAGTCTGCATATCCTCCCTGCATTTGTGTGGGTTTTCTCCGGGTGCTCCGGTTTCCTCCCACATTACAAATACATGCGTCTAGCATTTCTCCCCAGGCCTCTGCTGAAAATTGGCTTTGTTCCAAGTCAGACTTTCCTGGTAAACAAATGTTAAATGATAATAAAATATATTTATATATATATATATATATATATATATATATATATATATATATATATATATATATATATATATATATATATATATATCTATATATATATAAAACAGGTATTTTGGTCAGTAGCTTATTTCATGAATGTGTTGTAAAGTGGCAACATCCCAAAGAGATCTCAGCTGGTCAATGTCTGCTGTAGTAAACTGTTTTTTACTTTGACTATTTGTGCAGGTTTGAACTTATTTGCACATCCCGCACTACTGAGCAGCGGTGGGCACTGTTGGTGGTTATAGACGCAAATATTTCTGACTGCAAATTTTCCCTTAGTACTCTGCTGGTGCTCCATCGTGAGGTCTCGCAACTGTCCCTTACTGACAGTTGATATATTCAGGGAAGATCTTGAGGTACAAACACAGTTCCTACCCACTAGCCCTTCGTATTTTTTTGTCTACTTCTCCTGTCCTCTGCTTTGTCTGTTCCTTCCTGTCCTCTCCCTGTTGTCTGACCACATCAACTTACCTAGCATTATGGATGAACAATTTCCCATGGTTTCTCCATCCAGCTTGGTTGCTATGGGCATCCTGAGGCAATGTAGCAGTTGCCTCATGTACACTGACAACCCATTTCTTCTAGTCCACACAAATTCATTATGTGAGAGATGCATCTCTATCAAGAATGTAGAATCCAGGCTGTCTCCCTCACCAATCAGTTCATCTGATACTTAGCAGTTTGTCAGTATGCACACCTCACCTCCTGCACCTACCAAACCAACAACACATAAACCTAGGCATGCAGACCTTCCAAACACAAACATAAGCATGATTCACATAATACATCCTCTGCAGAACATAGTACACATAATTTATCACACACCAGTGTCTCACCAGTCACGCCTCTAAGGCATAACACCAAAACAAACATCTTAGTCATACATAAGCAACTAATTGAGACACGTAGATGTCCCTCTTACCAGGTTGGATAAGGAAAAAGTCATGGTTGCCTATTTGTCAGGTGCCAGGATCCATCACATCACACACGCACACTCAAGTCTCTCAACAACAGGCACTGTTTTGACTCTGTTGTAGGCCATGTTGGTGTGAATGACTTGAGATGTACCTCACTGGACTATATGAAGAGAGATATGACTGAGCTCTCTGATTATGTGTCTCCGGCAAGTATGTCCCTACAGCAATTGGCTTAGTTTCTGGTGTCATATAAAGGGGATCCAGTATTTGTCAGCCAGGGATGACATGGTTGACAGACCTCAGTGCTTTGGCAGCGATGGTTTTCATCTGTCACCCCTGAGATTTCGGTTACTGGCTAAGGCTCTTGTGCCTTTTTAGGCAATGTCACAACAACAAAATTCCCAACTTAAAATACCCTTTAAAAATGGCCTCAGGGTTATGCTACTAAATGCTAGGAGTGTAAACCAGAAACTGCACTCACTGAAAGCAGTTCTAACGAAAATAAAATTGCCAAAGATTCCAAAAACAACCACAAGGCATTCTATAGCTATGTCAGGAATCTAAATGGCAATGCTCAGATCTGCTCTGAGCTACAACAGAATGGCATTAAATATACTGATCCCAAGGATATTGCCAATATCCTGGCAGATCAATTCAGTACAAACTTCACCCCCCCCCTCTCACCCCCTAAAGGGCCCATCTCAATATCGAAAGATTGCCAAATTCCGGTAATAATGACCACACAGGTAAAAAAACACACTTTCCAAAGCTAAGAATACAGCATACATGGGACCAGACAACATCCCAGGCTGTGTACTACATGAACTACAAAATGAACTGGCACCTCACCTAAGTGTCATGTTTAATCATAGCCTCACCTCAGGCTTCGTGCCCACTGAGTGGCGCACAGCTACAGTTATCCCACTCCACAAGGGGAGATCCACCTTGGCTCCCAGGAACTACAGCCCCATCAGTCTGACAAGCCTTATCTGCAAGGCCATGGAACATATTATCATGGAACTTATAAACAAAGACATTGGCAACCTTCAAACACTAGACCCCACGCAGTTTGGGTTTTTGTCTCCTGAACCTGAATAACTTCTTTGAATCAGTCTCCAGAGCTGTGGGCAAGGGTAAGTTGGTCCACACAGCCTATCGGGACCTCACCAAGGCCTTCAACACCATCCCCCACTCTGGAATCATAGATAAACTTACTAAGCTGGGCATTAATCCCTATGTCACTCGATGGGTTGCCAACTGGCTTACTGACAGAACCCACACTGTAAAAGTAGCCGACTCCAAATCCAGCTCCAGTCAAGTGACAAGTGGAGTACCTCAGGGTTCAGTCCTGGGACCGCTCTTGTTTGGCATCTACTTCTCTGAAGTACAGGCCAACAATAAGGGACTCTGGCTACCATAGTTCGCAGGTGACTGCAAACTGGGAGCCATTATTGAATCCCCTAATGATGTGGCTGTTCTACAAAAGGGCCTTACAGAAATAATGCTTGGTGCCAGAGCCATGGGCTCAAGCTCAGTGCCAGGAAATGTATAGTTATCCCCTTTGGGAAAAAACATGCACCCGTGAATTACCACATAGGTGGCAGTACACTAAATACCGAAAGTGTGATAAGAGACTTAGGGACACAGGTGGACAGTGCTCTCACCTTCACTAACCACAACTGTCAGGAAATTCTTCTATGTGGCACACCTCATCACTAAGGGCTTTTCATCCAGAAAAAAGGATGTTATTGTCCCACTGTACTTAGCCCTCATTAGGCCCATTATAGAATACAACACCCCATTTGGTATGTACCTCTCAAGACATCTGCAACAACTGGAAAGGCCGCAGAAATACCTCACTAAAAGAATCACAGCCCTAAAGCAGATGCCCTATGCTGACCGTCTAAAAAACTCCACCTATACTCTGCCGCATATCGTCTACTCAGAGGTGATCTCTGCTTAACATACAAGGCCATGTCAAACCCAGAGCTGTTGGACATGCTACACTTAAAGAAATCCCAATCCCTTAGAGACTCACGCTCCAGGGATATAAGCCTTGTCATCACAATGAACAAAACATGCTGGAGGGATAGGTTCCTGACCCAGGGACTCCCCAGACTCTGGAATAGACTGCCCATACATGTCAAGCAGAGTGCCTCTTTGGCCCTCTTCAAAAGGAACCTTGATGATCGGATGGGAGATAGGAAATTCACAATGGGGGGGTCATGTCAGTCGCCCTGCTAGACAGGGGGCAGGGAAGTAAATACTGTGGTAAGAAATAGCCAGGGAATTGTTATGGCGAAGCTTATATAGGCCCTAGGGCCGATAGCCTAGCACCAACCTATGAACCTATGAAGATGCTAACATTCATGCAGTCACTGAGATCTGGTTTAAGGCTGCAGAGAGCACCCCAGCTATATCAGGTTACATTTCCTTCTGCATGTTCAGATCACAAACTAAAGGCATGAAAACTAAATGAGGTGGTGTATCAATATTCATTAAAGATAAATGCACTTCTAGAGTGGCTAGACAGCACAATTCCCTTGAATTGCTTCAGGTGCAATAGACTGTAGGTAAAACCCCTCTTCAGGTCATTGCCAGCTATAGAACCCCCTCCATGAATCAGGACATCCACTCAGCCTACTTGAATCAGCTTGAGTCAATAAAGATACAACCAAACACCCTGGTTTTGGGTGAATTTAATTACCCATCCATTGACTGGGTAAATTATATGTGAACTAACATACTTGCCCAAAGGTTCTTAGACTTCCTTAACTCCAATGCCCTGGACCAGCTGGATGACACATGCACAAGGTGCTCAAACATCCTGGATCTGGTGCTCAACAACATGGAGGACCGCTTCACCGTCCCCAGTGTGTGGCTATCCCTGGTGAGACCTGACCACAAATCAGTCTAGCTAGAAGTAACTATAACACAAGAACCCTGCCCTTAGCAACAACTAGACTAAAAAGCTTATCCTAGGCCAATTACAACCTCTTACATGACAGCATAAATAATTTCATAGACCCTCCCCCCACTGTTGGAACAGACACCATTGCTGAGTCATTCACCAATGTTTTATATGAGCACTGGTACAATTGTATTGACTCTGCCGTACCTGATAGAACCAAAGCAAGATCTTCAAGGAAAAACAAACCTGCTTGGTGAACAACTGCCATTAATAGGCAATACAATAAGAGAAAGACATTTTTGTCTAAGAGTAAGAAGATACAGTCTCAAAACTGGAAACACTCCCAACTAAACCTAAACAAGGAAATAAAAATCTTAGTAAACTCCTCCAACGCTAACTACAAATCCAAATTAGCTTCTCTAACTAAGGATAACCACAAACAGTTTTTTAGTTACATTTGTAACCTCAAAGGTAAGGCCAGGATTTGTGTTGAACATGTAGTTAATGGTACTACAGATACAGAACCTGTGGATATAGCAAACCTGCTGGCTGACAGGTTCAGTGAAAACTTCATTCCCCTGTCCCAGACACATATACCCCTTAGCATCCCTAACACCTGTCTCCCGTGTAGTATCTCCTAGGAACAAGTCTTAAATGCCCTCTCCCAAGGCCAAAAACACAGCCTGTATGAGTCCAGACAACATTCCGAGCTGTGTTCTACATGGATTAAAACAGGAATTAGCATCACCATTGGCCACGCTTTTCAGTCACAACCTAAGCACTGGCTTCACCCCAGTGGAATGGAAAACAGTTACCGCTCATCCCTTTGTACAAAGGGGGTGCATCCACCTACCCTGGGAACTACAGACCCATTAGCCTGACCAGCCTTATCTGCAAGGCCATGGAACAAATCATCATGGACCTTATTAGCAAAAATATAGGAAATCTCCAAATGCTCGACCCCACCCAGTTTGGCTTTGTCAAGGGGCGATCATGCCTGTTAAACTTGGTGGACTTCTTTGAGACAGTCATCAAAGCCCTAAATGAGGGCAGATCTTTGCATATGGCCTACCTAGACTTAGCCAAGGTCTTTGACACAATCCTCCGCTCAGGCATAAGTTCATAGGTAAGTACTAGGCTATCGGCCCTAAGGCCTATACAAGCTTAGCCAAACAAGGTTCCCTGGCTGTCGCCACCCAAGAAAGTTATTTTCCTGTGCCCCTGTCGAGCAGAGCCACAGCAGTAATCCCCAGGGTGAATTTCCTGTTTCCCATCCAGTTGTCAAGATTACTCTTAAAGAGGGCTAATGTGGAGCTTTGCTTGACATGAATGGGCAGCCTATTCCAGAGCAAAGGAAGTCTCTGGGACAGGAATCTATCCCTCCAGCATGTTCTGTTTATTGTGGTGACAAGATTTAGGTCCCAGGAGCGTGTGGTGCATAGAGATTGGGATTTCTTTAAGTGTAGCATGTCCATCAGGTCTGGGTTAGACATGGCTTTGTACGTTAGGCAGAGGTCGCCTTGGAGTAGGCGATATGTGACGGAGTAGAGCTGAATTTTTTTGAGATGGTTGGCATATGGCATCTGTTTGAGGCCTGCAATCCTCTTAGTGAGGTATTTCCGTGGCCTTTCCAACTGTTGCAGATGTCTTGCGAGGCACATGCCAAACAGGGCATTGTATCTATGATGGGTCTAATAAGAGATGAGTAGAGAGGAATGATGACCTCCTTTTTTCTGTAGGAGAACCCCTTTGTGATTAGGTGTGTAAAGTAGAAGTTTTTCTTAACTACTGTGGCAACATGATTATCAAAGGAGAGGATGCTATCCACCTGTGTCCCAAGGTCTCTTATCACACTTTCGGTGTTTCGTAGATTACTACCTATGTGGCAGTTCATGGATACGGTATTTTTCCCAAAGGGGGTGACAATGCACTTCTTGACATTGAGCTTTAGGCCATGACTTTGACACCAAGCATCAGTCTCAGTGATGCCTCTTTGTAGAATGTCCACATCCTTAGGTGAATCGATTATGGCTCCTAGTTTGCAGTCATCTGCGAATTTCATTAGCCAGAGACCAACTGTATTAGCCTGGACTTCAGGGAAGTAGATACCAAACAAGAGAGGACCCAGGACAGAACCCTGTGGTACTCCGCTTGTCACTGGTCTGGAGTCAGATTTGGAGTCAGCTACTTTCACTGTGTGGGTTCTGTCAGTGAGCCAGTTTGCCACCCATCGTGTGACATAGGGATTTATGCCAAGTCCAGTGAGTTTATCTATAATACCAGAATGGGTGATGGTGTCGAAATCCTTGGCTAGGTCAAGATAGGCTGTGTGCACTACCTTACCCACGTCTACAGCTCTAGTGACTGCTTTGAATAAGTCAGTCAGGTTTAAGAGGCATGATCTACCTTTTACAAACCCAAACTGAGTGGGGTCCAGAGTCTGAAGGTTATCTATGTCTTTGTTTATAAGCTGTAGGATGATGCGTTCCATGGCCTTGCAGACCAGGCTCATCAGGCTAATGGGACGGTAGTTCCTGGTGTCTGTGGTGGCACCCCCTTTGTAGAGTGGGATAACCGTCACTGTGTGCCATTCCATAGGCACAAAGCCTAAGGTGAGGCTATGGTTAAACATGGTACTTAGGTGGAGTGCCAGTTCATTCTGTAGTTTGTGCAGAACACATCCTGGGATGTTGTCTGGTCCCATGGATGCTGTGTTTTTGGCTTTGGAGAGTGCGGCCTTTACTTGTGCATCCATGATTTCGGAGGCTTTGCAGTCATCTGGTATGGGGATGGGCCCGTTGGGGGGTGATGGGGGTGAAGTTATCACTGAACCTGTCTGCCAGGATGTTGGCAATATCAGTTGGTTCGGTAGATGTAGTGCCATTGTGCTGTAGTTCAGAGCAGATCTGAGTGTTGCCATTGAGATTCTTCACATAGCTATAGAAGGCTTTGTGGTTGTCTTTAGAATCCATGGCGATTTTATTTTCGAAACTAGCTTTGGAAGATTTCATGAGGGATCTCAGCTTCTTGCTGAGGCTGACCAGGGAGTTCCTGCAATCATGGGATTTTACGCTTTTCTGCAACAGTTTCTTCCTTCTGTTGTAGAGCTTGTTTATGGCAGGGGACCACCAGATTGGCTTCCTTTTTCTGGAGGACAGAGTCTTGGTTCTGTTGGGAATGGCACAGTGCATTTGTATATGATTCAATAGTCGTGCCACTATTTTCCATCAGTATGGGTGTAATGAAGTTTGCCACTTCTGACTTATGAAGCATGAAGTTGGTTTTGGAGAAGTTTTAGATGTTCTTCATCTCACATTGCTGCAGTCCTTACTTATGGGTAGTCCGCTGTCCTCGGTCGGCCCGAATACCAAAGTATTGAGGCGCCGGTCATGGGCGCCTAGATCTGACATCAGAGCGTCAGGGTATAAAGGCGCATGACCGACGTCTTATCCTCAGTCTTTTTTGCCGCATGGTCCGATGCAGAAGCAGCGTTGCAAGTGCCGTTCCGCGTTCTGAAATTTTTCGTTTTCGGAGTTTCAGACCGATACCAAGTTGGGCTAAGTACCCCGTTGGGGAATTATTTTGTTTTTTCTTGCCTCAGTTACTTACCGGATGTCAGAAAAAGTGAATAATTGTATTTCTTGTGGGAAACAGATACCGCATAGGGATTACCACTCGCTTTGTATTCCTTGTTTGGGACCGGAGCACGACGTAGTCGGGTGTCGGTTTTGTGCTAGGTTTAATAAGCGCACTATAAAACGGAGGTTAGATTGCGCTAGGTTAGTCTTTGGCAAGAGGTGTAATTATAATATGCCGTCGGATGTTCCGACGCCTGCTTCTACTAAGAAGCGCAAAGACAAATCTTTAAAGCCTAGGCAGGATGATTCGTCCGTTTCGGACGCCGGACCTTTAGAATCTACAGCTGGACAGGTGGATCCGGCTGAAGTTTCTGTTGAGTCCCAGGGGGAAACTTTGATTTTACAGGATGTGGCCTCTCAGGAGGCAGGTCAGGCTGAAGGGGCCTCTCAGGTTACTATTCTCCCTTCCATACCTAAGGTGGTTAGGCCTTCTGCTACTGTTTCTAAGGCTCCTGCTAAGGGCAGGTCTGTCTTGCCTTCCTCTGGTGTCAGTTCTGGTTCTTCAGGGTCTGTGCCTAAAAAGCGCATGCTTAAAATGGCAGAGGATTTGATTACTTTAATTAGAGGTTCTATGCCCCCTCCTGATAAAAGGCCCAGGATGGAGCCAGAGTTGGAAAGTTTGGAGCAGGCCTCAGATGACTCAGAGTCTTCTGCTGAAGACATTCAAGATTTCCCTCCTTATTCTGATTCTGATGCAGAGGATTCCACTCCTTCTGCTTCTCCTCCAGAGGATTTTTCATTTTCTGAAACTCTGCATTCCATGAGGGAGCATTTTCAGTGGGAGGGACAGGATTACTCTGATTCACGGAAGAGACTTAGGGAGTTCTTGTTTTTACCACAGCATAGACCCTTAGCTATACCTCTGGTTTTGGATGTTGTTTCAGATGTTTTTACGGAAGCTTCCCTTAATCCAGATTCTGTGCCTCCTGCCCCAGTTAAACCGGACAGGTATTACAGGGTGCCTGAGGCTCATAAATATCTGTATAAGAGTCCTAGGGCGGACCCAGAAACTATTAGTCAGGGGCCTAAGGGTGTTAGAGCCTCTGTTGTTAAGAATCCGGTTCCTCTGGATAAGGAAGCTAGAGCTTTGGATAGATGGGGTAAGAAGGTGTATACCTCTTCTACTTTAGCAATGAGAGCTTTGAACTGCCAGTTTCATATGTTGAAGTATCAGAATTTCCTCCTTTCTCAGCTAAGGTCTAAAGTGGATGCTTTGGCAGAGGGCATAGAGTGTAAAGAATTGCGGGATTTAGTGCATGTTTCTGAACAGGTGGGTAAGCACTCTTTGCAATGTGGTTTTGATGCTTTACAGGCTTCTTCTAGGGTGGCTGCCACTGGTTCTGTTATTCGTAGGCACGCCTGGCTTAAGGATCAGAATCTGTCTGAGCATGTTAAGTCTAGAATTCTGGATGCCCCTTTACAGTCTGAAGTTTTATTTGGTCCTCCTGTGGAGTCAGTCTTAAAGAAAATGGAAGACAAGGCTAAGTCTATGCAGACTGTTAAAGATTTTTTGCAGGTACAACCTCCAAAGTTTAGTAGAAATTGGCCTACTAAGGGGTGGACGTACCCTTCTTCTGATTCTCAGTCTAGGGGTAGATCTAGGCGTGGTAGGGGCAGAGCTCAGAGTACTTTCAGGCCGAGACAATGGAGTTCGCCTGCTCAATCTGCTGGTGAGGGCAGGGGCCAGTCCTTTCGTAAACAGGCCCAATGACCTACATTTTCAGCTGCCGTATTCTTCTTGCCTGGCAGCTCCTTTGGGAGGAAAGTTGGCTCTTTTCAAGCAAAATTGGCATTTAGTCACCCAGGACAAATGGGTATTGGACATTATAAACCGAGGTTACAAGTTCTATTTCCATACCATGCCTCCTTTCAAAGGCATGCCAGACGTCCCTCCTCGGCAAAGGATAGAGGCTCGCAGACAAATTTCTTTACTTCTTCAAATAGGAGCTATACAGCCAGTTCCTTTGTCAGAAGTGGGCCTAGGATTTTATTCCCGCCTGTTTCTAGTTCCAAAGAAAGGGAACACCTGGAGACCAATTTTGGATTTATCTATCCTCAACACTTACCTGGACATTCCAAAGTTCAAGATGCTGACTTTACAACAACTTTTACCACTGTTGGGAAAAGATCACTGGATGGTTACTCTGGATCTCAAAGAGGCTTACCTTCATGTTCCTATCAGGCCCAGTTGCAGGAGGTACCTGCGTTTTCGGGCTGGAAATTTACATTATCAGTTCTCTGCATTGCCCTTTGGCTTATCTACTGCACCCAGAGTGTTCACAAAGGTTCTGGCTCCAGTGATAGCATTTTTCAGACTAAGAGGAATACAGATTTATCCTTATTTGGACGATTGCCTGATTATTGCACAAGAAAAGGACGAACTTCTTCATCATCTACAATATGTGATGGCAGTGTTAAGATGCCTAGGGTATTCTGTGAATGAAACAAAGTCCAGTCTAGTACCCTCTCAGGACATGTGCTTTCTGGGTGTGAGACTGAATACAGCTTCCCAGATGGCCTTTTTGACCCCGGACAAACAAAGAAGCCTTTCTCTTTATTTCCATCAAATGTCTCTACGGTCCAGGCTGACTGCAAGGACAGTCCTTCAAGCCTTGGGGTTCATGGCATCTTGTATTCTGGTGCTTCCCAATGCCAAATTGCATATGAGGAAGCTTCAATGGTATCTCAAAAATGTATGGACACAGCACTGCCAAGATCTAGACACTGTCATTCAGATAATACCTTGCATTCGGAAGGAGTTTTTGTGGTGGGCTCAAGAATGTCACCTAAACAAGGGACTCTCTGTGACCCGGCCAGAGGCGAGTCAGATTCTAACGACAGATGCCTTGGACAAGGCTTGGGGAGCACACCTCAACAGAAAATGGGTGCAAAACACGTGGCCTGTCAAACTCCAACATTTGCATATCAACTTGAAGGAAATGTTAGCAGTCCAGTTTGCATTGATGGCTTTCAAAGATTTACTTCACCCAGGGCAGGTGTTGATTCAAACAGACAACACTACTGTCATGTGGTACATCAACAAGCAGGGGGGAACCCATTCTTACCCTCTTTGCAGGCAAGCGATGATTCTGTGGGAAACTGCTCTCAATCTACACCTCAATCTTCAGGCAAGGTTTCTACCAGGAGCACAGAACTCCTTAGCAGATGTATTGAGCAGACAAATAGTGGATCCTCACGAGTGGAAATTGGATCCTCATGTATTTCAACAGTTGACAGTGTTATGGGGAACTCCAGACATAGATCTGTTCGCTTCTCCACTAAATTACCAGTTGCCAAAGTTTTGCACAAAATGTTTCATCACACAGCTTGGAAGGTGGACGCTCTATCATTCAGTTGGAACAATCTGCATGTATATGCCTTTCCACCTCTGCCTCTTCTTCCCAAGGTACTCTTGAAGGCCAGACAAGACAAGCCAACCATGATTTTGATAGCACCGGATTGGCCTCGACAACACTGGTACCCACTACTGAGGAGCTTAGTACGAGAACCTCCATGGTCTCTGCCTCTGATTCCGCATCTTTTGTCACAAGAGGACAGTCACTTCCTCAATGTCAAGATTCAGTCTCTACATCTAACAGCCTGGCATATTCTGTTTTAGACTCTGGAGGGTCTCAGCTTCCACAACAAGTTTTGAATGTTATTTTGGAGGCCAGGAGGCCTAGTACTAGGAAAGTTTACGCTGATAAATGGAGGAGATTTTTTATTTGGAGCAAAGGAAAGGACTTTGATGTCTCCAAACCTGATTTAAGTGTTGCTCTTCAATATCTTACTGAGTTATTGGACAAGGGTTTGTCTTTCTCCTCAATAAAGGTCCATGCTGCAGCCATTTCTGCTCACTATGATTGTGACCCTCCTTTATTCTCTCATCCTTGGTTTAAGCAATTTCTTAGACGGGCAAAGAATATAAGACCCCCACGTAGAGCTCCTACTCCTGCTTGGGATCTCAATTTTGTGTTGGAAAAACTTACTCTACAACCTTTTGAGCCTGCAGCTACTGCCGAGTTAAAGTATTTGTCATGGAAAACTGCTTTTTTGTTGGCCATTACCTCTGCAAGAAGGGTTTCTGAATTACAGGCCCCCATGGCAGTGGAGCCTTTCCTGATTTTTCATAAGGATAGGGTATCTTTGCGTACTAATCCTTCCTTTATGCCTAAGGTGGTTTCTAGTGTGGCCTTAAATCAAACTATTCATTTGCCTACTTTTTATGCAAACCCCCAAAATAAAGGGGAGAAAATTTTGCATACTTTGGATATTCACAGGCAGTTGCGTTATTATTTGAGCAGAACCAAGGAGTTCAGACAGTCTCAGCAATTGTTTGTTTCTTTTGCTTTGGGTTCACAGGGTAAACCTGTTTCAAAACAAACTATTTCTAAATGGATTGGGTTTTGTATTTCTTTCTGTTATTCCCATCATGGTAAGGAGGTTCCTGCTGGAATCAGGCCTCATTCCACTAGGGCTACTGCTACTTCTACGGCCTTTCTAAGGGGGCTAGCTACAAAAGACATTTTGGAGGCAGCTACTTGGAGTTCAGTGCATACCTTTTCTAAACATTACCACCTTCCTCTTTATTCTAAGTCTAGGGCTGGATTTGCCACTGCAATTTTACAGGGCATTTTAGCGGCCCCTAATGCTTTATGATTCTTACCATCCTCCCTTTCCCGTTGCTTTGGGATTCTACCCATAAGTAAGGACTGCAGCAATGTGAGATGAAGAACATAGTACAGTTTTGTACCTACCATAAATGTAGATGTTCGAAGATCCACATTGCTGCAGTCCAATTTACCCTCCCTCCTTCCCCACTGTAGTTAGACTTGGTGCTATGCTTTAGGTGATGGTTGTTGTTGGGCATGGTTTTGGGAGGTATTCTGTTTTTGGCTGTGCCCTTTCTGGTTTGGCCTTCTGACATCTAGGGCAAGAAAAGACTGAGGATATGACGTCGGTCATGCGCCTTTATACCCTGATACTCTGATGTCAGATCTAGGCGCCCATGACCGACGTCAGCCTAATACTTTGGTATTCGGGCCGACCGAGGACAGCGGACTACCCATAAGTAAGGACTGCAGCAATGTGGATCTTCGAACATCTACATTTATGGTAGGTACAAAACTGTACTTTTCCTTAATGGGGAGGGGGGTGGGATATGGATGTCTAGGGTGATTAGCTTGTGGTCAGACCTGACCAGTGAGGAGTTGCCCTCTGGCATGGAGCATCTTTTACTCATATTGGTAATGACCAGGTCCAAGATGTTGCTACCCCTGGTATGGGGTATGGACCAGCTGGTCCAGGGCATTGGAATTGATGAATTCCAGAAAACGTTGGGAAAATGAGTAAGTACATGAGTAGTTTTCCCAGTTGATGGAGGGGTAGTTGAAATCTCCCAAAATTAAGGTATTGGGCTGTACCCTAATATTATCCAGTATATCGAGAAACATGGAGTGGGCGTCCTGGAGCATGGTGGGGGATCTGTAACACACTACGACCTGAATTGCAGTCTTGCCCAGTGTTAATTGTACTTGGATAATTTCGGAGGCATTA
The DNA here is from genome assembly GCF_019279795.1 of Protopterus annectens. NCBI lineage: Eukaryota > Metazoa > Chordata > Ceratodontiformes > Protopteridae > Protopterus > Protopterus annectens. The sequence continues at coordinate 1,664,727,504 of NC_056735.1, read as the reverse complement.
TGTTGAGCAACTAACTTGGAGGTGTGGATATCCTTTATGAATATGGACACGCCTCCTCCTTTAGTATTTCGGTCCAGGTTAGGTGGCCGAAAGGTGGTGAGAATTGTAACCTGGTAATGCAGGGGTGCTGTCTGGAGCCTTAAACCAGGTCTCTGTCATTACACAGATGTCGATGTTCTCCATCTTAAGGAGAGCTTTGAGTGTGTGCATTTTGAGGTTTAGACTTCTAGCATTGAGTAGCATTACCCTTAGATTTCACTTGTTTGTCTACTATGGTGGTGCATTTGATGTTTGAGCCTTGCCTAAAAAAGGCACTATAGAGGCGGCAAGAGCCTTAGCCTGTATCCAGAATCCCAGCAGCGACAGGTACAGGCCATCTCTGGCAAAGCATCGTGGCCTGTCGATCATATCATCCCAGGCAGAAAGATACTGGATCCCATTGGAATGACACCAGAAGCTTTGCCAATTGTTGAAGTCAATCATTTTGTCCTTGTACTGTGGTATCATTCTGGACAATGATAGGATGCTACTCAGGGCTAGTGTCATACATGCCTGCACCACATGGTCAGAGAGCTTCTCCATGTCTCTTTTCATGTAGTCCAGGGAGGTACGACTCAGGTCATTCACTCCAACATGGACAATTACAGAGTCATACCTGTGCTTGTTGCTGAGTGACCTGAGTGCGTGCATTATATGGTGGATCCTGGCACCCGACAGGGAGCTGACAGTAACTTTCTCCTTGTTTAGCCTGGTGAGAGGGACATCAGTGTGCCTGACTATAGAATCACCAATGATTAGTGTGCTGGGTATGTTTTGCCTTAAGGGCTGATGTTGAGTGGCACACTGATTTTGTGGGCTATGTGTCATTCGGGTAGTGTTGGGGGGTGGTAGTTGCCTGTATTTCAGCTTTGGAGGTCTCTGTTGTTTGGGCAGATTTTTATGGAGAACCTCCACAAATGTAGGTGTGTGTCTTGTGTTACTATGTGTAGGTTTGAGAGGTGTAGATTTTGATGGACTATGTGTTGAGTGCAGTGTGGTGTTAACCTTCTCCCCTTGACTGTTTAGTCCAATCTTGGCTGGAGAGAGCTTAGCTTCCTGTTAGGCTATATAAATGCATCTCTCACAAGTTGTAGTGTTGGGTGGTAGGAGGAGAGGGTTGTCAGTGTACATGAGGCAATTGCTACATTGCCCCAAGATGCCCATATTCATCAGGTGGACAGGAGAAAACACCAGGAGCTGACCCTTGGACATGCCTAGTTAATGCTTAGTAATTTAAGTGCTGGGACCTGATTTCCTCTAGATTAGATAAATAGACCCACCTGGGTATCAACCCATATATTGTCAGGTGGGTTGCAAATTGGATTACTGATAGAACTCATACAGTCAAAATAGGGGGCCAAACCTCCTCCAGCAGACCTGTAAGCAGTGGTGTGCCACAGGCATTGGTTCTGGGACCCCTACTGCTCAAATATACTTCTCTGAATTACATGCTGAAAATAAAGGACTGTGGCTGAGAAGTTTGCTGATGACTGCAAATTGAGAGTGATCATTGAAACCCCTAGTGATGTCAGAAGGTCTTAATGGAGACTAATGACTGGTGCCAAAGGCATCGTCTTGAACTTAATGCAAAAAAAAAAATGCATTATCATCCCCTTCGGCAAGGGTGATGTTCCTACAAACTACCACATCAGTAGCAATACCATAAGCACACAGTCAGTGGTGAGAGATCTGGGCACACAGGTCGACAGCAACCTTAACTTTGATCAACATGCCTTCACAATGGTAAAAAGGACATTTTATATTGCTTATCTCATAAGTAAAGGCATTGCTTCCAGAAAAAAGAGGTTATAACCCCCCTGTACACTCCCCTCTTCAAGCCAATAATATAGTACAACACTCCCTTTGGTATGTTGCTTTCCAAACACCTGCAGCAATTGGAGAAACCACAAAGATTCTCTACAAAGAACATTCAAGGTCTTCAAGATGTATTTTGCGAACAGACTGAAATCATTTTCAGTGACACATAAATGTCCCAGAAGACGGAGCAGCCAAAAATAACACCAAACAATCAAAGTCCACTTCACAAGTAGCACTAGGAAAGCTAATTCAAACTTCTTTAGCAAATAAAACTGCTTTATTGTTGCTTTCATCTCAAAAGAGACATCTTCAGAACAAAACGATTCTGTTAATATTAAATGTTTTTTTAAAAATAGGAGGTTAACAATTCATTAGATGCACAAATAAAATGTATTTTATTTTTTATATTTGTATATGGTCTAATATTTGTTTTAGTTTTAATTTTTCTGGTATTTTATATGGTTTCTGTTCAAGCTTTAGGTCTCTGACTTTAATTAATTGTTTTAAGACTAATTGATTGTTTAATTGTTCATTCAGCTTAATTGGTTGTGGATGCTATAAAAAGTTAAACAGGTTTTAGTTTGTTCACTTGTTTTGTTCTGAAGAAGTCTCTTTTGAGACGAAAGTGACAATAAAGCAAGTTTTATTTACTAAAGAAGTTTGAATTGGCTTTCCTGGTGGTCCTTATCCTACTTGTGAAGTGGACTTTCTTTGTTTGAAATCATTTTCACTTTACTCTGTGTCTTACAGACTGCTCAGAGGTGACCTGTGCCTTGAATATAGAGTAATCTCTGTCCCAGCTTTAATGAAAATGCTGCACATTCGAAAGTAAAATGGCACATGACACAAATCACTCACTCAAAAGATGTTAACCTGGTATGTGACATCAAAAGAACTTGCTGGAGAGACAGATTTGTCTCACAGAGGTTGTTCCACCTTTGGAACAAACTTCCTATATATTTTAACCAAAGCCCCTTGCTGGCCCTATTTAAGCTTAATTTTGATGATTTACCCCGGGAGTCCCACCTGTGTCCCTCTTGGACAGGGCAATAGGCACTGATTTTAGTGTCTGCTTGAAGCAGACACCCTTGGGAACATGGGTTGAAGTTGGCTAGGCTTGTAAGGGGACTGAAGCTGTTAGTCTAGTAACCTCCTATGATCCTGTGAACAGTCTTGAGAAAGCTAGTAATATGAATGCTAGTGAGAGTTTGAAGTCTGGCAGTTAGTACAGTAGATTGAAGCTGTGAGATGTTGATGGGCTATTTTTTGTTTTTTTGTGGACCAGGGTTTGATTCTCTCAGTGTTCCTCTGGCTATTATGTGCCTCTGAGCAGGTCACTTACTACACGGGGCTCAAACATATCATCAGCCCCCTTTTTCCCATTTTTTCTGCATGGGGTCAGGGTATCAATTTAACTGTCACCAACTCTCACAATTCATTGCCACACTCCTGCCTTCTTCAACACTCATGCCTGACTGTCACAGATCTTTCGCACAATCCATCCACCTCTTTGCTGGACATCCTCACTTCCTATAACCTTCTTCTTGTCTGTCCCAAATCTTCCTCAGCAGATTTTCTTCTGCTTTTCTGCACATGTCCAAACCACCATAATCTGTTCTCTTTGACCTCTTCTGCAATTGGAGCTACTTTGGCTTCTGCTCTTATGTCCTCATTTCTTCATCTGTCCCACAGTGTGCTTCCTACCACCCTTTTCAGGCACTTCATTTCCATCATGTCAAGCTTTTTCAACTGTTCTGCTTTACTGGTCGCACCTCTGCCTTGTACACCTTACTTTTCAGCTTCTTTGGCATTCTTCTGTCATAGATTACACCCGAGAGTCTATGCCAGTTGGCTACATTCCCTCTCGTTCTAGCTTTGACCTCTTCATTCAGACTTGCCTTCTCCTCAACCACCCCTCCCAGATACTTGAAGCTGTTTACCTGTTCCGCTATCTTCCCTTCTATCTCTGTTCTCAGCTTCTTCTAATTTCCCCAATTTGCTGCCATTACCACCATCTTATCTGTGCTTAGTTTCATCCCATGTGCCTTCAGATTTGCATTCCATTATCCTGTCCTTTGCTGAAGTTCTAGCTCAGAGTCTGCCTGTACTGCCACATCGTCTGCATACAGCAGCTTTGTTGATCTGTCCCCTATGACCTGTTTGCTAATGTAGTCCTTTACCAGTATGAACAGCAGTAGGCTCAGAACTGAACTCTGGTGTACACCCACTCCCACTGGGAACCCCTCTGTGAGGCCGAACACTGTTAATACTTGTGTCACTGGATCCTTGTACATAGTCTGCACTAATTCTACCAATTATTTTGGGACTTCAAACCAACGCAGTGCTGCCCAATTCAGCTTTCTTGGGACCTTGTCATATGCTTTCTCGAAGTCTAGGAATGCCCAGTTGGACTCTCTCCTCATCTCTTGCTTCTTCTCAAGTATCTGTCTCAATGCAAACATTGGATCAATTGTGCTGCATCCTGATCTGAATCTGAACTCTTCATCTCCCATCTTACATTCTGCTACTCTGCGTACCCATTTATCAGTCAGCCTTTCCAGAACTTTCATGCAATGTGATAAGAGTTTGATGCTGCTGTACTGCCCACAGTTGTGGATGTCCCCTTTGTTCTTGTACACTGGCAGAAGTATGCTTATTCTCCAGTCATCTGGGATACGCCTTTCTATCCACACTACTATTAGTACCCTCAGGAGCTATTTCTCCCCTATCTCACTCAGCATCTTTATCATATCTGCTGCGACCTCATCTGAGCCTGCTGCTTTCCCTGACTTCATCTTCCTTAGTGTTGTTGTTACTTCTAAGGTGGGCTCCTCTTCTTCTCTCATCGTAGGCTGTTTCTGGGACAGTACAGCTTCTGTGGGGTTTTCTTCATTGAGAAGCTGCTGGAAATACTCCTTCTTTCTGCTTTTGATGTCCTGTGGACTGGTGAGCAGGTTTCTGCTGGCATCCCTTATGAAGGGTGTCTGACTATCTTCTTTATCTTTCTGTCTTTGCCTTGCAACCTGACATAGTTTCTTTGTGTCACTTACTGAGTCACTTTCTAGAAGTTGGTGGAGTGCCTCTGATGCCCTATTCTTTGCTATTGCAACTTCTTTCTTAGCTTCTTTGTTAGACAACCTGTAGTCCTTCCTAGCCTGGTCAGTCTTTTCTTTCTCCCACTTCTTCCTGCACTCCTCCTTTCTTTTGATGACTTTCCTTATGTACCTTATTTCCATCTGCATTCCACCACCAACTTTCCTTATTTCTATACCTGGCTCAGCCACATATCTTTTCTGTAGTCCTAACACACACACACACACACACACACACACACACACACACACACACACACACACACACACACACACATCTAAACTGAAAAGAAAATATCTAAACAGAAAATGTATACTAGGGAAGGGTTTATGTCTTTGCCCCCACCATTGTGTGATCTCACTTAGATATTTTTGAGTTTAGATATGTTTATAGTGATAGTTTTGCTTTCAATATTATGCTATTTAGATTATTTTAAGTATACCCGTGTGCGTGTGTGTGTGTGTGTGTGTGTGTGTGTGTGTGTGTGTGTGTGTGTGTGTGTGTGTGTGTATATATATATATATATATATATATATGTGTGTGTGTGTGTGTGTGTGTAGAGTTATATAGATATGTGTGTGTATCTATATCTACATATATCACTGCAGATAATTAAATTTACAAATCGCCTTATGTTTGCTACGTTTTGCTACTAAAAGCTTCACTTGAGGATTTGTGTTTGGGTTTGGAGTTGCAATTTGTTTGTCGCAGGTTATGATAGCACCACTGTCTGGCCACTCTGTGTAGTGTTATTAGTATTACTACAGGAGACCTACTTTTTACTAAGTATAAAATGCAAGAACATATTTTGCATATTAAAAGATCAACTTCATCCGATGTTTTATATACTCTAGTTATTGTGATCTGTGACATGACAAGCTATTTTCCATTCCTATGGGAGGGTTTACTTCCTGTCACAAACTGTTAAAGCAGACCTCTAGTTCTTCTGAGGAGAATACTCAGTATTATTTTGACAAAATGAAGATACATCGGTGAAACAGAAGCATTTCACAATGGAGATTTTAGAACTGAACTGAATTAGCCACAAGACAAGCTGCATTATTTCTCAGCACACCTCTCAGCCTGGAAACATCAAAAATCTGGACAAGGCCCTTGAAAAACAGGTACAAATCTGTACGCTGATTAACATCTAATTTGCATACATAATTATGTAACCCCATCTACTCCAATGGAATTGTGGGATACCAACTTTCAAATGCAAGCTGAAGAACAGACAACCAAAATATGGCACCAGAGTACCCCTGCAGCCATTCCAATGTCCCATTACCTGGCTATTTCGCCCCATTTAATATAAACACAAATGTGTGCATACTGCTTTACTTCTACAATGATTATTTTGATTTTTCATTTTACAGCACAACAATGCACAAACACTAATAGACATCTGGTAAACAAAGCAATACTGACTCACAATGAAAATAGACTTGGCATTAAAACTTCTCTGCCCTTGAAACTTACATTCATTGAAACAGTATTGAAACCCACACTACAGCCAAAGAAAATGTATCTGGCCAGTAGTGGATAAAGATTACCTTTGGGCTGTTTTCAAATCATTGGCTACTTGCACACAAAACAAGAAACATACATGTATTATTTTCTTTGATACACCTTCCTGACTTTATTAAATTATATTCCTTGTGACCTTGTATTATACAACATACTTGTTAGACAGAGAGCATTTTAAATTTATTGTTTGAACATTTTTCCAGTAGGCTGTACTATAGGCAATGAAACAAAATGCATGAACCAATAATGACAAAACTGCCCAATTCAGAACATTTCCATCATAAAAGTCTACTTCCACACCCACACTATAAATAGAATGACAGTAGTGTAAGCCATAGGCATCTTCCACAGCTTCTCGCACTTATTTTCAATTTCATTTTTTTTTTGTTGGGAAGCAAAAGGACAAAAAACAGGGACACATTTTAAACATTGCTTGTATAATTTTGTAAATTTGCTAGGATAAAATGTTGTGTTACCACCTTACATTTCACTGGCAAGACTTGAACCTAGGACCGTATGCAGTAGGGTCAGAGGAACATACCACTAGGCCAAATCAGCAGCTTCCTGAAAAATAGGAAGACTGAAACTTAATTACTATCATTTAGTGAATTAATTTCTCATCACTGCTCTCAACCTCTTAGCACAAAAACCTGGGCAAAGCTCTGAAACTTAATGGCTATCATTTAGTGAAATCATTTCTCACCACAGCTCTCAACCTCTTAGCACAAAAAAACCTGGGCGAAGCTCACAAGTGGTGGTGGCTAGGGACTTTCAGCCCTTTTTACCCTGTACCTAAGGTACAGAGTTTGAGCCTGGGTACCCTTTCACGCATACACACACACACACACACACACACACACACACACACACACACACACACACACACACACACATGCACACTCTAAAAGTGGTTTGAAGTCTTCATTCCAATTGCCATTCCCGCTTGCATCCTATAACAGCAACCAGCAAATGTGTGCCATTCCCACTCGCATTTGAAGTCTTCATTCTGCTGATAAAGATAAAAATCCTGCAACCAGCAATTCAGTCCTGCTCGTACTCTGCGTCCGATAAAGATCCTGTAATAGCAACCGTTTGTTGCAGTTCACACTCGCACTTGAGCAGCCAGGCCAGCTGGAAATACATGAGCTCCTTGAGCTCAATTCCGACAGGCTGGTAGCCCTGACGGAGCTGACGTAATTGTACACGTGATGACATCATCTCTAACAGCGCGAAAAATTAAAAACAAAAGAAAAAAATTCGGAAATGAAGGGGTGCAACTCGGGAATCGTGGCACCCATTCATTTAAACCTCAAAACTCGGTAAAAACCGAGTAATTCAGCATGGTTGGCAGGTATGTTTCTCAGCTGAAAAAAAACTAATTTGTTTGTTTCTAATATAAAGGTTGGATTAAAAGCAGTATTTTTTTCCTCTGTTGTAATTGTGTTGCATGTTTTTAGTAGGAAAACATGCCACAGTATGGATTCTTCTGTATTCATGAGAACTCACTTACTGCTACATTTTAGCACCACAAACAAGTTACTGGTGCAAAAATCTAGCAGTAATGTACTAAATGGACCAGATTCCAAAAGAGTAGCTCTCAGTGCAAGTCAGCTCTGATTCCACAAGACTTGGTCTCAGTGTAAGTGACTTACTTCGGTGTAAGGCCTATATGTAAACAGGCTTACACCAGGCACCAGATTACGAAAGACCTGCTCTCAGCTTGCTCTGAATATAAGTAGTCAGTTACCCTTAGACCAAGTCTTTTGGAACTGGGCCCCATAAGTTGTGTTGCATTTTTTTTTGTATCTACACATCTACATGATATTTATTTATGAGATAGTAAGTAAGGCAGTACTTGTAACATAAGCAGTCTACTTCCCATAACTTTGAAATCAATAATTGCCATGATATTATGATGTAAGAAAACAAGTGTTACAGTTCAGTTTCCATTTCTCTCTTTTTGTTTTCTCATAATGCCCAGTTGAAACAAAATTTTCCAATTAAATTTTGCAGTTCCTTCAGAGTACCTAGATTTATAATCTTCATCACTATACCTCCCTCAGACTTTTTTTTTTACTTTTAACCTTAAAAATAAAACTACCAGTGTCAAGTGACTTTTTAAAATCAGTTTATTCTTTTTCTCCAAAACCACATTGGTAATTCAATCTTTCTTTATCAACAAATGGGTAAGTACACAGTACAAATCTTGACAATGCCTTACACATCAAGACAGTCGACAGACTGAAACATTCCCACAGCAGCAAATAAAAATGGGTTTGCTTTAGTCCCTTCCATTTGACATGCCTAACATGTTGTCACATAGGTAATGTGTTAGTTAAGACTATAAAACTAACTATGTGAATGCAGCAGTGTCACCATACATAAATACATTGTACATTCAATATCTGCCTCAAGCTGTAAATGCACAAGTGTGTGTGTGTGTGTGTTTAAAGTAAATATTTAAACAGTATCAGTAATTTATTAAATTTGTTAGATAATGGTCATTAACAGGAATTTATACTATAAGCACAAATGTCTTATTTGAAGGCAGTGTAAACGTTTTATTTTTTTTAATGTGTCAATGCTACACAACCAGGTTGGACACAAACATATAATATTTAAGCAATAACCCATGCCTGGGTGTGGGTAATGCTGGATTTACCCATGGCTGGCGTGGTTTGGTCACGAGGGCGAAGTCCGAGTGGCCAAACAAAGACAACCGTGGGAAAGTCCAGCATTACCCACACCCAGAAGTGGGTTATTGCTATTATACAATGACATTATTTAAGAAAAAAAATACTTACTTTTCTTAAATAATGGCATTGCATAATGCCTCTGTGCTGCCCTTCCGCAGCTGTCTGATATTCTGCGGCAGTCCTGATGTACTGCGCATGCATATGCTTACGTAGTACATCAGAGCTGTGGGTGGAAGCAATGGAGAAAGCAAGATCTCCATTGCTTTTTACAAAGTGCCTCGCTATGTTAAAGGAGTTTAACATAGCGAGACAGCTTTAAAAAAAGCAACAGAAAAAGGAAGATCTCCATTACTTTTTCTAAAATTTTCTCGCTATGTTAAACTCCTTTAACATAGTGAGACAGTTTCTAAAAAGTAACAGAGATCTTGCGTTCTCCGTTGCTATAAAAAAAAAAAAAAAACTTATAATAATGGAAAAAGTCTGGGCCACCGGACCTTTTTCCATTAGTATAAGTCTGATTTACAACATGCATGCTGACCAATCAGCGTGCACATTTTGGAATATTAATGGGGGGTTTTGTTGTATAATGGGAGTTTCTTTTTGCTTAACTGATTGTGTGCAGACAGCCTATTCACAGTACAAAGGTGCAAATATTGGCCTCACAGTTTAACAGCTTGCTGAAAAAACCCGAGTGCCTGTGTCATAATAACTGACAGTAAGTGCAGCTGCTGTAAACATCTTTACTTGTAACTCTGCAAATTCATGCTTGCTGTTTGCTCTTAAACTGATGCACAACTTGCTGAAAGCCCATGCTATCTATATGTATGATCTATGACCTGCTTTCAGAAGCACCCATTTGCATCTCAGTATACACTCATTAGATAACCTGCCTTCATTTTCATACAGTTACATGGTCATATGCATATGGCTATTCCAACACCGTTATATTTATTGCTCAGTAGCACTAGTAGATACTATGACTCACAACATGCCTTCATATATCCACTTCCTGTACAACAGTGCACTGCATCCTACTTGTTTTGACTATGAATATAGTGTTTGGGTTGATAAATAGTAAAGTTACTGAATCCTAACTATCTAACTACAAGTTGCAGAATTTGAACGTCTGTATTTGGTTGGTATTTATGGGATTCAAACCTCAGTTCATTACATTATACCGTGCCTTTCAGTGATTTATGCCTTCCAAATGTAGGGACTGATATTGTAAACAAATTCAAACACAGTGAAAGATTGTGTTACATAAGTTGTTTACCCTAGTAGTCCAAATACACATATTCAGAAAAGCATTTTCGCAGAAGCTACTTCTGTTTTTATGTACAGTAGATTAGGGGTTATGTTGTCGGCCTGAGCATTGTCATAGTGTGAATATCTTTGTATTCAAAGCTGATGAAGGAATAATAGGCAAAGAAGATGTATCTTGTAAAACTTACCAGAGTGAAAGTAGTAACAAACCAATTATTATAGTAATTCTGCAAAGATGAAAGTAAAATAGATTTGTAGCAGCTGCTGAGGATGAGGACAGATCAAGTGAATTAAAAATGAGAAGATAATCAGACTACAGCTGGAGGTCTATAGATTTTACCTGTAGTAGAGTGAAGATGTCTCCAGATCTGAAAAAGAAGTGAAGATGTTCATCATATTGATCACTGCTGCAGTATCCTTAACTGTATGTGTTATATTCTGCCAAGCATGTAACAGCTGGCCAACTTCTAAAGCTTTAGGGCACCTTCTATGCACCCAAACTGTCAGGCAGCTCAAGCTGAGCTGACTAAAAGACAAGATTGGGTGCAAAGCCCTTCAGAGGTTTACTGCCACTGAAGAGTATGCTCCTCTGAGTCTTTCAAGGATTGATGGTCAGCTTGTGCAATTCCCTTGTTAGGCAGATAAGTTCCCTTAGGGGGGAAAAAATTTCCATTGTCTTATTTATGTTGCTGTTTTATCACTTTCATCTTCAGGAAAGTTATTTTAAAGCTAGGAATGTTGTGTTTTAACACTGTTACAAGACTGTAACTTTTAAAATGAGCACTTATTTTTCCTGTCAGTTTAAAAGTGGTATAAAGTAACTAAAATAAAATTTTGTGCAGAGAAATTGCTTTATTTTACTATTGTGGGGATGGCTTACTATCTTGAAGTACTTTTCATGGTATTTTTCTGTCACAAATGTAACTTTTGTAGATTGGTAGTGTTTACTCACATTTGCTGTTTCTCTTCCCTAGGACAGAGGCACCATTTTTGGCTTGACCATGGAACAGACCATCAGTCGCATGATCAGTCCTTTTTCCAGCCACAAATAGAAAAAAAATAAGCAAACTGCCTTTGTCATAATAGCAGGCTAGGAATCTGCCTCAGTCACAGGTGGGTGACCCTGCTGTGGCCATTTGTTGTACCTCAGACCACTCATCTTTTACGCTAGATCTGTCTGGTGTAGTCACTACAGCCACTGTAGACTGTGGATTAGCCAAATGCTCTTCAGCAGTTGGGGCCCCCTCAGTGGACAAGGGAAAGACACTTGTGGTGTTTCTGGGAGAGGAACTGGGAAGGTTTCCCTGTTGTTTCAGAATGCTCTGCCCATCCTTGTTGAAGCAGCTGCTGCCATTAGTAATATGCCTGGCCCCATTTAACTAAGCATGTATCTGTTCCTCCTCAATTTTTTGGGGGGTAGGAGTAGTTTACTGGGTTTGGCTAAGGGTTTTATTCAGGCTATTGATCCTTCTTGTAAAGTAGTTTCTGGTAAAAGAAAGAGGGATACCTCTTTTCCAAAAAGGTTCAAGGTTCTGAATCTGAACAAAATGAGTCAAGGTTCTGAATCTGAACAGCAAGATTCAAGGACAGATGTGTGTGTGCACGCACGAGTTCATGTGTGTGTGTGTGTGTGTGTGTGTGTGTGTGTGTGTGTGTGTGTGTGTGTGTGTGTGTGTGTGTGTGTGTGTATATATATATATATATATATATTTTTTTTTTTTTTTAATCAGATTTCTGATTCAGACTCAGAGGAAAACTTAGTCTCTGATTCTTCCTGTGGGTTTTTTTCTGAGACTATTGCCGGAATGTGCCAGTGTTTTCAATGGGAGAACAGAAAATACCATGAGTTGTTACAAAAGGATTTTCCAGATACTGCCATACCTCTCAACTTCTAACAGCAAGAAATCTGGACAAAGCCATAAATAATGGGGGGACAAACACCCTAAAATAGGGACACTATATAAATGTTGCTCTTACAAACTTAGAAAGATACTTGAGAAACAACAATGGGACAACCACGGCAAAGCACATATATTTAATAAACAATAACCAGTAAACAGATAAGCGCTTTTGGAGATGCCTCCTTCATCAGATCAATACAAAAAATATAAAATCAGTCTGCATATAAATACACTTAAAGAAACCCACTGAATAGCTGGTTTGAGAGCTGATGTTCCACCAGGCTTAAATGGTTTTATACCTTTAAAACCTATTTTAAAGGCTAGCAAAATGTTAGTTGGTTAAAGGTTTTAATTAATGTAATTGATTTTTCAAATGTATTTATATACAGACTGATTTTATATTTGTTGTATTGATCTGATGAAGGAAGCATCTCCGAAAGCACTTATCTGTTTACTGCTTATTGTTTATTAAATATATGTGCTTTGCTGTGGTTGTCCCATTGTTGTTTCTCAAGTATTTTAACCTTTTTTCTACAGTGGGACTGATTTTCTTCTTGCTGCTGTTTGCCTACTTTATAAACTTAGAAAGATAGTAGAATAACAGGATTTGCATTATTATGAATTTTCTGAAGGGTACAAAGTCTGATACTCAAATTTCTCTCATTATTTTGTTTTACTTCACCCCTCAATGTTTTGCCAATAAACCACATTTTTTTGAGAAACAGACCAAAAATATGAGGCAAAGATCTGGGCATTCTGTGAAAATCTGTACAGTTGAGAGGTATGGATCCACAGCCATTCCTCTTGTTCGGTCTGCTTTAGAGGATGTGTGAATTACTGCCTGCAGTTTTCCTGATAATTAGCCAGCGGTCCCTAAAAAGGCAGATAGAATGTATAAAGTTCCTCAGTCTTTTAAATTTTTATACAGTATTCCCAAACCTGACCCAGCAGCTATAGCTCTAGTTGATCCCTGTGCTGCTAAGCACCTAATCAATTCCAATCCTACTCCTTATGATAAGAATGGGAAAATTATTGATAGGTATGGGAAAAGAAATGTATACTTCTACAACTTTTTAATGTTTTTGAATTGTCAGACTCATATGTTACAGTTTATTCTGACTACTTGTGAAAGTGTAAGGAATGTTTTATCTGAAGTTTCTTCATGTGAGGAAAAATCTGCTTTAAATAATTAGGTTTCTTGTATTGCACAGGTCACTAGCCATTGTTTACAGCTTATGTATGACTCTGTTGATTCTTCTTCCAGGACTATGGCCATCGGTACTGTTTTGAGGGGGGTTGCATGGCTGCATTCTCAGAATCTTCCAGATTATGTTAAAGACGAGATTTTAAATAAACTCTTAGAGAGAGATTTTTTGGCCCCTCTGTTGCAGAGGTGATTAAAACGTGTGATGAAAGGGGCATGCTGATCCAGGGTATCACCATGATTTTTCTGCCCTCCTTTTCCAGATTTTCCAAGTGATTTTTTAATTTCCTCATCCAGTTTTAGCAAAAAACAGAATAAAAAGTCTCAACAAAATATGGGTAAATAGATGTTTAAGAAGAAATGGCAAAGAGGTTCCAAAAAGCAGTCTCTAACCTCCCAAAACCATGGATAGTCCAACAAGTCTGAATGATTATATAAGAGACCTTGTAATCCACCCTCCTACCCTTATCCCTTTTTTCTTCTGGAAAGTCTGAATCTCCATTTTTCTCTTTGTCAACAGATAAGTTCCAGACAAATGGTTTCTGAAAATTCAAGGTTACAGATGGCAATTGGAGGAAATTCCTCCTTTCCAGAACATCATTCCTTATCCTCCAGGACAGAATCCTTTGTTTCCACTAGTTCTTCATCACATACTGTTCCAAGGAGTAAAAGAACCAGTTCTTCCTTCCCAGGTGGGGAAGGGCTTTTATTCAAATAGTTCCTAGTGCCAAAGACAGAAAATGCTTAAAGACCAGTTCTCGATCTTTCTTTCTTAAAAGTGTTTGTGACAGTACCCAAATTCAAAATGACGTTACTTTACAACTTGTTAGCTCATCTTCCTCTTTCAAATTTCATGGTGACACTAGACTTAAAAGATGCTTATCTTCACATCTTTGCTCATCCCAGCTTCAGACCTTTCTTAAGGTTTTGTCTGTCTAGACCACTTTAAGTTCTCTGCCCTACCCTTTGCACTATCTATTGCAGCAAGTGTTGGCAAAGTGTCTATCTCGAATTATAGTCCATTGTAGGTTACTGGGTATCCACATTTTTCCATATTTATTAAATGTTTTTGTATCTTTGCAGAGTCTTTTTCAAAATATCAGGAATCTCTGTCTTGGGTGAGAGATCTCTTGCACAAGCTGGGATTCCAAGAGAGTATTCAAAAGTCCTTCTTTACTCCTTCCCACAGGATTGTGTTCCTGGGATGTCAGCTAAACACCTCAATTCAAAGAGAGTTTCTTCCACAGGAAAAAAAAATATATATATATCAAGGTCTGTTTCTAGGGGTTTTCACTTTGGTCAGTATAAGGGGAACACCTCAGGATTTTGAGTCTTATGGTATGTATGATTCTCATGATACCCCTGGAAAGACTGTGCATGAGAAAGATACAGTGGCATCTAAAATCTCCTTGGTCCCAGCACCAGTACCCTTTACCTTTTTAAATCCTAGTGCTGGGTTTTGTCAGAAGAGAACAAATTGTTTGGTGAAGACAACAGATATTTGTAAATTCAGGTCTCCCCTTCTCCCACCCTGCCCAAAAGCATTCAGTCACCACAGATGTTTCGGACTTTGCTTGGGGAGTAGTTTCAAGAGGGATAAAAATGTAGGGGTTGTGGGACACCAAGGGCAGATGCAAGAACATAAATATCAGTCAGATGCTTGTGCTGATCAAGGAATTCATTTCTCTGAACCATCTTTGGTCCCTGGGACCTCTTCAAGTGGTTACATACAATATCACAGTCATGTAGTACAGCAACAAGCAAAGGAGAACCAGGTCATACCCCCTTTGCAGACTAGCCATGTTAGTGTGGGATGTAGCTTCACAGCAGAATCTCACTTTTCATGCATTCTTCATTCCATCAGAGCTTAATTGTGAGGTAGACAAGCTGAGCAGGACCAGGGCAGGCCCTCACGAGTGGAAGTTAGACTGGGGGGGGGGTCTTCCCAGGTTTGTTCAGTCTGTGGGGAGTTCCTCGTGTATACCTCTTTGCCTCCTCTCTGAACAATCAACTGGCAAGATTCTGTTCCATGACTCCATACAGAATCACCTGGAAGATAGATGCCTTCTCTTTTCCTTGGACAGGAATGTTCCTATATGCTTTTCCACCCTTTCCACTAATATCCAGGGTACTTCTGAAGATTTGGAAGGAAACTTCCAAAGATCATTATGTTGACTCCCTTCTGTCCCAGGCAACCATGATTCTCCATTCTTTTGGAAATGGACAGTGGCAATTACCACAAGGTTCCTCACAGAGCAGATGTACTCCCACAAGAACGGGGGTGTTTGATACACCCCATCATCAGTCAACATCAGTTGCCTGGATGATAGGGTCTTAAATCATTTTAGGCACCTGTTTAATGAAGATGTCAACAGCTACTAATGGAGGCAGGAAAGCCTGCTACTAGAAAATCATATATTAGCAAATGGAAATGCTTTTTAGTTGGTGTCAGCAACATAACCAACACCTATTCAGGACTAGTTCTTCTCTCATTTTACAATATTTGTGTGAGTTGCTATCCTATGGCCTTTCTTATTCATTTATCAGGGTTAATTTATCTGCTATTTCAGCATGTCTGCCCATAGATCCTCCTCTTTCAATACAGTTTCATGTCAAAATGTTTTTGAAAGAGGTTTTGAATAAGAGACCTCCAAGAAAACCAGTCACCCATCCTCGGGATCTTAATTTTGTGTTAGAGAAGCTAACACTTGCTGATTTTGAAACACCTAACCTTGCTAATTCTTAGCATACATGGAAAACTGTTTTACTGACTGATCTTAACCTCTGCAAGCAGGATATCTGAGTTGCCAGCTCTTATGGTGAGTCAACCTATCTCATTTTCCATAGGGAGAAGGTTTCTTTGAGAACTAATCCTTCTTTTATGCCTAAATTGATATCTGCATTTACTTTCAGCCAAACTGTTCAGCTCCTCATTTTCTTTCCTGAACCTAAACATGTGGGAGAAAGGATCCTCCATATTTTGCATGTCCACAGACAATTCATTTACTATCTTGACAGCTATGTCTTTCAGATCTTCGGCTCAATTTATTTCTTGTAAAGGTAAGAAGAATGGACAACCTATGTCAAAACAAAGTATTTCCAAATTGTTGTCTAAGGCTATTACCTTTTGCTGTACTCACTATGACAAAACTATTCCAGGCAAAGTCAAAGCTGAATCAACCAGGGCCTTGGCTTTACCTATGGCCTTTTGAAAAGGGTTGGATTTTAGAAGATGCTACTGGGTCCACTGTACATACTTTTACAAAACACTATAAGTTTAATACCTTCTCTATGTCCAGATCAGGCTTTGCTTAGACCATTCTACTGGGGCTCCTGACCTGTTCTCCTTCCACTTCCCAAATGTAGTTAGTTAAGGTAATATACCAATATAGCTAAGGCTACTGCAACAGTGATCAAAATGATGTACATATAGAAGTTGTGTAAGTAAACTTACCATAACAGTAGATGTTCGAATAATCACTGTTGCAGTAGCTGCTCCATCCCTCCCTCCTTCTCTCTTGTTTTTTGGTGTGCTTTTAATGCCAAGGTGTGCTTTGTCCTTTCAGGGCACAGCCTCAGTCTGTGTGTTGATATGAAAGCTCTGAAGGACTTTGCAGCCAAATTTGTCTTTTAGTCAACTCAGCTCGAGCTGCCCAACAGTTTGGTTATGTGAAAGGTGCCCTGAAGCTTTGGAAGCTGGCCTACTGTTATATCCTTGGTAGGATATAACCCATATAGCTAAGGCTACTGCAGCAGTGATTGTTCAAACATATGCTGCTATAGTAAGTTTATTTATACAACTTTACTTTCTTTAGTATGGAAGGCCACGGTGGTGGTGCTGCGGTAGCATTGTCGCCTCATAGCAAGATGTTGTCCCGTTCGATTCTCAGCTAGAGCGTCTTCTGTGTGGAGGCATACGTGAATGGGGTGTCCCTTCGTTGAAGGTTGTGCGTCAGGGCTGGTAACCCGGTACGTAAACATCCACTACCAATCATTAGCAGACCGGAGTTCTGCTGTGGCGACCCCTAACCAGGAAAAGCCGAAAGACACAAACAAACAAACAAACTTTCTTTAGTATAGAAATCAGATAAGGGGATCAGATTCAGAACTTGCACAGTTGGAGAGAGTTGCAACTTTGTGTGGTTAGTTTTGAAGAGAAAGGGAAGGAGCGCTAGCAAAGGCAACATTTTCATAAAGATATGATTATTATCTACCTTGCTAAAATCTATACAGGACTGTTTTATGCACATAGAGACTGGGAACATCATGAAAATTTGTTAAGAACATCCTCATGGGGGTGTAACCAGCGCCAAACAAACCATTCACTTGTGCTGGTTTTTAAATTCATGGAAAGCTACTTATATGGTGAGTAGTGAGGACTGTTACCTAAAACATTTCTGTTAACAGTTGAAATAGTCAAGGAAAAAGTTTCCAGAATTTGGAAATAAGGCTTAAGCTAATTGTGATAACTTATATGTTGATTTTGACAACCCTTCACAGGTGCATGACATACCAAGAAAAAAACAGCTGATTACATGTACAAATTGTTTCCAAGCAGTCCATTCCTCCATGTAATTCTAGAAGCTCTTAAGGTGTGCGTGTCTGTATGCATGGCTGTAGTGGATTTCAATTAACACCTGTGGATTTGTTTTTAATGGGGCTCCCTACTGAAATGTCTAGAATTGAAATGTTAAGTCCTGTCATGCCAAAAAAAAAAAATCCACGCAAAGAACAAATATCAAACATTACACTTCTCCTTTATTTTATTATGATCCAAACATAGTGAAAGTTTGAAAACATGAGGAGAACAAATCAAGGATGACTTCCCTGTTTAGTTTAGTAGAAGCATATCTGTGTCAACAGGAATGAAAATCAGATCAGAAGTAGACAAAAATAAGGCAACACCTGAATGTGCCAAAAAACAGAAGAAAGAATATAAGGAAAAGGATCAGATAAGAAGGCAAGAAATATGAAGGAGGTGTAAATATAGTTGCAAGTACAGAAAGCTCCTGGAACAACCTCATGTCAATCTAGATCTGATGCAGGAATGGTTAAGTACAGCTGAATTTAAATTAAAGGGTCAAAGGTTAATATTAGTGGCCCAGGATAATGGACTACATGCACTTTGGTTTACAAAGTACATTGAACATGTGAAAGAAACAGACAAATGCAGGTTCTGTGAAACAGAACTGGAAAAAGTCACATATCTTGTTGCTGGGTGTAATATACAAATGGCAGAGGGCCTGTATAAAGAAAGACATACTAACGTGGCAAAATCACACCACAGAAGGACAAGAAAGCAAAACCACAAGCCACAGTCCACTAAGAAAAAAATGATCTGATGTTGTTAAATCTCTTTCCGTTCATCACTGATGGTTTCAGTTCTGAGGGCTCGGAACCAAGTCAGCCTAATACCAAGCTTGTGCCAGCCAAAAACTCTCGAGCTAAGCTTCTACCCATAGCGCCCTTCTCACTGTTACCTCAGATCTTGTTTGCTGTGTAGCCGTAAAGCCGTGTTTCAGCCGAGCTCTCAGCTAAGTGAAAACTTTTGATATCTCTCAGGATATTTTGTATTTTTTTCCTTTCCCTTGTCTTTCACTCTTGTTTCTACCTATTTAGTAACCCTTTTAAGTACCCTTGGTGGTATGGCCTTTTCTCCCTACCCTTGTGGTATTTCTTGAATACCATTGTTGGTATTTCTGTTTTCCCTTTTAGCTAACTAGTGATGTGTTTTTGACATATATTTCGTAGACATAGTTTATATTTAGATATTTTAGACCTAGATATAGTAGAGTTTGAAATTTTCCCTTAGTCTTCTGTCTAGATTGTTGTGTGTGATTTTCATGATGTCTGATAAAAAGGGCACATCGGGGATTAAACATTGTACTTCATGTAATTCCCATGATGATTGTGTTTATTGTTTGGGGGTGCCCCATTTTTCGGTGCAACCCCCCTGTGCAATTTGTCAAAGTTTCAGTCAACGCACTTTGAACGAGCATAAAAACAAGCTGATTCTGAAGGGCCAACTTAAGTCACCCTTTTCAGAAGCCCTTTCTGCGATGGAGGTCATATCCCCTCCAATCAAGGATAAGAAAACGTCCCACTCAGTTCCCTCTTCACCATCGTGTGACCAAGTCAAGTCTGTAAAGCCTAAAGTGCGTAAGCTATCTTCGGTGCATAAGTCTGCCTCTTCGGCACCAACTTCTTCCACTCCAGCTACAGCAGTTCCTATGTCGGCACCAGCTTTGGTTCTGATACTGTCTCCGGCACTGACTATTGACCTTACAGTGACTAGTACGACATTGGCACCAAGTGCGCTTTGACACAGTACATGTCTTCAATGCCTATCTCTACAATTACGACCGAACCTTCCATGTTGGCTTCAAGTGCCCCTTCAGCACCGAGCCCTTTTACGGTCCTGATAACTATGATTTTGACTCCACTGCTTCTGGTCTCCAAACTTGAGACATTGGTGCCGGTAGATTCCACATGATGTACCTGATACTCTCCATCTACAGACCCATTTCTAGGGCAGGTGTACAGTCCGTTCCTAAAAGGATCTGACTCCTCATCGGAAGTATCCATTTGATCCACCAAGAGCCTTTCCGAACTTGATGTGCTGCATCTTGTGGATGAGCTGTTGACAGCCAGGGGGATACCCACCCCTTCTAGGACCAATTCTCCTGCAGGACTTGGGTTGACTTCTCCATGGACTCCATCCTACTCTCCTCCTTTGACTATACCAGTTCTAAAGCCTTCTAGTCCGATGTCTTTTTCAGAACCCCCGTCTTGGCACCTGTAGTGGACCTCACTGGGGCCCCAGGACTGCCTCTTTGGCCTTCGGTCTCCGCTGAAACGGGCCTTCCTCAACCCAGTGATTGGGCTGCAGGCTCTTCGGTTCGTGGAGCGGTTCCGAGTGTTTCTACGGTTCCGTCCTCAGTACCGGGAGTCCTCTCTGCACTGATCCTGCTTGAGGCTCCATCCTTGGGAACGGGTTTAACGGAGTGGGGTGTGACCCCAGTTCTGAGCTTGTCCTTCTCTGTTCTGAGCTCCCATCCCTCTTCGGGCAGATCTGCTTTCCGAGCTATGGAGAGGGCACTTGCTTCTGGAAGCATTCCGCCAACATCGGAACCTCAGACTTCTTTTCCTTCTGAGCTACAGCTGTCACAAGCCACCTCCCTTGGACACTGGGTAGGAAAGCCACAGGACCCTCCATTGCAGGGTGACCCCTCTTCTAAGTCCACCTCAGAAGCCCCCACTGAGAAGTCTCATGGACGAGATCATGCAAGAGGAAGCACGTAGACTCCCCTGAAAAGTCTCTGACAGAGGACATGGATTTCGATGATGGTGAGGGTCTCCACAGTCACCCTCTGATGATGCCTCCTTTGAAGACATCCTTGAAATGTTGAAAAGTGGGGTGATTGGAAGCCCACTAACCCTTCTTCCGAGGAATCCATGTTTCTGCAGGCTTTCCGTGCCTGGTCATCTACCTCTTGGGTGACTCCGCCTGCAGACGAGCCAGTACAACTCATGGTGCAGCGCTCCTGGAAGAACCCTGATTCTGTTGAGTCAATCCCTCAGAGATCTGACAAGATACTTT
Organism: Protopterus annectens; assembly: GCF_019279795.1. Classification (NCBI taxonomy): domain Eukaryota; kingdom Metazoa; phylum Chordata; order Ceratodontiformes; family Protopteridae; genus Protopterus; species Protopterus annectens. Next base: position 1,664,706,363 of record NC_056735.1, on the reverse strand, counting down.
CTCCCTCCGAGGAAAACCCACATTGGTCCAAAGGTTTACCAGTCGATGCTATGGTGGTGATGGCGGCCACGAAAAAAGATCTCACCGAAGAGAGTCATACTGTTCACCCACCCAACAGAGAGTCCCGGGTATGTCTTTGCTTCAGCGACCATTGCCATACAGTCTCTGAATTACTTGGCACATTTTACGAGGCTCCAAAGAGACTTGGTTTCCGATCTCTCTGGAACACTCGCAGGACAGCTGTCTGACGAGGTGAGGGATAAAGTTGCTTTGCAGCTTGCAACCCTGGAATTGATTTGCAATTCGTCCATGATGTTGCTCTCACATGCAACCAAAGGGGTGGCTAGAGCTGTGGGTTCAGGTGTAGTTATGAGACCCCACTCCTGGATGTGCCTCTGTGACTTTGCGGACCCTTTCAAGTCTTCCATTCTGAATGCTCCCATCGAAGCATCTTCCCTTCTTGGTCCCAAGGTGAAGGACACCCTGACCAGGTATGAGCAGGAAGGTAAGACCCTATCTGCCATAGGTCTATGTTTTTCCAATCCTCAATGTTCCTTTTCCGGGAACCAGAGGATCTGCAAAATGTGGCACAGAAAATCTCAGGGTCCTTTCCATGTCACACGTGCTGATAATACCCCCAGAGGCAAAAAGCGTAAATTCTGGAAGACACCCCTACTGAGGCAAAAGGGGCTCCATGTAATCAGGGACCCAGGAATTCTTTCTCTGGGCAGCCTTATCAGTGCTTCTGAAGAGCGGCCTGATTGCTTTCCTCTGGAAGCAGTCAGGGGTCATTTCTCTCTTCACCAAGCTGCCTGTCATTTAATAACCATTGATCATTGGGTGCATAAGATCATAACCAGAGGTTACATCACCCCCCTCATCACTTATCCAAAGCATCCGACAAAACTTCTTGATGTTCCACCCAGTCAAAGGGAAGAAGCAGCTGCAGAAATAAACAAGCTGCATCAAAAAAGAGTCATTCAATTAGTCCCACCAGACCAGTGCGGATCTGGATTTTACTCAAGATTCTTTTTGGTGCCAAAAAAGACAGGGGACTGGAGACCCATTCTGGATATCAGCAATTTGAACAAATCTGTTGCACAAATGAAATTCCAGTTGGTCACGGTTCAGTCCATCCTCTCTTTTTAAGGGGTGGTGATTGTTTGTGCTCAGTATATCTCTGGGATGTGTATTACCACATCAAAATGGGCAAATGCTCCAGGAGTCTACTTCACCTCTGGCTAGGAGCCAACCATTACCAGTTTTGTGTCCTGTTGTTTGGTCTCTCTACAGCCCCCAGAGTGTTCATAAAGTGCACGGCAGTGTTTACAGCTCACTTGAGACTACAAGGTTTCCGGGTGTTTCCGTATTTGGACGATTGGCTCCTTATCACGCCCACCAAGCATCTTCTGGTAACAGCCCTGCGATACATCTTTTCTCTGGTGAATCTTTTGGGGATAACTATAAACTGCGAGAAATCCAACCTTGCTCCTATCCAGAACATAGAATTCATTGGAGCAGTCTTCGACACCCATTCTTGTCTGGTGTCACTCCCAGCTCACAGACTTCAGAGATTGTGGCTCCAGCTCCGGGTGATACTCTGTCAAAACAAAAGCCTCAGTGAGAGACGTTCTTCAGGTTTTAGGATCCATGGCAACTTCGATACCAATAGTGGCTCTTGCGAAACTGCATATACAAATACTTCAATGGCTTCTACTTTCTCAATGGTTTCCGAATTACCACCCTCTATGCTTTCAAATTCAGATAACCAAGTCTTGTAAGCAGGACCTTCTTTGGAGGATGAGACGAGACACGTACCTTTAGAGCCGTCCATTCCAGCCCCGCCAATCCAAAGCCATTGTGACCATGGATGCTTCCTTGATAGGGTGTGGGGGGGGGGGCACTTCCAGTAAAAGACAGTCCAAGGTGCATGGTCCACGTTGGAGGCCAACCTGCATATCAACATTCTAGAACTGAGAGCGGTGCTGTAAGCATTTCAAGCATTCCAACCAGTTCTCCCTTCTGGAATGATTGCAATTCAGTCAGACAGCATGTCAGTAGTCTGGTATATCAACAAGCAAGGAGGAACCAAGTCCTACCCCTTGTGTCGAGAGGCCATGAAAATTTGGAAGTGGGTGATAGCTTCCAACCACTTTTTGATAGCAATGCATATCCTGGGAATTTCCAGTGTGAATGCAGACAAGTTGAGCAGATCTATTCTCCTGCCTCACGAGTGGTCCTTCAATCCCGACATAGCAGCAGAAATTTTCAGCCATTGGGGCCAGCCTTGCTGCGACCTGTTCGCCTCCCCACCAAACAACAAATGCAGCAGCTATTTTGCCCTATTCCCCCACAGGGGGAGTCCCTGAGGGATGCTCTGATTTAGGATGGGCCCATGGGGCTGCTATATGCCTATCCCCCCATTCCATAAAGAAAGCTATTCAGTTGAAATGCAAAGTGATCCTCATAGGCCCTTTTTGGCCTTGATAAGTTTGGTTCACCTTACTTTGACCTCATCTATTATGTCAACCGTGGATTTTGGACCCTCTTCCAGAACTGATTTCCCACCCCCAAGGGTTGAGTCACCCGAACCTATCCAGTCTCAAACTGACAGCTTGGTTTCTCCACTTCCGTTAATCACCAGGCAGGGTGAACTTACCTCACCTGTTCATGACATTATTCTGGCCTCTCATAAACCATCCACCAGAAGACTATATCTAGACAAATGGAAAAGGTTCTCTATTTGGTCAAACAACAAGATGCTAGATCCGTACTCTGCTCCAGTCACAGCAGTTTTCCAATACCTATCTAAATTCTTTGTAGATGGAGCTGCAGCTTCTACCACACGAGTACATCTAGCTGCTATCTCTAACTATCATAATGGGTTGGATAATTCTCCCCTCATCTCACTTTGGTTATGCAAAACTTTTCTTAAAGGGGTCTCTCACATTAGGCCTCCAATCAGACAAAATATAGAGCCATGGAACCCTACATTAGTTCTTCAGTCTTTAACTCAACCCCCTTTTGAGCCTGCAGTGAAGTGTAACCTCTTGTCATGGAAATCCCTTTTCCTGGTAGCTATCACATCAGCCAGATGAATTTTTGAGCTTCAGACATTATGCACCTAAAGGACCTATCTAATCTTCCACAAGGGCAAAGTATCACTCCGAACAAACCCATCTTTCCTCTCCAAAGTTGTTTCGGACTTTTCAATCAGTCAGACCATTGAGTTCCCAGTATTTTTCCCAAATTTTTATAATAAAGGGGAATACTGTCTACCTTCCTTGGATGTGCACAAGCAGCTGAGATTTTATTTAGACAGGACCAAAGCAATACGTAAAACTGACCAACTCTTCATTTCTTTCTCTGGGCCTAGAATGGGAAATTTGTTTCCAAGGTCACATTATCAAAATGGTTAAGAAACTGCATCCGCTACATTTATTCACTTGTAAAAAAACCTGTGCCACAGAATGTTAAAGCCCATTCTACTAGATCTATGGCAACGTCTTTAGCCTTCCATTCCAGAGCTTCTCTGGATGATATCTGTGCAGCAGCCACTTGGGCTAAACCCCACACTTTTATCAATCATTGCAAATTGGATGTGGTCTACAGAGGGAGAGCTGCCTTCAGCTCAGTGGTACTCAGGAACATTCTTCCATAAGGCCGCCCAAGGAACACAAGGTAGCTGGGGATTCTGTCCCATCAGTGATGAATGGAAAGAAAATTAACAACATCAGATAAAGAAGTTATGTCTTACCATAACGTTCCATCTGTGTTGTTGATCTTCTTTCATTCATCACTTCCCATGCTCCTTCCCCCGCCAAAGGCTCCTGGGGGATACTTTGGGTCCAAGTGGTGAGCTAGGGCATTTGTGCAGAAATTACCTCTGCTTTACTAGTACAAGATGGGCAAACTCAATCTGAGGTAACAGGGAGAAGGGCACTATGGGTAGAAGCTTAACTCAAGAGTTTTTGGCTGGCGCGAGCTTGGTATTAGGCTGACTCGGTTCCAAGGGCTCGGAACTGAACCCATCAGTGTAGAATGAAAGAAGATCAACAACACAGATGGAACATTATGGTAAGAAATAACTTATTTTTTATTCACCTCTAGCGCCTTGGCTCAAAGCCTTTAAGGAGTAATACAGCTTCCACAAAATTAGTAGTATATATACAAAACTAAAACAAATAATGACACAATTATTCAATCAAGGCTTTCAATGAATCATTTTCCCCTGGTTTTACTATTACTTTCCAAAATACAACCATGCAGCAAGTTAAAATTTCCTTGATAGTATTTTTTAAAATGTAGTGCTATGGGACTCTCCAATCAGTCTTTTTTAATGTCCATAATATGTTCCTGGAGTCTTAGCTTAGAAGTTCTCAGGCTTTCACCCACATAAAATAAATTACATGGACATTTCAATACATAAATTACACCCTCAGCAGTACATGTATATGTATTGATCCTATCATATCTAACATTATTAAATTTTGTAAAGCAATTCACAGTATATTTACAAATACATTTTCAACATTGAAAAGTACCTAATTTAGAGGAAATATTCAGTGGAGTGTTAAAATCAGGGAGTGCAAAAGTAATAAGCACCAGCATGTCTTCCAGACTACTACCCATTTTATATGAGACAAAAGGAATTAGGTATAAATGTTTGGCCAAATCCCGATTATCCAATAAAAATGGCCAGTAATACTTTAAAATTTCAACAATTTTTCACTAAGAATAGTATAAGTGGTAACAAAATATACCTATCTATTATTGTTTCCATTTCTCTCTATACTGTTTAACATTCTAGCAGCAGGGGGGGTGGAATATATTTCTTAAATGAAACAGTGTTATTCCACTTTCATTTATTCTGCCTTACCTTACATATAAACCCCCCCCCCCGTGCCATTCTGTTTTTTAACAACGTTTTGGAGAGATTCAACAACAACCTCCTTATTATTTACCCTGTTTATAAACATGTCATCAGTGTTCCTAACCTCCTTACAAAAAATAAAATTATCATTAAAAGCTTACAAATCCAAAGATATTCCCCATAGGTAATGAGGAAATAAGATGGGGGGATTGACAAATTTTTCCATGTAAATAATGCCCCCAACACTAAATTTTCTATGTATATTAGTGTGTATCTTTTCATTGCTAAGACTACTCAACTCTAAATCTAAAACAGAAACTTGTTGACCCAAATGAAGACCATCAAATATAAAAACAAATCTATTATTTTTGTAAATATTGCACAAAATCCTAAATTAACTGAAAGTCTTAACTGAATAATTGTGTCATTATCTCCTTTAGTTTTTGCATAATAATGTGGCAAGACTGTTGCATTGCAGATTGTGCAAACATTGTAGTATTGAAGAGGTTGAAAAACATTGGAAACATGAGCCACAAAGTGTTATGGAGAATGATAAAGTTTATATCACATAGGATCACCTATTACCAACAGTTCAAAAAATAGATGTGAGAAAACTAGATATAGTAGTCTATGAAAGGAAGACAAAAGTAGCATTGACCATTGAAATTGCTACACTCAGTGATTAGTGTCTCGTACACAGAGAGACACAAAGTCATAAAATGTCAAGATTTGAGGGCCGAAACGAGGACAATGTGTAAGAAGGATACCCAGACAGTTCCAATAGTAATAGGAGTAGTGGGTCTCATAAAAAAGAATTTACAGTAATATTTAGATATGTTGCAAATACAAGAGAACTTTTGGCTAACATCAAAGACTGAAACAATACTAATTTAATGAACTTTAGTCTTACTTTGACTTAGGACTGGAATCCATTCCTGTCATGGTATTAGAATCCCAAAAGACTTGGAGAAATTAAACTGGCAGATATTAACTCATTGATCAAACAGGCAGGCAAATAGAGAAAAACCTCATCTCAACATCACCGCACAGTCACAATAGAAAAAAAGGGGGGGAGAGGCAAAATATTGTGGATAATCAATAAGTCAAACTGACTAGTTTATGCACATGCTAATCCCCACAACAAAAATACAAGTTATCATCTGACAGAAATTATGTCATCCTATATAACGTTTAGAATTTTCAAGATATATCCAGTATTAAAGCATATCAGATCAAAAAATGAAAATTACATCCAGGACGAGCAAAGGAGCATTAGCAACACCTTATGATCCATAAAGCAGACCCAAGGTAACAGGATGAGAATTGTCATCTAACAACTTCCAAATCTGGTGAACAAATAATATGAAGCGAGAGAAGAACAAGCCAGTTGTTTAGTTTCACAACAGAGACATTAGAATTAGCTGAGAGTGACCAAATCAGTTGAAGCTGATCAAAAGGAACATCAAAGTGATGAACCACAGCAAATTGATCTTTGTAGCAACAAAACCCAAATGCTAGGAAATAGTAGTTAAATAAAATCATAAGGGGATGCAAAACTATTAGTCTAGAGGCCATGTGTGTCCTCTGGCTATATCACACTTTTCAGTGAGGACAAAGCCTGTAAGTCCCAGTGTGTATTTTAGGGTACTCATCAAATTGCCTAAGGTCTGTTTGATGACTATCAGGGACTCACTGCTTGATATGTAAGGGGAGTATACTCCAGAGCAAGGAGAGGCACTAGTTGATAAACCTATGTCTGCATTTAGTTTTACTTATTCCCTAATATAGATTGATATTTCTTGTTCTAGTGTTGGCTGCACTATTTTGACACACCATCAAAAATGAGGTTTCAGATAATGTGAATCCTAGGAAAGAGATCAGCAAAATTAAACTGCAGTCCATTGCCACCTTGAGCCAAGAACAATCACTTTGCTCCACACAGTTCAGTGGTGTTTCATGTTTTTGCCTGCTTTCTGGCAATGAGGATATTTTTATTGGCACTAACCCTACCCCAACACATGGGAACAGAAAATTCACATCACTGCTGGGACCAGAATGAATTCCACAATGCAGGTCCTCATTCTTCTGCAAACATAATAAGAGCTGCCACTGCTTAGTTTGGTGGGAAAAGACCTCCCCCATGACTGCCTCCCACAGTGCTGTCCCTCTTCTGAGGGATTGTGACATTGGAGGACCTCAGACTGCCCATCCTCTTAGGGTAGGAGCCAATAGCCACACCGTTTCTGGTTAGGTTGTTCAAGGTAGGAAATAACTTTTTTTACTTAGTTTCGCAGTACAGTTAGATTAAACTGGTGTGTTTTTCATCTATACTATTTTTTTAATATATGTAATCATTTTCTTTAGGTTTTCAGTAAAATTAACTATTTTTTAATCAATATTCCTTAATCTGTATAATTACCTTTTATGTGCATTTTCATTAAGCACTTCCATTGCTTATTAATTCCATCAGTGAAAGTTGCCTTTTTGTTACTTAATAAATTATTGCACTTTCTTTTATAAATTGACTATGTGATTTATTCTTACTTGATAACCTCAAAAGCCTCCTTTCATCTACAGATGCTTTCCCAAGGACTGTTGCTTTACTAGGCAGCACCTACTATTAACAGAATCTCAAATGACACTTCAAAATTTACAGCAAACAGCAAAGACAACTATAAATCAGTCTGCTTGTGCTTAATGATGTTAGGCACTTTTCCTAGAATGCATTTTTTTTTCAGAAACAGTTTATATGGACCGGCTATTCTGCACTTTGTTTAGATAAGTGGGCATTTGCTACCAAATGAAGTTTCTGATTTCAGTTTTGGAATCCAGATTTGTCACATTGCATTTTCATGGGAAGGCGTGGCAATTTTGTTAGTATTTGGATCAGTCTGTCTTCATTACATCACTGCAGTTTGTTGCTGTATGAAAATATACATATTTCATCTGAGAACCATCTGGTATTTCAGTAGTTTATACTTTTGTAGCAGTATCTCCAAATCATCCGTGAGTATTAATTAAATTGTGCATAAAAGTGTAAAGTTCTGCACTGTGTGCCTTTTTCTGGGTAGTCAAAATAATTCTTAGTCTGGAGAAATAAATTGTTCAGAACAGTGTTTTGGACAACTTGAAGAATAACAATCCAAAGCAGATATGTGTAATAAAAAAATGTTTGATGTTTGTACTACTGATTTGTAACATTGTAGTGCCACATGGTCAGGAAAATATCCTTATATTGAATGGTTTGAAAGATGACTATCTCAGTTTCAAAAGCTGGAATTCACTTAATTAGGTTTTATTCCATCATTTAAAGGTAAAATATGTGACAACTGTTATTTATTTATTATTTCCATTTGTTAACAATGAACGTTCAACTTGAAAGATACATTTTTGAGCCACTCCAGTGGAATAGGAGGATAAAGCCCTGACTACGACCCAGGTATGCCAGGTTCGATGACCGACTCAGACAATTGATGGAGAAGCAAGACAGATGGATATGCCTATCCTGGGGGAGGGTGGTGATATGGGCATCTCCTGTGACAATCCCAGGTGGACACTGGTGACATCACTGAAAGGAGGTGTAGTCCAAAGAGGAGGCAGTTGTGGACCTGGCTGAGATACCTCTGACGCAGGGCAGTGGGCCACAATGTAACCACATAAGTGTGAGGGAAGGAAGCATGTAGGGCATACAAGAAAAAAAATGGATGGCTGTGAAGGTAGCTGAACCCCTGGGATGTAATAAGGATCCATAATTGGCCGTATCAGTAAGGGAGTAAGTATGGGGGGAAGGAGATTAGTTTGTAGACCCAGCGTAAACATTGAATACTAGGAAATTTAGCTGGTAAAATGACAAAAGGTTGCAAAAAGAAAGAAAAAAAAGAAAAAACTAGGAAGATTCATTTTTCAGATGAGTCTAGAGATGAAAAGCTTCAGATATTATAAGCATACAGCAATTATTTTATGTACTATAATATATTGATCAACAATGCAATGACACACTAGCATTAGCATAATGAAATCAAATGAAGCAGGCAGTTTGAACTGATCACATCAAATAGCAATATCATCCCATCAAGTATCTCACTGAAATATTGTTTTTTTTCATAAGCTTAATATGATGATAAAGTATTTTATTTGTTTACTTATTTATTAACTTATGTTTTACTTATTAACCTGGTATTTTCAGACACAACCAATGCCAGAGGCAAGAACATTAAAAACAAAGTATTAATAGCAGTAGATGATGTTGTATTATAACAAGTAAGACAGACTACTGTCCTGAGACCCTCTAACTACAGGTAACAATACACATTACAGTCTTACACAATGTAACTTAGCTGCCAAAAGTACAAGTGTATAAACAAAGTAAGTGTAATCAATAACTAAACTCAGTTGCTGAGACTGAACAGCTGATCTGAAATCAATTTGTCTGTTAGTCATTGGTAATCAATTCAGTCAGCATTAGCCAAATAATGTACAATAAATTAGTGATAGCAATAAATATGCAATATAAAACATTGAAACTAAGTAGGTAAATAGCATGGCATGTTAGGTATATATTTAATGTCCCAGTCTCATCTGAATTTGCTGCACGTAAACATTTTATTTGTATTTATTTATCAGAATAGAGCACTGTATCCATAAACATCCATAAACACCAGATCTGATGTTGTCAGTCTTCACTCAGTTCTTGACAGTGGGCTCATTTCCAAGCCTCAGAACTGACTCTGCCTTTTACTCCAGTTCACACCTTCCAAACTCTTGAGCCAGGTACTACCCATAATGCTCCTCTCAAAATTACCTCAGATTTCGTTTGGTGCTTCATGTATCAGACATGTTTGTCCTTCTCTCAAGCCTTGGTTTATTCTAAAGTAAGTTTATTTTTATTAAAACTCTTATTTCTCTATTTTTGCTTAACTACCTTCTTAATGTCTAACCACTCTTCTTGTAGCTTCTAGTGAGTGTGTTTTTTTTATTGTTTTCGTTTCTACCACTGGTAGTCTCTTCAAGTACCATCGTTGGTACATTTCTTGCCTTTATTACCTTTTTAGGTATTTCTAAGTTACCATTGTTGGTATTTTCTTTTTTCTATCCCCTTTTTAATTACTATATCTGTTTCTCCTGTGTGTGTGTGTGTGTGTGTGTGTGTGTGTGTGTGTGTGTGTGTGTGTGTGTGTGTGTGTGTGTGTGTTTGTGTGTTTCAGCCCTTTTTTCATTATGGCTGAAAAACACTTTTCTTCTGTCAAAACCTCAAAAGGCACCTCTGCTTTTAAAAGGTGCCAGAAGTGCCAAGGTAAGATGTCCAATTCTGATGGGTATACCTTATATGTGTACGGTTTGGGGAAACGCCATCTTCAAGAAAATTGTTCATTCTGTCATGGGTTCTTCACCTGTACTCTTACTGATCATACAAATAAACAGATTTTAAAGGGACTCCTCAAATCTGATTTTGAAGAGGTCATTTCTGGGTCTAGGCCAGAAGCTAGCATATCTTCATCCTCTTCCTCCACTACCAAGAAAAGACCTTCTTCACTTCCAAGTACCTTGGAACCGTCCAAGAAGGTCTCTAGACTGATCTCAGTGACAATGAGTGCTTCGGCACCAGAATGTTTATCTGACTCGACACCTAAAACATTATCGGACCTGACAGCAACTTCTTCGGTACCCACAGAATCCACGATGCTGAAACAGTCATAGCTGCCTACACTCCTAAGGATGAGATATTCGCCAAACTTTGATCTCTTTAAAGTCAGGCCACTAACCCCTTTTCTCAAAGTGAGACCCCCTAAGTCTCCTTCGACTGCCTTGATCCGATCTACTAAGAGTCTCTCAGGTGCTGATATTTTGAGACTGGTGGATCAGCTTCTGATGGTGAGGGGATTTTCCTCGGTTCCTAGCCACACTGGCATCAGAACCACCCAATCTATGACACTTCCAATTCCTCCTCCTCCAACTCCTGCTGAGACTTTGGAGCCCTTGGTTCCAACACTCCTAACGTCGACTGTGTTGGTTCCTGTCACATCCTCTTCTCCAGCTCCGGGAGCTGCCTCGAGCTCCTCTGAGTTTTTGGCAGTGGACACCTCCCGGGGTCGAGGCTCTCTGGAAGGGTCCGAGGTGCATTGATCAATTTCCTTAGTTTCAGAGCTGTCCATGTCCCTTGGTGCTTCAGCCTTTGTAGCATCAACCCAGGCTTCTGTTTTGGGGGCCGCCTCCTCAGTGTGGGGTGTGACCTCGGTTCTGAAGGAGTCTATTTTGGTTCCAGTCTCCCATCCCTGTACAGGGGGGCCAGCCTTCCAAATCATGGAAAAGGCTTTCTCCATTGGGGGCTCACAGTCTTTGCTATCCCTGTCAGGACAACTATCTACATTCCCTCAACCTGAGCTGTCGTCCATCTCATCTCTGGGACAGATGGTACAAAAGTCCCAGGATACACCCACTTTGGTGGTTTCCTCTTTGGACACTTCCCCAGATCACCCCCCTGAGGAAGTTCCTGCAAAGACAAATTGCAAAAGGAAACAGTTAGACTCTCTGGGAGGAGTCTTTCACCAAAGATACTGATTTTGATGAAGGGGAAGGTTCCCCCCAGGTCACCTTGATGATGTTTCCTTCCGGGATATCCCAGAAATCCTGAACAGAGGAGTGTCTGGTCCTCCATCCAACCTTCCTTGGAGGAGTCGGTATACCTAGAGGCTTTTTGTACCCAGCCTCCTACTTCTTGGATCTCTCTGCCTGCTGATGATCTCATTAAATTGATCACTCAGCGGGAGTGGAAGATGCCCAACGCCATCAAGCCGATCCCCAAAAGGCCTGATCACATCTTATCAGCCCCTAAGGATGAGACACACTGGTCCAAATTGATACCCATTGATGCCATGGTGATAGCAGTGGCCATGAAAAGGGAACTTGCAGAGGAAAGTCTGATTATCCATCCTCCTAACATGGAGTCTAGGACTTTGGATAGATTTGGGAAGCACGTTTATGCTTTAACAACCTTCACTCTCGGGTCCTTGAATTATATGGTGTACTTTACGAGATTACAGAGGAATCTGATCAAGGAGCTCTCAGATACCCTCAAAGGAGCAGCGGCTGAAGGGATACGGGACAAAGTTGCCTCCCAGCTAGCAACCCTTGATGCAATTTCCAACTCATCCATGAGGCTGATTGCTCACGCAGCTAAAGGGATGTCTGGAGCAATGGGTTCAGGGATAGCCATTAAAAGGCACTCCTGGATGCGCTTGTCCAACTTTGTGGATCCATTTATAGTGTCATTCATCATCGCTCAGTTTTCCAGACCTACCCTTTTTGATCCCAAGGTTAAAGACACTTCAGCCAGATGGGAGAAGAACGGTAAGACCCTTTCTGCCATAGGCATTAATTTCTCTACTCCTCAGAGGCCGTACTGTAGGAACCAGAGAAGTGGGACACTATGGTTTAAAAAATCCAAAGGACCTTTACAGGATTCACGTGGCAGACACTTTCCCCATGGCAGAGGGGGAAGTAACAGAAGACACCACCCCAGAGGCAGAAATGGACTGCAAAACCAGGGTTCCAGTACTTCCTATTCCTACCAGCACCCCTGAATGGGTTTCTGATTGTCCTTCTCTGAAGGGAGTCAGGGGACGACTCTCTGCACCAGTCTGCCTGGCAACTATTAACTACAGACAAATGGGTGCAAGGAATAATATCCAGAGGTTAAAAAGTTCCACTATCATTTCCACCAGCATCCCAGAAAAACTCCCAGATGTGTCACCCAGTCATAGGGAAGCAGCAGCTTTAGAAATTCAAAGACTGCTAGACAAAAGAGTCATCCAAAAAGTCCCACCAGACTAAACAGGATCTGGATTTTACTCAAGGTTCTTTTTAGTGCCCAAAATAATAGGGAACGGGAGACCCATCTTGGATCTCAGCCAGTTCAACAAGGCTGTTCAGCAAACCAAATTCCAGATGGTCTTGGTACAATCGATACTTTCATTCTTGGAAAAAGGTGATTGGATGTGCTCTGTAGACCTCCAAGATGCTTATTACCATATAAAATGGATAAGACCTCCAGGAGGTATCTGCGCTTCCCCCTGAAAGCCAGTCATTTCCAATTCAGAGTGCTGCCTTTTGGAGTCACCACAGACCCTGGGGTGTTCTCTAAATATATGGCAGTGGTGGCAGCTCATCTCAGAATGCAAGGATATCAAGGTTTTCCTTACCTCGATGACTGGCCCCTTAGAATGGGCAAGATATTACACTCTACACCTCTGTACATCTCTAGGCATAACCATACATTTTCAGAAGTACAGCTTGCAACCATGTCAGTAATTAGAATTTATTGGAGATCATTTAAACACTGCTTCAGAGATTGCTTCACTTTCTTAGGAAAGGCTACAATGCATCAGATCCCAAGGCGGACGAATTCTGCAAAACAAAAGGGTTCCAGCAAGACCGGTCCTACAAACATTAGGGTCCATGGCAGCATCAATTACTCTTGTTCCCTTGGCAAGATATCACATGCAAATCTTGCAATGGTTATTTGCTTTCCAGTGGTCTCTGCTGCACCTAACAATGTCTCATCTAATCTTAATTACCAATCGCTGCAAACAAGATCTCACATGGTGGCTCCACTCTGATCAGATTCTCTTGGATTGGCCATTCATTCTTCCCCAGCCCCAAGGCATAGTAATCATGGATGCTTCCCAGAAAGGGTGGGGGGCATTATCTGGGAAGGGCAGTCCAAGGCACATGGTCCCAACAGGAGGCCAATTAACACATCAGTGTTTAGAGATGAGGGCAGTGCTGTTAGCATTGCAAGCATTTCAAGACACCCTTCTTCTAGGGACAGTGGCTATTCAGATGGACAACATGTCAGTAGTCTGGTATATCAACAAACAAGGGAGGACCAAATCTTACCCATTGTGTCAAACACTCTCAGAGTTTAGCAATGGGCGATTTCTTCCAACTGCTTTCTCACAGAAATGCACATCTCAGGGAGCTCCAGCGTGATAGCACACAAGCTAAGCAGATCTGTTCCCAAGTCTCATGAGTGGTCTCTCAATCCTGTAGTGGTGAACAGCATTTGTCACTGGGGCATACCTTTCTGCAATCTCTTTGCCTCTCTTGTGGACAACAAGTGCAGAAGTTATTTTGCCCTAATCCCCCCCCCGGGGGAGTCACCCAGAGATGCTCTTCTCCATGATTAGCCCACAGTCTCCTTCATGCCTTTCCCCCAACTCCCCTGTTATCACAGTTCCTAAAGAAAGTCAAGAGGATGGAAAATTCATTAATCCTCATTGCCCCCTTCTGGCCTTGACAAGTTTGGTTTCCCTTCCTTTGGCCTCATCTTCTTTGGAAACCATGGATTCTGGACCCAGCTCCAGATCTACTGTCTCATCCAGAGGGCATGTTACATCTCAATCTCCAACATCTCAAGCTCACTACATGGCTTCTCCAGTTCCCATGATTGCTAGGAATCCTTCCCTTTCCTCTCCTGTCCAACAAATTGTTGTCACTCATCACAAACCTTCTACTAGGAAACTGTATCAAAGTAAATGGGAAAAATTTGCTAAATGGGCCATTGACAATGGACTAGACCCTTATACAATTCTTATTCATAAGGTTTTGGATTTTCTAGCTATTCTTTACCAATCTGGTTCCTCTGCTTCAGCAATTAAAGTTCACCTAGCGGAAATTTCGAACTTTCATATGGGACTTGATGTTGCATCTCTAATGTCACACAAACTTTGTAAAACATTTGGTCTCCTAATGTTAAGACCTCAATTTAAAGAACCCATTCCTCCTTGTGATCTAATTTTAGTTCTTCCAGCCCTTACTCTGAACCCTTTTGAACCGTCAGTGACTTGTGACTTAAAATATTTGTCTTGGAAAACTTTATTTTGGGTGGCTATTACAGGTGCCAGAAGAGTATCTGAGCTTCAGGCCTTATCCTGCAAGCGCCCCTGCTTAATATGTCATAAGGACAGAGTTGTCCTTAGGACAAATGCAACTTTTTTACCAAAGGTTGTTTCGGAATCTAACATTAACCAAACTCTACAATTACCAGTTTTCATCCCTAATTTTGCTACTAAAGGGAAAAATTCCCTGCATTTACTAGACGTCCACTGACAATTACGTCAATTAAATAAAAGCACAGGGTAATGAAATAAAAATAAGACACTGGTACTTTCCCTCCTATCTGTTGAAAAGAGAGGCATTTAAGAAATGTGATTTGAAAATTATGTAGAGCTATTAGAGAAGACAGAAACTTCTTCTGAAAATATAGCTAGGTAGTGGGTGGAAATAAAGAGAGATATGGTTAAGTAGCAAGCATTATTTTAGAGGGACTGACAAATTTTAAAGTATTGCAAAATAGGGGGAATCTCACAGAACATGAAGAGGAGCACCTGCAGAATTCTAAACAGAAAATACAGAAAATAAGGGATTGCCTCAATAATATGTTTGAGCTTAGAAAGATTGCTGTTAAGCAACTTTTTTTTAATAATAACTCTAGAGCACAAAACTTTTAGCACAACTCAGGCAACAGAAAGTAAAAAGGGCTGTCACCAAGCTTAGGGAACCTAGAACAAGGAAATAAAAAGGGATCCTGTAGAAGTATTAGCAATATTTTGGAAATTCTATGAAAGTTTGTATAAAGCAGAGAAATATGGAAATCAAGAAAAGGTACAAATGGAAATGTTTATGGAATAATTAAATATGCCAAGGTTAGAGGTAGCGGAGCCTCAATTACTAACAGGATGCAGGATAGGAGAAGATGAGATAAAAATGGTGATGTACAACCAATCTACAGGAAAGACCCCAGAAATAGATGGTATTCCTGTGTAAGCTTGGAGGCTAGGAGGGAAGACTGTTAAAGAGCTAGAAGGCTTTGTTTAACAGTATTTTAAGAAGAGAAGAAGTACCAACATTCTAAAAGAAAGTGGGAGTAGCTGTAATACCACAGAAGAGTAATGATCCGTCAGATCTAGCTTCATACAGGCCCATTTCAATACTAAATCATAATTTTAAAATGTTTATGTCTATAATGGCTAAAGGAATGGCAAAAGTGATGCCAAAATTGATAGGTATGGATTAATGTGGTTTTGAGGAAGGGAGGCAAACCTTTGACAACATTAACAGAACAGTGATGATCCAGAGGGAACCAGAATGTAAGAAAATAACATCTTTGTTGGTGGGTCTTGATTCAGAGAAAGCATTCGACAGAGTAACCTAGGATTTTATGAGCAGAGCAATAGAAACCTTTGACAACATTAACAGAACAGTGATGATCCAGAGGGAACCAAAATGTAAGAAAATAATATCTTTGTTGGTGGGTCTTGATTCAGAGAAAGCATTCGACAGAGTAACCTAGGCTTTCATGAGCAGAGCAATAGAAGCATTTGTATTTCCTAATAAAATTATAAGGTTGATTAGAAGGATATATGCGGTATTAGAGGTAAACATTAAAGTGGGTGGGGTCCTTTTTGATAATATGCTTGAGCAGAGGAACCTGGCAGGGGTGTCCTCTCTCCCCTATGTTATTTGCATTATATTTAAAACCACTAGCAAAGAAAATAAGGGACTCAAAAATTCAAGGATATAATTGGAATGCTGTTATATAGGAGTACTTAATGCAAGATATTACTTTAATTTTTATAATAATTAGTAGAGCATATAAAATATTGCACGATAACTTTAATAATCAATCAGAGGAGGTTAAGAAATATTGGAAAGAGAGATTTGGTAAGCAATTCACAAAGAAACAATGGGGAATATATGTATGTCCCCCAAATATGCAACAAAATCTAGAAGATTTAGGATTTTTGCCTGTAAGTGTATACATAGGTATTTTTATACCCCAAGCAGACTCCAAAGAATTTTTCCTTAGGTAGACAGCAAATGTTGGAGGTGTGATGAGGAAGAATGAGGTAACTGTGGACATATTTTCTGTGAGTGTAATGAGTTGGCAGACTTTAAAGATTACGTTTCCAGGCAGCCTGGAAACGTTATGTTATTTTACTTGGTCTTGTCTGCTGTTTCATCTTTGCAGACTTTAAAGATTCCCTGCAGACTGCTGTGTCAGAGATGCTAAGTGAGCAAATTGGAGTAACTAGGGAAATGATTTTTATCTATGATACATAATAGAAATTGCCTAGATATTGTAAGGCCTTGCTGAGTTTTTTTTTATTTATATAGTTTTTATTTTCAAATAATATTATGAAAACGTTTATAGTATATTATGTATAACATTTTAAACTATATACAGTAGTTACAGTCAGCCTGACATCAGTAATAATATCCAGTGTTCCCAGTTACTGTACAGATGTAACAATATTTAGTTATCAGAGTATATCTGTTGATAGTTGCAAAGCGTCCATCAATGATAAGACATTTTTCCATGCGCTATTTACCAATGGCCTAGGATAAATCCTTAGTTCTATAAATTTGTTTTCTATCCAAACTGAACTCCTTAGTAGAGCAAAAAAGTCTTCCTTAGTTGGTGATGTATTTGAATTCCATCTTCTAGTTATGCATTTCTTAGAAATTGCAAGCATTGTCCATAATAAATGCAGATTTGTTTTATTCAAATGAGGACCTTTGTTTACATTCAACAGAATCAAAGCTTTAGATAAAATAAAGGATTCACTGAATAAGCCCTGAAAGAAGTTATTAATTCCATTCCAGAATGGTTTAATTTTAATACAGTCATAAAGAATATGGTTCCAGTCAGCTCTAGATACCTGTTCCTAACTCCAACATATTCCATTTGTGGAAGAACTTATTTTAGTAATTTCATCTGGGGTTAAGAATGCTGTATGTAAATATTTCCAATTAAAGATTGTCCAATACTGTGTACTAGATGTATGTTTTACTGATAGTAAAATGTTTGATTTGGTTTCTTCAGTTAGGTGTAATGAATGACCTTCAGATAGATATTGCCAATAGGATATTTTAGGTATTGTTTTGTAAGATATTAGTTCTTTATATAAATTTGAAACACCATTTTTGATGTTATGGTCATTATATATAATTCCATATAAGTAATTTATAAGTTTTGTTGTATCTTTAAAGGAAGAATTATTAATTACTTTGCATAAATCCTGGGAATACATTAAGATGCTTTGTAAAGTTAACCAGTCCTGAAATGGGATTTCATAAACTGCTTTTATCATTTGCATATCTAGAACTTTTAGTTTTTTAATGCATTGCTGCCAACAAATACATTTTTTGTTCCCAAGAAGTAATTATTTCTTATATATTTTGTGAGGATATTTTTTTCTTATGAAAAATGGGGTGAAGAGATTGAACCAAAGTTTTAAATCCATATTAATGTTAATGAATTTCCTAAATGAGTTAAATCAGTCATTGATCAAATATGATTTGGTGGGCTTTGTTGTATTGCATTGCATATTAATACTTAGTAAGTACCAAGGTTTACTGACTTTATCCAATATTGAAAAAAAAAATTAATGAAGTAGATTCATTTGCTAATATAATAGTATGTAATACTTTCCATTTCATAGAATAATTAGTATTTATTCATTCCATAACAGTTTTAAATATGGATGCCTTTATATATGATTCAGTATCTGGAAAAGTTTATCCTCCTTGTTTCCATGGTCTAATATGATGAATTAAGGCTACTGTATTTCTTTTAAGAAACCATAGAAATTTTAATAAACTTGTGTTTATTTCTTTAAGAATATGTCTCGCAGGAAACAACTGAATTGCTAATGCTACATACTAAATCTTGGGTAGTACAACCATTTTTATTAACTGTAATCTATCTTCAAAGGTCAAAAATATTTTATTCCATTTTTTCACAGAGGTTTTTATTGTGTCAATGAAATTGTTATAATTTATTGATATTAACTCATTCAAATCCTTGCATAAGAAGATTCCTAGATAATTTAAAGTAGATACTTGTTTCCCTATGATATGATTCTCTTTAACTTGAATTTCTTTGTTATAGTTTATAAATAAAAAAATAGATTTTGATCTGTTGAAGTGAAGACCTGAAGTCATTGTAGCTGGAGTAATTTCTCAGCTAGTATATCTAATTCCTCTAAGGTTTCTTTGGAATTAGATAATGTTAGTAGTATATCATCAGCAAATAGCATTATTTTAGAATTATATTGGGCAGAAATATCCACCTCTCTTATTTTTGAATTATTACATATTGAAACTGCAAGAATTTCAATAGCCAATGCAAATAGATTAGGTGACATGGAACAACCTTGTTTAGTGCCTTTTGTTATAGAGATAGATTCCGAGGTGAAAGGACCTAATTTGGCACAAGCTAAATTATTTTATACATATTCTTTAAAATGTGAACAAAGGAGGGAGGAAATTCAGATAACACTAGAATTTTAAATGTATATTACCAATTTAAGAAATCAAAGTCTTTCTCTGTCTAATACAATTTTCAGTGTTTCTTGATGTTCCCTATTTAAGTAATCAGTAAGAGTGAGTATCCTTTTGATATTGCCGTATGTGTGTCTATTGTGTATAAACCCAGTATGATCATTATCTATTATTTTAGATAATAGTATTTTCATTCTATTTGCTAAAATTGACATAAATATCTTATAATCATTATTTAATAATGATATAGATCTATATGAGGTACAAAGATCCAAAACTTTATTTTCTTTTAGGACTGGAATAATTAAAGAATATTTCCAAGAAGGAGGTATTATTGCATGTGATTGGATTTCTAATAATGTTTTATGAAAAAGAGAGATTATAGATGAGGAAAAGAGTTTATATATCTCTGTAATTATGCCATCTATTCCTGGGGCTTTGTTAGTTTTACTTTCTTTTATCCTATTAGTAATTTATTTATAAGAAATGGATCTTTGTAACTCTAGTGCTAGTTCTTCAGGATTTTTTTATGTTGGTAGAAATTGTATCCAAATTTAATTGATCAATATATAATTTTCCATTTTTTAAATATTCCATATAATGATGTCTGAATGCATCAAGAATATCTCCTATATCCGATACTTTCTTTCCCATCTTTTCATGATAAATATTGTTAATATTATTAGCTTTGGAATGTATTTTATCTCTTGTAGATAAATTATGTAGATGTCTAGGGGAAGTAACCAAAGAATTTACTTTTAGTTTTTCTAGTGCTAAATTAGTTTTGTGTGTTAAAATTTCATTGTATTTCTTATTTAATTCCTCTATTTTATTTTTAATTTCTGGTGAGTTTTGATGTTTTTTCAGATTTCAATAACAAAAGTCTAGATTGTATGTATTGTAATTCAGAATCCCACTCTCTAACTTTGTTTTTGTACCAACTAAGGGTTTTACCAAATATATAGGATTTTAATGAATCCCATATCATGACTGTGTTGATTTCTGTTGTATAATTAATATCTAGGAAAAACTGTAGTTCTGACAGCAACCAAGGTTTAAAGTCTTTACTTTTTGTAATATATGATGGAATTCTAGAAGAAAAGGTAATGGTTCAAGCTCACTTTGAAATTTCAAACATAGAGAATTATGATCTGAAAAAGGGCATGGCATTATTGACAAATTAGTGATTTTTGAATGTAGATCCTGAACAACAAATATTTAGCTATTCTAGTTTGTGTACCAAATCTATAATCTTGGTGAGAAAACAATAAAGATTTATTTTCTTTCAATTTTAATGTGTCTATTAAATGAAATGATTTGGTCCATTTTTTTAAAGATTTTGCTATAGAGGCTGTATGAATAGGTTTTTTGTTAGTAGTTTCTGAAGTATCTAAGATACAGTTGGAATCTTCTCCAATTATTAAATTACCCTTCTAATTATTAGAAATAAAGTCTAAGTGCTTTTTGACAGTTCCTACTCCAATACCAAGGAACAAGTATAGATTTACTAATGCCCATATTCTGTAGTTAAGTTTAAGTATAACAAAAGTTACAAGTATCTCTTTATCTTCATATTTATAAATAACTTCAGGGATAATAATGTTCTTTTTCCATAGAATTGTTACTCCTTTTGTCTTTGACTTATACGAAGATTGAGCTAAAATCATATATTCATTAGGATTCCTTGTATATCTATCATTTGTTTTGAAATGTGTTTCTTGAAAGAAAACTACTTGTGCTTTGTGTTTTTAGATATCTCAGTAAATTATATATTTTGCTTGGATTATTTAAGCCATTAGTATTTAAAGATAACTAGGTTAGATTCATATCAAATTGTTGTTAGAAAATTACTCTCTTTTACGTTTGTTGCTATTAAACAATTTCCTCTGATAGTAAAACAATATGCTGATATGTAGTCTTTTAGATAATAATGTCAGGCTTATTTCTTTTATGAATACAGATAAGATAAAAATTGAGTCAGGCTTAGAAGAAAAAAATTAAATAATAATAAAATTAAAATAACAACTATAAATTGAACAATGTCCAATTCTAAACATGGAATGCACATCTTTCGTAATCTAACAGATAAACATAGGTCTGTTAGATTATCCCTCATACCTTGAGCAGTCAGAAACAACTGAGCTCCATAAATTAAACTGTTATATGGAGAGTAATTTATAAGAAAAATAAATGTAACATTCTAAGTTAAGAGATACCTGATATGTAAATACGTATATGGAATTCTCAATTTTAGGAAGTAAGGTTACATAAAGATAATACCTTAAATATGAGTCAGAATAAATTATCATTATATTTAATTTATTATTAATAATAACTAAATTGTACTAAAGAATGCATCTTTCCATTCTATTTTAAGTAATTTTCATAGCTATATAGTATCTTAACGTCCTACTATGGCTTTATAAATAGACTTTTGAATGTAATCACATCTGAATAACAATTAGAATTCAAGTATTGCAGACAAGCAAGACATATTATAGTTTTGATAGTATTCAAAAATTGATGTAAATAAGCAGAATCAGAATAACATATTAATTTACAATTTATCAATTAACTACCCAGACTTGCTTTAGGAAGTTGTGCAAAGGAGTTAAACCTGACAGCATTGTTTCCCATTACCATGACAACCCAGACAGTATTCAAGTCCTGCCGGGAAACAAGCAAAGTAAAACAACTTAGTGTGCTCGTGAGATATTGAAGATACAAAAAGCTTCACATTGCACACTTGTAATGCTATCTTTCCCTCCTTTGTAAATGATGTGGGCAAGAGAGAAAAGAAAAAGAAAAAGAAATGAAAGCAATCACTGATGAGGCACAAATAATCATTTCAAATACTGTCTAATTTGTCAGCAAGCATGACAATATCAACAGGCGAATTATCAACCTGGAATAACCAGAAACTTCTAATAACTTAATAAAAACCCAAAAGTTAACATAATTAATTAAATAAAACAAATAAACCAATCAAAAGGAAATAAAAACTTTTCTTTGATAATGAGACCACATATGCTTTATTTTACCACAGATATGTAATCTATTAAATGATATGAGGTCCCTATCTACCAGCAGGAAAGTATATTACCCCAACTTATCCTACCTGTACTAATGTAGAATAATCATTTGAGCCGTCGATCTTTCAGAAGCCAGATAATAGATGTTTCTGATTCTTAATCTAAGTAACTCTTTTGTTTGAGAAATCACATAAAAAAGATACAGTCCCATTTTAAACATTTACTAGTAGCAATTCATATAATAGTAGAAGCTTTGAGAGATTTAGCTGAAACAGCTGTTTTAGAATCAAGTCTTTTGTTTTTTTTTCTTTTTAACATCAGTCCAGAAATTAGTTTTATTTGTTCTCTTCAGAAAAGGAGATAGCCACTCCATATCTTCTGGGATATAAACCACATTCTTATTCTTAATAAATGAAGAAGCTTCTTCTAGGTCTTTAAAGGTTCTCATTTCATTATCATAAAATATATTTATCTTGGCAGGAAAGGCAAGTTTTGCCTTAATATTATTTTGTTTAAGCAGCTTTAGTATTGGCCAAACCTTTTTTCTTTGCTCTGTTACTCTGGTGAAATAATCATTGTCAAACCTTATTAGGTTTTGAGTATATTTTAGGGGTGATTTATTTCCTTCAGGCAGTTTTTAGAACTAGTTCCTTGTCCAGATATGATAAAAATTTATGACTATTGATCTGGGAGGAATATTTGTTGAGGTAGAAGCAGGTTTCCCTAGAGCTCTATGCGTCCTTTCAATACCATAAGAGAAATCTTCTTTTAGGGGTAAGAGATCAGGAATCCAAGATGTTGAAAAGGAAATAATGTCCTCAACTTCAGTATTTTCAGGTAGCCTGAAGAGCCTAATGTTAGTTCTCCTTTCTTTGTTTTCTAGATCATCCACTTTGTTAAGCAGCCAGGTATTTTGCTTAAGAAGAAATTCGTTTTGGGTTTCTTCTTCTTTAATGTCATTTAAAGATGTCTCTATATTTGTTATTTTTGTCTGATGTTGTTGTAGCAGCTCCTTAAAAACATTGGTATGCTTTTGTCAGTTTATTTTAAGATTTTCTAAGTTTTCTTTGAAATCATCCATCTTCAAAGACAGTTCTTGTGAAGTAGGTGATATCAATTTTAGTTCTTTCTTTAAAGCTGTATCATGGTGAGAATTCCTTGAGTTGCTCATTTCCAAAAGCTGAAAAAGTCTCAAAGTTTTCTGACAGGAAAATGTTTATGAAAATCCACCAACATTGCTATTTATATAGTTTTATAATGTATTTTTGATATTTTTGTTTGAAAAAAAAATTCTGTATATTTTAATAGTTTATGGAGCACTGAAATGTTGCTGCTTTCAGTTCGCCATTCAGGCTCCGCCCCCCCCCCGAGACTAATTGTGATAGCGGTCAAAAAAGTAATCACTAGAAAATGGAACTCAAAGTCTAAACCAACTTTACTAGACGTAGCAAAGATAGTAACATAGATAAAACAACTGGAACTGGGGTCTTTAGAAAAGGATAGAAGCATATTACATAGAAGAAAATGGGAAATGTGGGATCAATACATGCAGAGGAGGAACAAGGATTAAAAGAAGGCAGGATTTGAATGAGCTATGTAATGGTCGACTGACAATAACTGGCTATATTAAAAGTGATGTGTAATGTTTGCAGCTACAGTTGTCACCACGGTTTGTTATGTATAATGTTTGCAACTGAGATTGTCGCACTATGGTTTAGTTTCATTTATATAAATATAAGATTGCCTATGTCATACATGATGATTTAATAAACATGTTTCTTGTTTAAAAAAAAACAAGCAAACAAACTGGAGGGTGGTTGTGAAAACCCAGCAGGGAATCACCAGCAGTGCTTTAGTTTATGCAGGCTTGAAATCTTTAAAAAGACAAAGGCCCAGAATTTCGCTCAGTATTTAAGTATCACTCAATACACAATTTAACCAATGAAAAACATGTGGAATGTGCAGAATAGATAATTTAAGTGGTCTCCTTCTCACATAGAACAAAATCACCCGGCCAAGCAGATGTCTTAAAACAGAAGACACAATGGAGCTGGTAACAGAAAGCAGCTCTATCAGTCAGACAGTAAATATAGGTTTACTTTTCCCACACAGGAGGGAATAACCAACAGTGCTTTAGTTTATGCAGGGTTAAGTCATTCTGAATGAGGTTTATGAACATAAACAAGGGATGGAAAATCTGGAAGTTATCAGTGCATCAAAAATACAGAAATGGTCACATTATTTTGTCATGTGGAATTCAAGGAAAATACATTTGATCTAACTAGGACTTGTTAACATGCACTCACAGTAAAGTAGAAAACACAGATGCATAATGCCTTTATTTTGATGAGCAGTTTAGAGCTAGCATACTTAGTTAATAAGCATATGTAATAGCAGTGTTGGAAATATATTACTTTTGCTAAAATTAACTACTCTAACTTCTAAATTCTACTGTAAGGTGGATAACAGATTAACCTTGTTGCTAGGACAGTGTGTAGAAGTTTTTCATGAGTGTTATCTAACCTGTTTGAGTGTGTTTGGGGAGAAGCACTCTGCAAAAATTATTCCCACGGTAGCATTACTTGCATTGTAAATATTATACAGATATCCTTTAATGTTTCATTCATGAGCTTACAATTCGAGCCTGCTACAAGAGGAAAAAAGTTGCATATTGGCAAAATACTTCTCATTGAAAATAAAGGTTACCACCTCTGAAAAATGATAATATTCGAAACATTCAAACTGCATACCCAAATGAAATAGAAATTTCAGTGATTAAATTCTTTCTATGTTTCAAATCGAAAATAACTCCAGATCTTCCAAAATATACAGTTGATTCAATGAATTACATAAAGGCCTTCTATATATTGTAGTTATCAACATTATAAATTAAATGGTGTACAAGTGTTTAGTCCAATCTGCTCTATACATAAAGAAATCATCAGAAAGTTTAGCCTTGTGACTTATCTGAAAATATGTTAAATATATTAACATGCTGCTCTGGAACTACTTTGGCAGTAACATATTTTGGTATTTTGAGTGACCTGAGGTGCATTCAATTAAAATGGATTCTGCCACTTTAAAGTTCTGTATAATAGTTTGCTAGTGTCTGTCAGGTGAAGGTTAATTGCCCTTCACTTCAAACTGCTTTTTGCACAGATGGGTTATCAGGGCTGAACACTTGTTATAAGATTAATTTCACTTCCGACATGACTTCCCTTTCCTTTAACTGATTTTTGACCAGTCACTGGACCTGTCATCAGCTGTTAAAATAGGGTGGATTGCATTTAGGGATAGAAGTACTTGAATGGCTGGAAATAATAAAGAATGCTATCACATCTGTGAGAATCTCTGAGAGAAGCAAGTGTTTCTTTTTCATTTATACTCATAATGACTGTTATCCATTAACACAAAAACTATTAGACATACATTTATTTTTAACAAGGATTAGATGAGAATGTGTAGGAAAAGTTCAAAGTGTATTTTTTTATAATTATTGTTGTATTTTCTTGTTTAATTACTTATTTTGATGTATCATGTAAGCATTTGTAGAGGAAATATAGTTGTTAAACTATACATGAAAAAAGCAAGTGCAGTTTGCTTATATGTTATCAGTACAAAGCAATTTGCACTAAGATATTAGTGATATATATCTCTTTTAGATAAGTGAGGTTTATTTTTTTTTTTAAATCAGGATAGTAAAATATTTTGCTCTGTATTTCCTGATATTAAGTGCACTGAATTTGGAGTTCATTCCATGCTCCCTCCTAAATGTAACTTTGGAAATTAATGCTTTCACAAAGTTTAATTAACTAGAAACAATGTGTTTTATGCATGCTTTTCATTTTTTTCTCGCTGAGAGGAAAGCTTAACTGATACTTTACCTTCACCCATTCTCACATTTAAGGAGTGAGGGCACTGCAATGAGAAGTACATTTAAAGGGTGAAGTGTATGAGAGTTTACATGGAATTCCTGAGGAGTGGAGTCTTGTTATTATGATCATAAATAGGTCAGCAGTGTATCTAATAGGCCACAGTGGAAATGTATAGTATTTATGTTCTTAATATTCGCCTTGATGGGAGAATGATCAACCATTTGTCACAGTCTTTATCAATCAGAACATCTTACGTGGATGTTAGCTACTGGTATGAGAACAGCAGTTCCATTCTTGTGAATCTGTATGCCAAGTGAAAAGAACCTGATGCAACTGTTCAGTGCTCACCTCTGTAAGCCAATAAATAAATAAATAACAGCAATGAAATGTAAATCATATCTGGTTGCATGATTGGGAAAATCAATTAACAAGAATACTCTGCTCATCCTTGCCTAAGTCATGCACATTTTCTTCTTCTTTCCATGGTTGTGCGATTACAGACAATTCATAAAGATACATGATATGAATAACATTATCTCTTTAATAATGTATGTATTTGACATCATCGTGTAATTTACTTGTTTCCCATCTTTCTTACACCAATCTTCATTCTTAGCTCTTACACCTGTAACTAATAAGTTTTGCATTTCCTTAACTAACTTTTTTACTATATATTTGTATAGTAATTCAGTCAGGTGCAGAATTATGTGCTGTGACTAGAAACATTTTATGAATGGAGGTAATAAGACACTCTGCTATCTTGACTTATCACATTTCTGATCCCTTTAAATGACTTGTGTGTCTGTGAGTCTGTGTTTTGTACAATACTGTTTGTCAGTCTTAGATAATAAATGAAGGAAGACAGCTTGCTAGAAATTAAAAGCATGCCTCTGATTTAGCCATCCATGCTCATACGTTGCATCTGCCTCCTGTAGCGACCCTGTGAGCAGCTGCTGCCGTCCACAGAGTTTACTTGACAAATAGAGAATGGAAGTAGTAGGTTGCTGGGTCTTTGTTTCTGTATTGCTTATACACTGCATGCACATCTTGGAGAATTTATAGAGTTTCCAATCAGCATACTGCTTGTGTTTAGCACTTGGAAGGAAACTGGAGTACCTGGGGTCAGGAGGAAAATAGAATATCTGGGGAAAATTCACCCAAACAGAGGGAGGACATGCAAATGCCACATGATAGAAGGCACCCAGTAGAAAATCAAACCTGAAAACCTCTTGTTGTGAGGAGACATTGATACCCACTACACCACTGTGCTGGCCCTTGCCCCTGTTAGCTTAGAGTTTTTAAACAATATTTTCTTACTCTGATTTTACAGAAAAAAATAGAAGCATGTAAGAGAACTGCTTTTAGCTCTATTAGCACAATACTGTTAGTGAAAGCTGGTTCTTCAAGACTGGATTTTCTGAGATGGTATCATATCACATATATAGTATATTATCACAATAATGTTTCTGTCATTTATAATCTGTATCTGTTTGCTGCAATATAAACTACTCAGCATAACTGTTAAATGTCAAAAATAACTAAACTGCATTCACAGTTTAGAATTTCATTTGGTATTTTTTTCTGCAAGATACAATTAGCATGTTTGTTTGTTTTTTTTTCAAAATTTATGTTGTAGTTATAATTTCAGAATACCTGTACAGCTAATCAATTAATAGTTACATGAGTTTGAAAAGTAAAACCAGCTGCTCTCCATAATGGAACAAAGCTCAAACATTGGTTTTCTATACAGACCATGTAATAATAAACAAAAAAAAATACTCTAGATATTAATGAGAATTTCAAAGGAGTGAACTTGATAGCACTGTATATAAATAATGGAACTGTAGGATATTAATCTCTGTTTAGAGATAAGAAAATGAGTACTAAACTTGCTGACCCATACTTTATTTGAAATAAATGCATTCTTAGCTCTAGTAAACTGCCAGGGAAAAAATGTAAAACTTTTACTTGTAGGATAAAGTGGAAGATTTGCATGTTATTTTCCCAGGTGCTGTTTGTCTCAGTGTAACAATACAAGTGGAAAAAAGCCAGAAGAGCTAGGCTTGAGTCCCATTTGCTTAAAACTGCATACATTCAGTTTCTCCAAAATGATAAGAGTTTAACCTTTCCACAAGACCATTAGTCTGGGGGTGTTTGGGGGTGGTTATTAGATGCTTTACCCCACACTTTTCCCACAGACAACCCAGCAGGTCTGACATGAAATTGACACCAATGTCAGTCAGTATTTCTCTCGGGAAACCTACCCTTTTGAAAATCTCTAACAAAACATTTGCCACTTTCTCTGCTTCAATGGAGGACAGAGCCACCACCTCAGGCATGTGGTAGCATAATCTACTACCACTAGGATGCATTTCTTCACTGTTGAACTTGCGGTATTAAGAGGCCATGATATCCATAGCTACCTTCTGAAATGGCTCCTCAATTACAGCCAAAGGCATCAAAGGAGCTGTCACCTTGTCTCCTGCCTTGCCTACTTTTTGGCACTGCTCACAAGTCCTGCAGTACCCTGTCACATCCATTGCATTCCCAGTCCAATAAAAGTTATGCATAATTCATCTGTTGATACACTTTATGCCCATATGACCTGCAAAAGCAATGTCATGGGCTATGGCTAGAAGTGCCAGATGGTAGGGGTCCACACTCGATACAGTAACCCTTTGTTCCAGTATACAGACTCCCCTTTTCCTTGAGGATCAGGTGCCTCCCCCAAGCCCCTAGTGTAGGGTCTGAGAGCTGAGCCTGTTTGAACTCTACATTTGCGATCCTTCCCAGCTCACCTTTCACATGAAGTCTGGTATTCTGTGACAGCAGTGCCTCACTGTCAGCCTGGGTACTACCACTCACCTTTGCTCTTGCAGTGACTTTGTCCAAGGGAATATCAGTGCCTACCAGCAGCTGTGGCTCACCTTCAGGCTAACTGCTACAGGGTACCTCCCTTCCTGAAAAAAGCCACCTCACCAGCCCTGGCATCAGGTGTGGAGTTTGTCTGGGTCTCCCCCAGGCTACCAGCCACAGATGCCTTTCTCCAAGCCTGACTGCATGTAACTGCATGCTCACAAGGTATTACATTATCAAAATCATTCCCTGTCAGGACATCTGCAGGGACATCCCAAAACACACCTACTTGCTTGCTTCCTTTTCCCCCCTCCCAGTGAAGGTGAACCCTGGCCAAAGGCATTTGGAATGGGGTCCCTCCTAAAGCTCTGACAGGAGTTGACTGCCCAAGCAAGTACTGCTGCTCTTTAACCACTACAAGTTTCACAATGGTTATGTCAGAGTCTGTGTCTCTCTTAGTGGTCTGTTTTCCATCCACTAAGATAGGAGATAAACTGTGGTGATAATCTGGAACCCCTGTTGTCTCCAGACAACTTACCACTGGCCACTTGCTGACCCCCCCACTTTTTGTTCACCAACCTTGCCTCCATGGACATATGTATGTTACATGGCCCCACTGGTTACATTTAAAGTATCTAACCTTTGATCCTGGCCATATACCTGAACTAGTGGCTTCCCCTGTTACTGCTGGACTCTGTTGGGGTGGTATAGGCTGCCCACTATGGGTTACCTTATATCCATGTGCAGCACTCTGTATCCCCTTCTTGTGTAGTGATGTCCTGCTTGCTAAGTAGAGATCCCCTTTTTTCCCTAGCTCATCTGCAGAGTTACACTTCTGGTCTGCCAACCAGATTCTCGTGTCCTCAGACAAAGTGCTAAGGCCATGTTCCCTCACCAAAATTTCTGCCAGCCTTTCAAAAGTGGTGACCTGACACCCACACACCCACCTATGAAAATAAATGCTTAACTCAGCAGTATAATCACATACACTTTCATCTGCCTTGCGTCTATGCTAACGAAACTTTTTTCTGTAAGCTTCATGTATGAACTTAAAGCATTCAAGTAAATACTTGTTTAACTTTATTATAGTTTAAACAATCAATTTCAGACAATTTAGAAACAGCAGTTACAGCTTTACCATGGAGTAAGGGGGGTATGAACCGTACTCAGATCTCTTGGTCAACATTATACTGTTTACATACTCTTTCAAATATATGACTAAAACTCTCAAAATTGTCACCCTCTGTAAACTGTAGAAGAAATGTACTGACATTTGTTGCTTCTGGGGTACAACTTTTTCCTTCCCCATTACCTCCATGACCCTGATGAAGAGTCAGCATGTCCCTCTCATGTTGCCACTGCATCTCATTTTTTTCAGCCTCCAAACACCAGTCTCTCATTTTATTCATCCTCCAAACACCGCAGTCTCTCTGCCAATTCTAATTCCAAATTTTTGGCCTCCAGTTCAAGTCTCTTTAACTCCAGACAGATTTTTAAGTCCTCTGAGGAAAAGGTGAACTTTCCTGTTTCTGAAGACTGTACATCCCCATTACCAGACTGGCTGTCTTCCTGGTTGCTGGTCCGTGTTGTAGTTGCGAATAAAGCTGAAATAATTTCCCCTTTATTCAGGTTGGCATGCACCAGCCCTTTGGCTTCACACACCTTGGCCAAATGAGTCTTTGTCATCTTGCCATAGACCTTTGCTGACAACTTTGCCTGGTTTTCCTGACTAAACTATACCAACAAAAAATAAATAAAACCGTTATGAAGATGAAACTCTGTATGTTTACATTGTGGCTGCTGAGAGTACACACACCATCAGTGACACCTGCCTACAGGCTACAGAATTTCAATTAATATCCACACCACTGTTCACCAATATGTGATGTCCCTCGTCTGGGTCAGTGATCAAGAGGGCTCAATCCTCACCATGGAGCCGGTGAGGGACATTCACTTGGAACAAAAATAGATGCACACAGTATTTTCAGATGCAGCTCTCTGCACCAAGCACAATTTCCAATAAGAGAACACAGGGAACACACTCCCGCAATGGGGCTGGGGTTCCTTGTCTCTGTCTGTACAGCCCTCTAAATAAGACTCCCCACTGAAACAGCTGTAGGGTTGAGTTCTCAACCGAGTGTTTCAAGCCATGTCCTCCTCTCTGTGAAACCAGTGCTCTGTGTCCCTGCTCCAAGTAGCTGACACACACATACTCTTTGAGGTTTGATTTTCAGACATACACACACACACACACACACACACACACACACACACACACACACACACACACACGCACACACACACACACACACACCTGGGAAAGGCTGGCACATATTTACCAGCTACGCCCCATCTGCCCAGACTATGAGGTAAATACTGCCACCAGAACACTCCAAAGTCAGCTACTCCAAGGCTGTTACAAGGGTACCCAAATATACTGAGTAAAATTAATACTAATACTAATACTAATGGTAGTATTTTGACCAATGCAGCAAAGCTTTCAGGAGCAGCCACAGTGTTAACAAATAAATATAAGTACTCTCAAGGGTTAAAATATTCTCTAAAATACCAGCCACAATGAAAAGTTTAAATATATTTAATAATAAATAAGGAAAGAACATAAAGAAATACTATATATCTATTTACAATAAACACCAGAGTTTCAATCACAGGAAATTTTATGTGTTACCACACACACACACACACACACACACACACACACACACACACACACACACACACACCTACACATACACACAGCTTTGCTAAGATGTGTTGTAGCATCTGGAAGCTATAAAACCATTTCAAAAAAGTCCACCCTTCCAGGGTAGCAATTAGTTCACCCCTAAGTGCAAAACAGTAGGATTCCTAGCTCTGTTTTTCACAGGCATGTTGTATCTGGCTGAAATTAGAACTGTAAGATTCAATCTTTATGGCCTAAACCAGGTAATTTAATTTCAGATTATTTTTCAAAATTATCTGGACTGAGATTAACTTCTTCTCTTCTCTTCTCCTCTTCTCTTCTCTTCTCCTCTCTTCTCTTCTCTTCTCTTCTCTTCTCTTCTCTTCTCTTCTCTTCCAGTATCCTCTGTTATAATATATTCTTTTCTACAATTACAATACAGTCTGACATACATGTATATTTCTTTTCTGTCCAGCAGGACTCACTGTTGGTACATTTTTAACACATGCAGCTTTACAAATACATTTTCAACACAAGCAGATGTACAAATCAGTTTGATATACAAATGACATATAATTATTTACAAAACTCCAGCTAGCTATCTGGCATATGATGTTCTTCATACCACATTGCTGCAGTCCTAACACTTGGGTAGTCCGCTGTCCCAGTCGGCCCGAATACCAAAGTATATGGCTGACGCCGGTCAAGGCGCATTAGTATGACGTCAGGACGTCAGGGTACTAATGCGCATGACCGACGTCATATCCTCAGTCTTTTTTGCCGCATGGTCCGATGCAGAAGCAGTTTTGCGAGTGCAGGTTGGCGTTCTGAAATTTTCTGAAGTCGGAGTTTCAGACCGAATCAAAGTTGGCTAAGTACCCCGTTGGGGAATATTTTGTTTTTTTCTTGCCTCAGTATTTAACCGGATGTCAGAAAAAGTGAATAACTGTATTTCTTGTGGGAAACAGATACCTCATAGGGATTACCATACCTTGTGTATACCTTGCTTAGGGCCTGAGCACGACTTTGTTGGATGTCGCTCTTGTGCTAGATTTAACAAATGCACTATAAAGAGAAGATTAGACTGTGCCAGGTTAGTTTTTGGGAAGCGTTGTAATTATAAAATGCCGTCGGATGCTCCGAGGCCCGCTTCGTCCAAAAAGCGCAAGGACAAAGCAGCAAAGCCTAGGTTGGATGAACCGTCAGTCCCGGACGTCGGTTCTTTAGAAGGCTCGGTGGAGTCGGAGGTTCTGCCAGAAGTTTCTTTGGAGTCTCAGGGAGAGACTTTACTGTTACAAGATGTGTCCTCTCAGGAGGTAGGCCAGGCTGAAGGGGCTTCTCAGGTGGCTGTTCTCCCCTCCCTTCCTAAGGTGGTTAGGCCCTCCCCTTCTGTTTCCAGGGCTTCTTTGAGAGGCAGGCCAGGTTTAACTTCTGTGGGTGTCTCTCCTAGTTCTTCAGGATCTTTGCCTAAGAAACATATGCTTAAAATGGCAGAAGATTTGATTACTATGATTAGAGGTTCTATGCCCCCTCCTGATAAGAGGCCTAGGGTGGAACCTGAGCTTGAGAGTTTTGAGCAGTGTTCGGAGGCTTCTGAGTCTTCGGCTGAAGACTTACAGGAGTATCCTCCTTATTCTGATTCTGATGTAGATGATTCTACTCCTTCGGCTTCTCCTCCTGAGGATTTTTCTTTTTCAGAGACTCTTCATTCCATGAGGGAACATTTTAAATGGGAAGGACAAGATTTCTCTGATTCCAGGAAGAGGCTTAGGGAATTTTTGTTTTACCCCAGCATAGGCCTTTAGCTATACCTCCTGTTCTGGATGTGGTGGAAGATGTTTTGCAGAGGCTTCCCTGAACCCTGATTCTTTGCCTCCTGCCCCAGTTAAACCGGATAGGTATTATAGGGTGCCTGAAGCTCATAAGTATCTTTTTAAGAGTCCTAGGGCAGACCCAGAAACTGTTTCTCAGGGGCCTAAAGGTGTTAAGGCTTCTGTTGTTAAAAATCCTGTTCCTCCTGATAAAGAGGCAAGGGCTTTGGATAGATGGGGAAAGAAAGTGTATACTTCTTCCACTTTAGCCATGAGGGCTTTGAATTGCCAGTTCCACATGTTAAAATATCTAAATTATCTCCTTTCACAATTGAAGTCTAAGGTGGATGCTCTGGCGGAAGGTATTGAGTGTAAAGAGTTGCAGGATTTAGTTCATGTGTCTGAACAGGTGGGTAAGCATTCCTTGCAATGTGGTTTTGATGCTGTGCAGGCCTCTTCGAGGGTGGCTGCCACTGGTTCTGTTCTTCGCAGGCACGCCTGGCTGTGGGATCAAAATTTAGCTGAGCATGTTAAGACAAGGATTTTCGATGCTCCGTTACAGTCTGATGTGTTGTTTGGTTCGCCTGTGGAAGCAGTTTTAAAGAAAATGGAGGACAAGGCTAAGTCTATGCAGACTGTTAAAGATTTTTTGCAGGTTCAGCCTCCGAAGTTTAGTAGAAATTGGCCTACTAAGGGATGGACATATCCTTCTTATGATTCCCAGTCTAGGGGTAGGTCTAGACGTGGTAGGGGCAGAGCTCAAGGTTCTTTTAGGCCTAGAACAGGGAGTTCACCTGCTCAGTCTTCTGGTGAGGGCAGGGGTCAGCCCTTTCGTAAACAGACCCAATGACCTGCCTTTTCAGCTGCCAGTGCTTTCTCGTCTGGCAGCACCTCTAGGAGGAAGGCTGGCACTTTTCAAAGAAAATTGGAATTTAATTACCCAGGACAGATGGGTATTGGATATCATTCACCACGGTTACAGGTTTTATTTCCATACCTTGCCTCCTTTCAAAGGCATGCCAGACATTCCTCCTCTACAAAGAAAAGAGGCTCACAAGCAAATTTCTCTGTTACTCCAAATAGGGGCCATTCAGCCAGTTCCTGTGCCAGAAAGGGGCCTAGGATTTTATTCTCGCCTGTTCCTAGTACCAAAGAAGGGGAACACGTGGAGACCAATTTTGGATTTATCTATCCTCAACACTTATCTGGACATTCCCAAGTTCAAAATGTTGACGTTACAACAGCTTTTACCTCTACTGGGCAAAGATCACTGGATGGTAACTTTAGATCTCAAGGAAGCTTACCTTCATGTGCCTTTCAGACTAAGTTGCAGGAAGTATCTGCGTTTTCGAGCTGGGAATTCCCATTATCAGTTCTCTGCATTGCCCTTTGGCTTATCTACTGCGCCCAGAGTATTCACAAAAGTTCTGGCTCCAGTGATAGCTTACTTCAGGCTAAAAGGAATACAAATCTATCCTTACTTGGACGACTGCCTGATTCTGGCTCAAGAAAAGGAAGATCTTTTACAGCATTTGGAATATGTGATAGCAGTGCTAAGATGCCTGGGGTATTCTGTGAACGAAATAAAGTCCAGTCTAGTACTCTCTCAAGACATGTGCTTTCTGGGTGTAAGATTGTATACAGCAACCCAGATGGCCTTTTTAACCCCGGACAAACAAAAGAATCTTTCCCTTTATTTCCATCAACTATCTCTTCAGTCTGGGCTGACTGCAAAGACAGTCCTTCAAGCCTTAGGGTTCATGGCATCTTGTATTCTGGTGCTTCCCAATGCCAAACTGCATATGAGGAAGCTGCAATGGTACCTCAAAAATGTATGGACACAGCACTGCCAGGATTTGGACACTGTCATTCAAATAATACCTTGCATTCAAAAGGAATTTTTGTGGTGGGCTCAGGAATGTCACCTAAACAAGGGACTCTCTGTGACCCGGCCAGAGGCGAGTCAGATTCTAACGACAGATGCCTCAGACATAGCTTGGGGAGCTCATCTGAATGGAAAGTGGATACAAGACAAGTGGCCTGCCAGACTACAGCATCTACATATCAACATGAAGGAGATGTTAGCAGTCCAGTTTGCATTAATGGCTTTCAAGGAGTTACTTCTTCCAGGGCAGGTGTTGATTCTAACAGACAACACAACTGTCATGTGGTACATCAACAAACAAGGGGGAACACATTCTTATCCTCTATGCAGGCAAGCAATGATTTTATGGGAGACTGCGCTCAGCTTGCAACTAACTCTTCAGGCAAGGTTTCTGCCGGAGCACAGAACTCCTTAGCAGATGTGTTAAGCAGGCAAATCATGGATCCCCATGAGTGGAAACTGGATCTTCATGTATTTCGAAATTGACAGTGTCATGGGGAACTCCAGACATAGATCTGTTCGCTTCTCCACTAAACCACCAGCTGCCAAAGTTTTGCACAAAAGGTTTCATCACACAGCTTGGAAAGTGGATGCTCTTTCTTTCAGTTGGAAAAATCTTCATGTGTATGCCTTTCCACCTCTGCCTCTTCTCCCAAAGGTGCTCCTAAAGGTCAGACAAGACAAGCCAAGGATGATTTTAATAGCTCCAGATTGGCCTCGGCAACACTGGTACCCATTACTGAGGAGTCTGGTAAGGAAGCCTCCATGGCCTTTACCTTTGATTCCACACCTATTGTCTCAGAGGGACGGTCATCTACTCAATGTCAAGCTTCACTCTCTTCATCTAACAGCCTGGCATATTCTGTTTTGAAACACAGCAGGTCTCAACTTCCTCAACAAGTTTTGAATGTGATTATGGAAGCCAGAAGACCTAGTACAAGGAAAGTGTATGCAGAAAAATGGAAGAGATTTTTATTTTGGAGTGCAGCAAAGGATTTGGAGGTTTCTGAGCCTAATTTGAGTGTGGCTCTTCAATATCTTACTGAGTTATTGGACAAAGGTTTGTCTTTCTCTTCCATTAAGATTCATGCTGCAGCAATTTCAGCTCACTATGATTGTGACCCACCATTGTTTTCTCATCCTTTGTTCAAGCAATTTCTTAGAGGGGCAAAGAATATAAGACCCCCACGTAGAGCTCCTACTCCTGCTTGGGATCTCAATTTTGTGTTGGAGAAACTTACTCTACAACCTTTTGAGCCTGCGGCTTCTGCTGAATTGAAATACTTGTCATGGAAGACTGCTTTTTTGTTGGCCATTACTTCTGCAAGAAGGGTTTCTGAATTGCAGGCCCTTATGGCGGTTGAGCCTTTTTTGATTTTCCATAAGGATAGGGTATCATTACGTACTAATCCTTCCTTTATGCCTAAGGTGGTTTCTAGTGTGGCTTTAAACCAAACTATTCATTTGTCTACTTTTTATGCAGATCCCCAAAATAAGGGGGAAAAGATTTTGCACACTTTAGATGTACACAGGCAGTTGCGTTATTATTTAAGCAGGACTAAGGATTTTAGGCAGTCTCAGCAGTTGTTTGTTTCTTTTGCTTTGAGTTCTCAGGGTAAGCCTGTGTCAAAACAAACTATTTCTAAGTGGATTGGGTTTTGCATTGCATTTTGTTATTCCCATCATGGCAAGGAGATTCCAGCTGGGATTAGGCCTCATTCCACTAGGGCTACTGCCACTTCAACAGGATTTCTAAGGGGGGTGGCAACTAAGGATATTTTGGAGGCAGCTACTTGGAGTTCAGTGCATACTTTCTCTAAGCACTACCACCTTCCTCTCTACTCTAAATCTAGGGCTGGTTTTGCCACGGCTATTTTGCAGGGCATGTTGACAGCTCCTGCTTCTTTATGATTTGCCAGCCTCCCTTACCTCTGCTTTGGGATTCTACCCAAGTGTTAGGACTGCAGCAATGTGGTATGAAGAACATAGTACAGTTTTGTACCTACCATAAATGTAGATGTTCGAAGATCCACATTGCTGCAGTCCAATTTACCCTCCCTCCTTCCCCTCTGTGTTTAGGGGTGGTTGTGTGGGTGGGGTTGTACATTTGTAAATTTGTATATATTGTACATATATTTGGTACAGGAGTGTTTGGTGTTTTTTGGTTTTGGCCTTATCTTTTTAGGGTCTTCTGACATCTGGGGCAAGAAAAGACTGAGGATATGACGTCGGTCATGCGCATTAGTACCCTGACGTCCTGACGTCAGACTAATGCGCCTTGACCGGCGTCAGCCATATACTTTGGTATTCGGGCCGACTGGGACAGCGGACTACCCAAGTGTTAGGACTGCAGCAATGTGGATCTTCGAACATCTACATTTATGGTAGGTACAAAACTGTACTTTACACATCCACTGCCCTACTTTTCCTGACATAGCTGCCAATACCTCACATCATCAGAACCTGCTCCACATAAAAGGTATAATTAATGCATTCTCCACTTTAAATTATGATTAGTGCATGTTCCACTTTGAATTGCAGAATATGTCTGCTTTGGTAACTGTAGATCGGTCCTTAAACTGATAGGAAATGTACATCTCATTAGTAATACTTTATCTGTTAATGAACCTATTAGGTCACATTTCTAAAAAGCATATCCATTGTGTTTCTTCCTTTGTCATGAATTCCATATCTTCAGTATTTGTTGCAGTTTAGATGTACAACTTTATTCATAACTAGCTTGTTTAATT
Organism: Protopterus annectens; assembly: GCF_019279795.1. Taxonomy (NCBI): domain Eukaryota; kingdom Metazoa; phylum Chordata; order Ceratodontiformes; family Protopteridae; genus Protopterus; species Protopterus annectens. The sequence goes on along the minus strand of NC_056735.1, from coordinate 1,664,668,255 downwards.
GGATGATGTTGCAGTTTATACTCTTTGGTTGACTTTTCTGAGATGATATGGATAAGAGGTTAACTAAATGGTACTTACCAAATAACACAGTATCTAATGCTGTTATTTATTTTCAGTTACTGTGTCTAATTTCTTTTATGGGATTTATGGTCCATTGTTTGAATCATACAAGCTTACATCAGGCTTGCTTGAATATAACAGCCTAAAATGTGTATACATTGCTTATACTTGAGGTTCTATATGAGTGATACTCTTATGTGTTGTCTTTATACGTTGTCCAGTTGTGCATCCTCCTATGGCAGGCTTTGTACTGTTTGTTAGTCATTGCTCTTTCATTAAGGGGCAGTGATCGTAGAGTGAGTGTAGTAATGATTGGAAAGGGTGCGGTTTTACATCCTTCTAGAGAAAGAATGATGCAGATTTTGCACCACCTGAAAGTCATTCCTTTGCTTCTGATATGTAATGACCTTAGAGTGAGGATAAAAATGTTTGGAGATTGTGGGAATTTGCCCCGCATGTCAATAGGTATAGATGACCTGTCCATACAAAGTGCAATTTTTATAAAGTGTTACATTTTTTGTATTGTTCATGCACTTGAGTAGTCATGTTATGACTAAGTACCATACTTGTGCAATATTAACACATGATGTACAGCATTTCTTGTTCAGACTCACTAGTGCTCAGTAATCATAGTGCAGCACTGTTATAAATAGCACCTCTCCCCAGTTTTTGGAACCCTTTTTTAAAGAGTAACATTCCCCATTCTATGAAAACATTTTATAAAGAGTATCATTCCCCATTCTTTGGAACACTTTTGTAAACAGTACCAGTTCCCAGACTTTGGAACCCTTTGATAAATAATACCACTTCCTAGTCTATGGTACCCTTTTATAAACAGCACAACTCCCTAGTCTTCAGACCTTTTTATAAATAGTATTCCTATCCAGTCTTTGCAAATGTTTAAATGACACTACTCCCAAGTCTTAGGAACTGTTTTATAAATAGTATCGCTCCCCAATCTAGACAAAACTTAGTACTACTCCTCTAACTTTTGAAACATTTATAAATAGTAACATTCCCCAGTCTTTAGAACCCTTTTATGAACAGCAGCACTTCCCAGTATTCGGAGCCATGTTATAAATAGTTCCACTCACCAGTCTTTGGAATTGTTTTATAAATGTTGCAGTTCTAGTCTTTGGAGCACTTTTATAAGTAGCACCACTTTCAAGTATTTGGAACACTTTTATAAATAGCACTACTCCCCAGTCTTTGGAACACTTTTATGAACAGCACCATTCCTTAGTCTTTCAAAACTTTTGTAAAACAACAATGAGTGTTACCAGGGAACAAATGCTCCTTGAGCTAAAGTAGAAAATGTAATAAAACAATGAGAAGCACAGGAGCAATCCACAGCTATATAAGGCAGTTCTCATAGGCAAAATGCTCAGCTTCAAAACAAAACATCCAACAGAACAGCAAAATGAAGTATAAATATAAGAGTCAATTTATTCTTGAAACAAAATGGTTAGCGCTTTCACCCATGTGCCGCTCCCCAGTGTTTGGAACCCTTTGATAAATAGTAACTCTCCCCAGTCTGTCTTTGGAACTGTTTTGTAAGTAGTACCTCGTCCTGGTATTTGCAACACTTTTATTTTTCGTAGTATCACTCCCCAGTCTTCAGAACCCTTTTAAGAGTAACACAACTCCCCAGTCTTTGGAAACACTTGCATAAACAGCACTACTTCCCAGTCTTTGGAGTCTTTTTATAAACAGTCCAGTCGACCCATACATCATAGACAAGAGTTGGTTTAGAAGTGCCATCAGGAGAAATTTTATGTATTTCTTGTTTATCTCCTTATCTTAATTTATTGGAAGAGCTGCACACAATGGGCTAACTGTGCTAGTGTCCTTCACTTTCTCAAGGGTTATTGCCAGCATGCATCACAACCTTCTTACATAATAAAAAATGTATGCTACCTTTTGTGGAGTAGGTCCCCTTATAGGCTCCACAAACCTGGTGGAGTGGCTGGATTAATCAACATAATTAAATTGGACAACTTAAAACTCAAAGAAGGATTGTGTTGTGCTTTTATTACTTGATTTTGAGAATGTGTACATTTTCTGTGGTTAGCTGTCCACCTGCAACATACCTACAGGAATACAACAACAGATCACTTTGAATAAAGATCCCTCTTACATTAAGTACAGTAGAGAGTCGATTACCTGAACTAATTGGGACCTAGGGTAGTTCAGATAATTAAACTGTTCAAATAATCAAATATATATTGAATTGGAGACACACAGGGAATACACTTTTCAACATTTCAGTGATTCCAGTGGACAATAAAGAATATTTTTCACACACAAGTGGACTACAAGCTCAAACAACATGCACAAGCGAATACATATAATGTTTACATATTCATAATTTATTATTTTTCCTACTCCCCAAATTTTGGGAGGCTGCATTAGAATAACTGAAGTTTCAGATAATCGACATTTGGATAATTGACTCTCTACTGTACAGCAGCCAATTTCCCTGGTTTCCACCACAGAAACCACACTTCCTTAACTAATCCCTATCTCTCTCTGTCTCTCTGTGTATCTGTGTGTGTGTGTGTGTGTGTTTCTATATAAATATATATATAAACACACACACACACACACACACACACACACACACTCACACACACACACATGGATCTTCTTTCAGTTTTTGAATTACCGAAATACCGAAGCTGACAATATCGAGACGAACATGCAGAAAGGTTATAGTAAAGAAAAGTCAGAAGATCACATCTTACAACATCGAACTACCATTATATTTAAAAGAAAAATATTAAATCCCAGAACACTGAAAAGAAGCTGTAGGAATCACTTATCACATCAAACACCATATGCACTTCAATAAAAACAAATATTTAAACATCTTTCCAAATATCGACAAAATTATAAACCAAACAGTATTTAAAGTATTCAGCATAAACCACCATAAACCACATTTTCATGCAAAAGAAATAAAACTATATATTTTAATTTGAAAAGTACAACTTGAAAACTTTAAGTATAACTGATTTTACTTCCATACAATGCTAATTATTTTTCCCTTTTTAATTACACCTCCACAAAACTGTGAACGAAAGAACGTTAGTAAACATATCAAAGAAAACTGCACTGTACTTAGTAAAGCTGGTTTCATTTCAACAAAATGCCGACACATCCGGGAACGTAACATGTAAGTAACTATCACTGACTGGATAAAGTCATCAGAAAATATTAAAAGTAACACTGCACATTACAAGAATCATCAAACAAACAAAACTATAAATTAAAGAATTTTAAACAGCTATTTAACATTATAACAACTAATGATAATGTTTATGCAGGGGCGCAAGCCCTACAAATAATATATAACAACTCTGAGATCGCATTAAACTGAGGGAAAGGGTACACTTACCAATCTGGACTACATTGAGAACTGCATTCAAAAATGTAACGGTAGTTTGGTGATATAAAATATCGTCTTCTGACTTTTCGTTGTTATGACCTTTCGTTTTTTTTCAACTCAGTATTGCCAGGTTCGGTATTTCAGTAATTTGAAAATTAAAAATAGATCAATATGTACACAGTGGATATAAAAAGTGTACACACCCCTGTTAAAATACCAGGTTTTTGTGATATAAAAAAATTATATCACAATAAATCATTTCAAAACTTTTCCCACCTTTAATGTGATCTATAACCTGTACAATTCATTTGAAAAACAAACAAATCTGTTAGGGAAAAAATATAAAAAATAAAAAACGTACAATAAGCTGGTTGCATAAGTGCACACACCCTTAAACTAATACTTTGTTGAACCACCTTTTGATTTAATTACATCATTCAGTCTTCTTGGGCAGGAGTCTATCAGCATGGCATTTCTTGTCTTGGCAATATTTGCCCGCTCCAAATCTGTCAGATGGCGAGGGCATCTCATGTGCACAGCCCTCTTGAAGTCACCCCACAAATTTTCTATTATATTTAGTTCTGGACTCTGGCTGGGCAATTCCAAAACTTCAATTTACTTGGTGAAGCCATTCTTATGTTGATTTGGATGCATGCTTGGGGACATTGTTGTGTTGAAAGGTGGAATTCCTCTTCATCTTCAGCTTTATAGCAGATGCTTGAAGGTTTTGGTCCAAAAGTGACTGGTATTTGGAGCTGTTCATAATTCCCTCCATCTTGACTAAAGCCCCAGTTCCAGGTGAAGAAAAGCAACCCCAAAGCATGATACTGCCACCACCATGCTTCACTGTGGGGATGGTGTTCTTTTGGTGACGCAAAGTGTTGTTTTTGCGCCAAATGTACCGTTTGGAATTGTGGCAAAAAAATTCAACCTTTCTCTCATCAGACCATAACACATTTTCCCACATCCTTTTTGGAGACTTGATGTATTGTTTTGCAAATTTTATCCGGGCATGGGTGTTTTCTGTGTAAGAAAAGGCTTCCTTCTTGCAGCCCTACCCCATAGCCCAGATATATGGAGAATATGGGAGATTGTTGTCACATGTAGTACACAACCAGTACTTGCCAGAAATTCTTGCAACTCCTTCAGTGCTGCTGTATGTCTCTTGGCAGCCTCCCTGACCAATTTTCATCTTGTCTTTTCATCAGTTTTGGAGGGACATCCAGTTCTTTGCAACATCACTGTTGTTCATATTTTCTCCGCTTTTTGATGACTGTCTTCACTGTGTTCCATGGTATATCCAATGTTATGGACAGTTTTTTGTACCCTTCTCCTGACTGATACCTTTCGACAATGAGATCCCCTTGATGCTTTGTAAGCTCTCTGCAAACCATAGGTTTTGCTGTAGCAGGCAACTGAGTAAATGTCAGGAAAATCCTACTTGGACAGCTGAACTTTATTTGGGGTTAATAAGAGTCTCTTAAATTGATGGCAGGTGTGTACCTAAGAATACTGAATGCTGTAATTAAATCAAAAGGTGCTTCAACAAAGTATTAGTTTAAGGGTGTGCGCACTTATGCAACCAGTTTATTGTATGTTTTTTATTTTTTATATTTATCCCCTAACCTATTTGTTTTTCAATTGAATCATACAGGTTATAGGTCACATTAAAGGTAGGAAAAGTGTTGAAAAGATTTATTGTGGTCTCATTTTTTATAGCACAATAAACTGGCATTTTAACAGGGGTGTGTACACTTTTTATATCCACTGTATGAGCTCCCTATAACCCATCAAAAAGTCAACATTTCAAAGTGAAAAAAAAGCTGATACAGCTGATCAAAAATCAATTGATCTCATGTACCAGCTTTTTTTAGTCCAAGATCATGGTACAGTGAGGATTAGGGAACTTTCCCTTCCTCAGCTGAATTGCGATATCGGGGTTGGTGAATCTATAATTAGCAGGACATGTGAGGGGTCAAGCAGGCTTGTAAAAATAGAGATTTTGTTTTTCTTTGAATCTTTGTGATGCAAGGTATGATGCATTCAAATTTTTGACAGCTCCTTGAAGCTTTGATACTTTCAGTGTCTGTTGTGGACGTGTGTGTGTGTGTGTGTGTGTGTGTGTGTGTGTGTGTGTGTGTGTGTGTGTGTGTGTGTGTGTGTCTGTCTCTGTATGTGTGTGTGTGTGTGTGTGTCTGTGTGTGTGTGTGTGTGTGTGTGTGTGTGTGTATATATATATATATATATATATATATATATATATATATATATATATATATATATATGGGTCTACCTTAGAAGATTGACAGACCATTTGATCGACATTCATTTGGTCGACAGCTCATTTGGTTGACAACCCGTATTCAAGGCACTTAACAGGGAATTGCCCCACTCCCTAATGTCGTGCAACCCTGGAGTTGATATATATAGTTAGGGAGGATGTGACACACACACAGTATTTCCAGATACAGGTCTCTGCATCAAGTGCAATTTCCCTTATGAACACGGAGATCACAGTCAGTCCGGGGCTGGTTTCTCCCTCTTTCTCCAGATCCCAAATAAGACTCCCCATTGGCACAGCTATAGAGTTGAGCTCTCAGCTGAGTGGCCAAGCTGAGACCTCCAGCATCCTCTCTGTCCAACCAGTGCTGTATGTCCCTGCTCAAGTGACTGACACACACACACACACACACTCCTTGAGGTTTGATTTACACACACACACACACACACACACACACACACACACACACACACACACACACTGTGGAAGACTGACACACGTTTACTAGCTATGCCCTCTTTTGCCCAGAATATAATGTAGTTATCACTGCCACCAGCCAACTCCTTATCAGCTACTTTAAGGCCCTTAACAAAGGGTGTCCAATCTTACTGTGCAATATTAATATTAATACAAATGGTAGTTTGACCAAGAGCAAGGCTATTAGGAGTGTCTCACACAATGTCATCAAGTAAATATGCAAGTGCTCTCAAAATATCTCTAGACAGATCAGCTACAATGAAAGGTTTAAATATATTTAATAATAAATAATAAAAGAACAAGAAAAAACTCAGTGTATAATCAGAGTAACATCAGATTTCAAAATCCAGAAAATATTTAAAACAACACTGCAGGACAGTTTCAAATAAATACAGAAAAATATCTAAATTAAGCTTTACTATATTCCTGACTATATCTAAGATAATTATAATCCTTCCTAGTAACTTACTTCATTAGAGGAAGGGAGTTGTGGTGAATGGTTCTTGTCAGGTCCAAGACGGAAGACAGAATGCTCTCTCTTTCTCTCAGAGAGTTCTCAAATTAATATCTCAAATATTACTGAGGGGATACCTTGCAGAATGACATAATTTTTTATGTGACTGTATTCCAGGTGAAACCTTCACTGCCGGAAGCTGGCAGTATTTAGCATCTGCCTGTGAAAATACATAGACCTCAGATGTTTGGTAGATGCTGGAAGGTATAAAACAATTACATTCCTTCATACTTTCATAGGTAGTAATTAGTTCACTCCAAAGTCAATTCAGAAAGCTTTTCAGCACAGACTCTGTCTCTGGCTGCATTGAAAACTGAGATATATCATCTTTTATTGTGTAGCCATATAGTAATTTAATTTCAGCTATTTTTTCTGAAGTTAACCTCTTGTATTCCAGTTTCTACTGTTAAAATATATATATTTAAACAGTTATAATAGTGCATGTACATTTCTGTTCCTTTCCAGCAGGGCACACTGTGATTACATTTTAAGCACAAGCAGTTTATAAAATACCTTTCTAACACACATGTCTGTACAAATCAGTTTGATATACACATGACATATAGTTCTAATACATTTGTAACACAATCATCTTACACAAATCATTTTGATATTAACCAATGAGATATAATTATTTACAAAATTCCAGCTAGCTGGGCTGGCAGTATCTCCTTTCATCATAGATATATATATATATATATATATATATATATATATATATATATATATATATATATACATGCGGATGTATGTGTGTGTTTGTGTGCATGCATGTGTGGGTGCATGTGTGTGTGCGCGTGTGTGCGTGCATGTGCGTGTGAGTGTGTGTGTGTATTTCTCTGTCATATAAAGTAGCATTATGTAGCTTTTATTGTTTTACTGTTTTTGTTTTGTTTTTGCCTAAAGACCCTGGTCTAGGCTGAGAAGAATCAGCTAAGTCATGTACCACAATAAAGGAAAAATAGTCACTCCCCAACTCCATTTACATAGAAAAATAATCCTTTCTTGTGGAAACCTTAGTTATTCAGTATATTGTATAGCAACTATTGTTCTGATTAACACATCTTTTTTTAACAGTTTATCATTGTATACCTCAGCACTGTCCACTAAAGTACTTGCTGCATTCCCATAGATATGACCCCACACACACACACACACACACACACACACACACACAGACACAGACACACACACACACACACACACACATCTTTCCCATAACTGACCTTCCCTAGGAAACATACCATCAAAACAAAGAACAGTCTGACTACCACAGTCTTGGTCATAGACTTTAATAAAAATAAGTTAACAAAATGTAAAACAGATTAATGCTTTCAGGTAAAAGCTCTTCTTCAGAACTTATGTTTTGATAGTCACTGCATTTGTTCAAGTCTGATTTTTGGTGGCTGTTGCTGCTGTTTTTTCCTGTTCATCATTGCCTAAGAAACAGTAATAAATTTCCCATCAACCTGACAAAACAGCCATACTACTCCTTGCCTCGTTTCATCTATTCCCTCGGTGAAATCCACAGCATACTCCCTCACTTTACACTGTGGTGTTGGTTAATAATGATTCACTTTATATTCTCAAAATACTGAAATATCGAATTTCAGTATTTTGAGAGCATAAGGTCTAATGTTCAGAATAGCGAAAGTGCATAACCGCAAATTCAGATATGTCAAATTTGCGGTTATGGTTTAACGGTATGTGACGTGGAATGTATTGTGTGGATGGTGTCCAGTTTAGTTTCTGGATTTACGTGGAATTTAAGGTAAGTGATTATTTTGTAATGGTTTTGGGTAGGTGTTTGAGTATATGTGAGTGTGTTTGGAAGTTGTATGTGTGGGTTAGGGTAGGCAGGTAAAAGTATGAGTGTTTAACTGTTGAATGTGGTGGTGTTTATATATATGTGATGTGTGTGTGAGGAACTGTAGAATGTCTGTTTGTGAGTTTGCTGTCTTTTTCTGTTTGGTGCAATGTCGGAGTTAGAATATATAAGTAGCGGGGGGGTGGGGATGCATAGGGGCTTGCCCCCCTGATTATATGTAGTTTATGTTTGTTAATTTGTGTTTTTATGTTTATGTGTGTTTTTTTTTTTTTGTAGTGTGGTGTATGTGTAGTGTGGTGTATGATGTGTTTAACCGTGATTTTTTCTTTTGTGGTTTTGGGGTTTCGGTATTCTGCAGATTCGACTTTATAGTCTTGAGGTACTGAAATTCGGGTCTATATTAGAACATCGAAGTTTCAGAACTTCGTATGTTCTAATATCGACCTCTAATAAGCGAAAGCTGAAAATAGCGAAGTTTCAGAAAACCAAATTCTTTCCTAGGGAAAGAATTCGGTTGTCCGTTCCTGTTGCTTCGCTATTTTCAGCACTGTGGTGGAATGTTACGGGTCTGGTTCAGGTAAGTGTGCAGTTGTGTGGACATGAGGGTTAGGGCAGGTTAGGTGAGTTAGGGTTAGGGCGCGGGTCAGGTAAGTGTGCGAATGTGTGGACGTGAGTGTTAGGGCGGGGTAGGTGAGTTAGGGTTAGGGCGTGGGTGAGGTGTGTGATAGTGACGGACCTTAGGGTTAGGGTTTGGGTTAAGGTAAGTGGGTAGATAGTGGTGTATGTACAGTTTAGTGTAGGGTTAGATGTAAGATTTTAGGTGTATGTGTGTGGATTGCTGTTTGTTTGGTGTGTTTGCGTTGTGTGTATGTGTTTTGGAACAGCAAATTTTTTCCCTAGGAAAAAATTTGCTGTTCTGAATTTTCAGTGTTATCATTTGTCGGTTACTAGGGGTCGATATTAGAACATTCGAAGTTCTGAAACTTTGATGTTCTAATATAGACCCTGAAATTCTATGTATCAGTATTTCGAGATTATAAAGTGAATCTTTAATAATACTTTACTAGTAGTCACCTGTTAATTTCCAGGTTGAGGAAGGTGAGAATGTTGTTTTTCACTCATATATGGCTAGAGTTTTCTGAAGTAAAATGAGGAATGACTTTGAGAATGGAGCAGATTTTGCTGACTGCATCTGATGTTCGTATTCGAGCAGAGCTGGGGAATGACTTGTTGTGCCCATTAAAATGTTGCTGTAGACCTCCTGTACATGATATTCAACTCTTCCTTAGCCCAACATTAGCTGACTCCTGAATTTTTTATAACTGTTCATATGTTTATCCTCCAGGGAAAATGGGGTATAAATTTCATAATGGGATTTAACTAATTAGCAAAATTTACAAAAAAAAAAAAAAAAGAAAAAAACTCTCAAATAACGAGTTACTAAAGTCAGGTTGGTGAAAATACAATATCAGATAAAATATGTATTGAAAATAATCTCTATATACATAGATAGATGAAAGCAGGTGTGTGCTGTTTAGCATATAGCTATGACTTACCTCTTATCCTACAACTATAAATGACACTAATTTTCCATTCACACTATTCTGATATTACACATCATAGTCTAGCACATTTATGCTCACCATTTTTTCTCACTTCTCTCACTGACAAAACTCAAGGTGACCACTTACAAATTTTTCTACAGGTAGTTTAGAGTCTGACATTTAGTAAACTAATCTGCTGTAATACTCCCTGTTGATAAAATCACTGTTCTTTCATTCATTTGCTGTGCATGTGCACACCAGCATACAGACTTATGTCAGTGTCAGGTGTAAGAAATGCTTATGCTGTCCTTTATAAACACATTCATCTCTTAAGAAGTTTAAGTTGTCCATTTAACTCTAACGATTGAAATGTTGCAGCTCCAGTGACTATCAATGTGTGTTTGATTTGTAAGAGAAGGTTAAGATAACAATTGTCCCCAACATACAAGTCACGAGTTACATAAATTTAGCAGAGATATTGTTCCTTTACTTTACACGCAGCAGTTAAGCAGGCAAAGAGGAAAAAAGACTCAGCATATACTTACATAGTTATTTCTTTTTCTATTTTTGTTAGTTTGTTGTATATTGCTTCTCCATGACCATAAATTATAAACACGAATGGTTCATCTCAGGTAGAGAAAAATCTATTTCAGTTGTTTGCTGATTCTTCTATGTATGCAATGGAATTGACTTTTTTGTCAACAGCTAAATGCTACACTGTTTCTGCATAATAATTTTTTCTATGACTCATACAAATTCAGCTTCATTTGTTCACTAGCACTTCAGACATGGGACATAACAATACCGTACACTGCGTGTCCAATACCAGAACCTGCCCTTTCCCCACTTAATCTGTCTTAGACTTACCCAATCAAAGCAACACTGCTTCATCTGTTACATGTAAATCTTCCCAGATAAGTGACCCTAACAACTTAATAATCTTGAATGCATCTTTATACAAACAAGATTGATAAAGAAGCAATATCACTTGCAAATCAAATGAAGACAAGACTTCATATATACTCTTCAGCACCACTTCCAAAAACTGCTTACCAATAGGCAGCCTGCCGTCAGTAGCTAAACATCTCTCTCTGTCCCACACTTTCAACATTCTGACAATTAACCTGAGGTTTTGTAAAATCTACCTAACCAATAAGCTTAGTAGCTGCATTCAAAGCCACTAAGTGAACACGGTTCAAACTCACAGGATCACCTAGCTCCCACCTGTCCACCACATATCTTGTTACTAGCCTCTCTGTCAGTGGGGGTATCGCAAAATGGTAATTCACCCAGAAAAACAATAAATAATAACAAAGGTAAGCTACACATCTTCCTAGTAGACTTAGGCCATGACTGCTGAATCAACCACCCTGCTATAACATGCCAGTTTCCCAGACCTCCACCTACATGGTTGCTGGCAGCTCTTCTGCCTTTAGGGCTATAGCCTGAATCATGCAAAATTGAAAAAGAGACAAATTGTCAACCACAGTATTCAGTTGACACGTGATGTACCTAGCAGAGAAAAACAAATTTATCCTGTGAGAATGTAAGTCCAACTTTCTCAATGAAAGTTGCACTTTGATAGATTTTGTGAACTTTTTTGACAAAATATGCACTATTAACTCATTTTCTGAAAAGAAAACTACCCTCTTATTTGCTTAAATCCATATGACAAACCACCATTGTCACCCAAATGGGCAGCAACTGTAAAAACGCAATATCCTCCTTCCATCTCAAGGACCTGAACAAATTGTTCTCCATTCACCAATCTGGTGATCCTATTTCCATACTGTAGGTCCATTGTCCCTAATTATCCTTCATCAATTCCAAATCTGGGGAGCACAAAACAGGGGTTCTGCTTTAACCTGTAGCAAACCACTTGCTACAAATACAAATGTACATTGTATCAGGTGGTTTGCTACTGCTACCATACATTCACTAAGTACTTCAGCCCTTCAGCCTTGATTCCAATTACAGTTCCAACACTGTAATAAAACCCCATTGGCAATTGCTGATTGTGCCTCCCAACACCTTGCACCTGAGACTACTATTTAAAGGCATACTCCATGTCATTACTGACAAGATATTGTAACTACTGTCCTCCCAACACAAGACCACAGGTTTTGGTCTTAGACATATTATGTGTTAGCCCTAAACAATGTATCAGTATTCCTGTTAGATACCTCGGGTCTACAACTGGCAGTATACTGGAAGGATTGTAGAGAAATTTCCAAATGGCATAATTTTTTACTGTCATCCTGTTGTTAATCTAGCCATTTCAGTGGAGTATGGTTAGTCACTAGGTTAATGCAATTACCTAGCAGGTAGTACTTTGAAAAGTACAAAACTCACTTCATGGATATGCATTCCCATTGGATTGCTAAATACTATTTACCTGCATTGCTTAAGTTTTGACTAACGTAGCTGACAGAGTGCACCTCACCTTGAATACCTTGAGATAATACAACTCCCAAACATATCTGTGATGCATCTTTATACACAACAATTTCCTTAGTAAAATCAGAAGTCACTAACTCTGACTTAAAATGCATTATTTGTAGCTCATTAAATTCTCTCTCTGCCTCAGGAGACCATTGAATTGTCGTAGGACCTTTTCCCTTTGTAATATTCATAAAGTACTGGGAATATTTACAAAATGACTGCCCACCTAGTCCAAGGAAAGCAGTTAACTGTCTTGTAATGGGGGAATAGGCTAGGTTTTGTATCCCATATATTTTCTAGTTGTAATCTTCCCACACTTTTCTTATAAAACATCTAAAATATTTGGTTTCCACCATAGTCAAGTTACTCAAATATTTGGTTTCCACCATAGTCAAGTTACTATTTTTCATATTCACAGTTAAGCTTTCCTGGCTTTTACATTCTATACAGACTTTACTTTTGGAAGTGAGATTCCCATTTCAGTAAGTGGATGACCATGTCACAGAGGCATAGCTGGCTCAACCAGGACCCTGTGCTGGTACCACGAACCAGCACCCCACCCCAACTCTTCAAGTGAAAAGCAAAAAAGCACTTCACTGCATTATTTTACAGTGTAGCAACTGGCTTATTACAGTCATATCCATGCTCCACAAACTCTTCCACTGAAGAGACAAAAAAAAAAAAGAGTCAGCTCTACTATTGGCACACCAACCAGGTGGCCTGATGCATTATCGACCCCCCCCCCCACCTCCTGTCCGAGCCATTCAGATATAGTTTTTGTGCCTTGACCTGACCTTCCTTCCATATATTTTATTTAAAAATTGTTAAAAAGGTAATCATTTTTTTTCTTTTAAGTTGTAGCAAACAGATGCTGAGTTTATAACCTGCCTGTACAGAGTGTTCAATGCTTTAGTTAAAAAAAAATCCTCTTTTTAAACTGTTGAAAACTGTATGCTACAAATGTAGTTAACAGTTGCTAAAGTTTATACTCTGCTTACATGGAACACTACAACACTCAGGTTATAGTTAAAAAAAGAAAGATTTTCTTTTCTTTTAAACTATAGCAAACTACTTTCCCCAATATACCAAGCAATTGCTACAGGTTAGACTACACAGAGAGCACTGTAACACTCATGTTTGACCTTAAATGCAATACCAGCTTTTTAAAGCTGCTATTCTGTTAAAGAAAGATCAAGATCAGATGATCATGACCCCATCTCAACACTTTGGACCCAGGGCAGTTGCTCCTCTTGCCCCACCCTTGCTACACTACAGCCATGTCAGCAAATTGAGAGTGAGGTTTTAATAGTTTATCCATTAGTTTCTGAAGGGTAGCTGGATCTCCATGTAGGTTTAACATATGGATAATGTGCTATTTTCCAGTATCCCTTTTGTCAAATCTAAAGTTGTTAAGTATCTTGCTTGTCCTAATTTCTCTGTCAACCCAACAATTCTGGATATAGATAGTTATTAAACTTTAAAATGGTATTCAATTTTCTATAGTTTATAAAGAATATGATATTTCCATCAAAATTCAGAATTAGCAGTATCAGGCTTCTCCATTCACTCTGTAAGTATCTTATTACTCCTAATTTTAGCACCTTCTGAACTTCTTTTACTAATTGCTTCTGTAATTCTGATACTTATGATAATCTCAGTCTAACGTTCAATTCAGATGTCTCTGCATTTGTTCTGTCATTTTAGTTTTCCTAGGGATTCAGAGAACATTTCTTTATTGTTTAATATAAATTATTTTATTTCTTGATACTGTAGTTTTAAAAGGCTTTCTCTAACTGTACTTCAGGTAAAGATTCCCTAATCTGTCTTGTGTATATTTTAACTTGCAAACTAACCACAAAACTTTCTGCTTTTATTCCATTGTTTTAACAAATGAAAGTGACAGATTTGCTGTATCTTTCTCTTTCCTGGTTATCCAGTCTTGTATTTCACTGCATGTATTCTTTCCACCACTTGAAATTGCCATAGCCACTTATCCAAAACGGCTTTCCATGGAAATACATCATCCCCTAAGTTGTGTTCTCTAAAAAGGGTATTCTTATGTAGGTGCGTTGCATACTTATCAGCATCTTAGTACAAAAGATCTGGACAAAACAGAAAATAATGGGAATACAAAGGACCAAAACTAGAGGCAGATTTTAAATATTGCTGTTATAAACTTATAAACTTAGAAAGTTGACAAAAATAACAGGGTTTATGTTAGCATGCATTTTCTGAAGGATGTGAAGTCTGAAAGTCAAATGTATGTCATTATTTAGGGATTTCAGGCCTCAGTGATTTGCCAGAAAACCACAAATTTTACAAGGGACAGACCAAAAATATACGGCAAAAAATCTGGACAGTTGAGAGGTGTGGGCTTGTTACTTCTCTTGAACTGACTGCTTGCACTCCATTAATATGCTAGCTTTAGTTTGTCCTATAACCCATTATAATGTGTTACTGTATTTCACTTTTAAATGCTGTCATCTCTTCTTCCTAGGTTTCTTTGGAAAAATCAAGCAGTCATCTGTGATGCCTATCATGCAGGACCCTATATGAGGTAAACCCAGTAAAAGCTTGAGATAGCTCTCCTATCATGAATGGCAAGTTGGGTAACAAGTAGCCCCAGTTCTTATTGTCTGCATCAGTGACTTTACTTAACTTGAATGTCAGTGGTTTATCAAACCTCTGTATTAAACCATCATTCTATGGATTATACACTGACTTTTGTAACTGCTTAAATTTGAAACATTGGCACAAGTGATGTAATACCATTCATATAAAGTACATGCATTGGTCAGGAAGTATTTGTTTAGAGATACTCATTCCAGATTGAAATCATACACATTCTCTAGCAATAACCTTAGGATTAACCTTGAATAATATACGGTGTCTACATATTTTGTAGCATTTACCATTATTAGCCTGTGCTGATGCCCACCATTTCCATAAAAGTGCAGTAAACTGGCATTTCCATAATTGGTGTTAGAATCAGTGGACTCTTAAATACAAGATAAGGTTCTGTTTTCTGACAGTCTGGACAAGAAACATGGAACTTGTCTATTTCTTTCATTATACTTGTGCAGTAAATTCTAGCTAACATTCTTGTATTAGTTTTCTCCCCATCCCCCTGTGACCTCTTAATTGGATTATGGATTAACTTCATTATTAGGGCCTTTTAATGCTTTGACACTAACAGTTCATCTAGTATATGCTCCCTATCCTTACTTACTCAATATAAGAGATCATCTGTTAACTGAGAGCATGTAGAAAAAGTAATTGGAACACCTGGAAATAAAATATTATACTTAAACTAATAATATAAATTAGTACTCAGAAGTATATAACTTCAACTGACATCCTCAAACGTTATCTTTATAGATCCACAGACATCATTTTCTAATCCAAGGCAGCCTCAGTCTGGACTGGTTGAGATCATGTAACCCCCATATTTGAACCCAGAGTCAAATTTTCTAGCCTATCCCTACTTTTCTGTACACCCAGTCACTTTCGCCCACCACCACCATCATATGACTCCCTTTTGGATCTGAGGACGACAAACACAGCACACATATGTATCTCCACCACTGTTCTAGCACAGCACGTGGTCTTATCCATTTTCACTCATTTCTCATACATTTCTCAGAACACCCCAAATCCCATCCATCATGCTTATCTGTTGTCGAATTCACAATTGCTCTACAACTTAAAAACTAACCATTTTTTTCCTTGCCTATACACTACAGTGCTAATACTAGCTACAGAAAGTAACTAAAACAGCAATATTAATGTTCCTATGTTCTGTGTTTTTCTACAATATATATATCTGCAAAAATATTAAAATGCAGCATCCACCAAGAGCATTATCATATATATATATATATATATATATATATATATATATATATATATATATACACACACACATATATATATATATATATATATATATATATATACATATATAGGTTCACGTTATAATCTCGAAATTCTGAAATACCGAATTCCAGAATATCAAGATCATAAAGCCGAAATACCACAATACCGAATGCTCATAATCGCGAAATTCAAAATCCCGTCACTTACATACACACACTCACATATACACAACTGCCCCCACACACAAACAAAATTAACCTACACTAGAAACAACCCTAAACCTCCCGTACTTATATATTCTAATTCTGAGACTGCACAATCACACACACAAAGGCAACTCATACCCACACATTTGACA
Source organism: Protopterus annectens (assembly GCF_019279795.1). Taxonomy (NCBI): domain Eukaryota; kingdom Metazoa; phylum Chordata; order Ceratodontiformes; family Protopteridae; genus Protopterus; species Protopterus annectens. The sequence goes on along the minus strand of NC_056735.1, from coordinate 1,664,651,487 downwards.
GCCCTTTGCACACACACACACACACACAAGCACACACACACACACACACACACACACACACACACACACACACACATCACAACCAAAACACACACTAACATACACTACAGCACATAACCTACAAACTCATACAAACTTACCTGCACTTACATCCATTCATACACTGCAACACCAGAATCTCCGAATTTGGGATTTCGAATTTCGCGCTTCTGGTGTTTCGCGATTCCGAGCGTTCGGTATTATAATTTTGGTAAACTGAAATTTGGTATTTCCGTTTTTCGAGATTTTAAAGGGAACCCATATATATATATATATATATATATATATATATATATATATATATATACATACATACATACAAACACACACATATATATATTATCTATATATTCTATCTGCCTATTTATGAATTTACCATTCACTCTGCTAAACTACTTCCTCTTCTTTCCCAAATGACCACCCGTAAAGTGCAATAAAATATTTTGGCTCTTTAGTCTCTTTTAAATGTATGAGGTAACAACAGGAATCCAGTACCAAAATTATCATTCACATATGTCCATATTTGACCACAACAACCAGCCAGCTGCCAAGCAATCCAGTAAGCTTAAGTCAAAGATTATTCCCTTTATCTGTCTTTTCTTTTAAGTGTATCTGTTAGATGAGATATCCTTAGCTAGACAAAGTAACAAATCTTTGACTTGCAGTACTTTCTTGACAGGTTCAGAAAAGCAACTACTTGTACTCTGGCTGTCTAGGGTACTAGAGCTCACCTCACCGTTAGCTTGGTCTACTGGACAAAACCTGCTGAGATGGCTTTTGTCTTACTTTATCCACCCAATCAAACAAAGGGACCATATCATCCAGGACTTGCAATATAACCTTTGCTACCTGGTTGCCCCTTCCTGTCCTAGCAGTAGTTTCTCCTGAGTTACCTGATTCTGGCTCCAGCCTACTGGTTGACATTCAGACACTCAACCTTCATCCAGCTTTTTCTTACTCCCTCTGATCTGCTAGCTTATCCTGGAAATAGGAGGAAGGAGGTTAAGTAAAAATTGTTTGCTACCAAACATGCTGCAGGAACTACAGTAGTATACCATGTAACATGTTATTGCTAACTAACCTCATCATTTTTTGACAGTGCACAAGCACTGTTTTCTTCTTGCTCATATAGCAATATTCTATAGGAAAGGTTTATTTTAGATTTATGCATTGCCTGCCTGCCTTTTTTCATGGGGGATAGGGATAGCTGGCAAGAGTGCAATAATATACGACACATTCCTAAAGGATGTGTTATTTCTTTGGCGTCTAGTAAAACAAACAATTTTAACAACTATTAGTGCCTTGAAGAATTTTCCTATGCAAAATATTTGTTCATGTGGGAAGTAAAAGAGATAATCAGCAATGGGTGTGTTACTTGGCACTGTCTAAATGTCATTAATATAACTTGCTGTAGTGTAAGAGAACAAAAGAAATATCTAAAAATATTTATGATGGAATGTTTTATATTGCTTATGAAAACAAATTTCATTCTTTCTCTAAGGTACTCGAGATAAGCAATATAATTCACTTTTCATTCCCTCTTGTACTGTTTTCGTAGGTACAGTACCTACATTTTTTCATTCTTTTACCAACAGCCTGAGGCCCAGGAATATTTAAAAAATCCTACAAACAAATGAGGGCATTGACTTAGAAAACACCCTGAACACACACAGCATCAGAGTACTTCAATAGTAAGGTACCCAGGCTGGTGGTAGCACTGTGGGTACAGGTTGAAGAGGTTGAAGGTAGAATTCTCACTAAAGTTATAATATCATTCCACTGACTGTTGCAACAGAGGCTCCTCCCTCCGTTACAGTGGCACTGTTTGCTTCTGTACTCAGTAGTATTTTTTATCTGCCCCCCCCAACACACACACACATACTAAAAGGAAAAAAAATGCCTTTCTGGTACCCCTCACTCTTTCCTCTTCTATTATATGACCCAATAAATCCATTCTTTATTTTGCATTAAGAGCAGCCCGAATATGTACCCTGTTTTTATATTTGTTTAACCACCAAAGAAACTCAGAAGGTTTCATTTACATTTGTGCTTCTGAATTCAGAAGAGCATAATCTGGAAATTCAGGCAGTATGCAGAGAAAATTTTGCACAGTGTAGCTTTATACAATGCCCCCCAAATCACACACACATATACACTTTTTCATTTGTTTGTGGTTAGTGGTATGTGTGGCTGTGCTGCACCCTAGGACTAGAAAATGAGTCTGTGTTGAGCGACAAAGTCATCAACCAATTAGTTCCCTAATTTTTTAACCCTACTGTAAAATATATTTATGCATGTTTACCAGCCATATCACTGTATAATCAACACTGTATAATCAACACGTCTATTTTTTGTTTTGTTTTTTTGCTTGTTGTTTCCTTGAATTATTCATGTATCCAATGCATTCCATTCATTTCAGCATGATATGAGAATTTTGCAAGTTGCCTTTTGAATGCCATTAAGTATATACAATGTAAATTATATACATAGTCAAGCTAAATGAGTAAAGAGGCATTAGATGTAATTACCATGAGTCTGCTTATAGAAGTCATGACCGATCTGTCTGTATTTCATGTAGTCATAAAAAAGGTTGGCAGTTAGAAGCCATGACCTACTAAGAGATAAATAAAAGGATTTTTTTTTTATGGTGGGCAAGCATTCCTTCATTTTGATATGGGTGACTTCACCTCCACACATTCCTTGGTTATATATATGAACTTCCAAAACTGCAGACCGTCATGGAAAAAATGAATACCCCATTCTCAAAGATATGCCAGTTTTTCCTTTACTGTTAAAGTATTGTTTCAATCAATGACTTGTCTATATGGCCATATGGACAGACATATATAACAATGAGCTGTAGGACCATGATTGATGCACATTCAGCAAGAACCATTATTTAACTTTTTCATTGAGGTCAGAGGACAAACAAACACAACTACTGCAAACTACCTTTAAAGATACGGCCATGATATTAACAATATAACTGTGTAATGCATACCGAATACATTGGCTTGTGGGAAACTATGTTATTGGTAAATTTGTCTCTTATTTAATTGTTTAGGCAGCTGGTGGCACTTCCTGTAATGAGTTTCATGATGAGTGGTCATATGACCTAATATTAAAAAAAAGCTGTCACATTTTAATCTGCTGAGCTTAATTTTTATTAACATGTAAATTTTATAAATCGTGCCATAGCTGAAAACATTTGATTGGTTTTGCATACAGTTTACCACACTATTCAGTTTGTACTATAACACTGAGAGATGAGGTTGAGTCTTTAGTGATGACAGGTAGTATACATAGTAGGAGGGTTGGAACAAATGATTTCTTTCATTGATAAGAACTGGTAGCAACCTCTTAAGTGCTTAAAGGCTGTTCAGAGTACATAATAGGAGCCTACTTTTGAACATTGCACAGGTTGCACAGGAAACTTGCTTAACTTAATAGAGCATTTCTGTTGATTATCAAATTAACTTTCCCCATAAAAGAAAGTACATTAGTAGAGAAACAAGCAGGAGAGACAGCCACAGAATAATTAATATTGTTGTTGCTGTCAAGAAGTGGTTCAGTGATATCTGCCCCTTAGACACAAATGTTATTTTTTGAGAAACACTTATACTCATATGCATTCTGCAACATTGATATTCTTTTTAGATAATGAAAAGTTGTTGCTGTTGGCTAACAAAAGGATATCCCTTCCATGATCATACATTTTAGCCTTTATAAAGAAAAGAAATCACAGCCCAAAAAGCTCAGAAGAAATTGCAACACTGCTGTGGTGGTGGTGCTGAGGTAGCGTTGTCGCCTCACAGTAAGATGTTGTCCTGTTTGATTCTCAGCTAGAGTGTCTTCTGTGTGGAGACATGCGTGAATGGGCGTACCTTCGTTGAAGGTTGTGCGTCAGGGCCAGCAACTTGGCACGTAAAAATCTACTGGTAATCATTAGTGGACCGGAGTTCCGCTGTGGCGATCCCTAACTGGGAAAAGCCGAAAGACACAAGACTCAGAAGAAATTGCAAACAGATGCTGTCTCATGAAAACAATCTCATTGACTGAGAACAGCCAGAATCTCCACTACCTTATAATGATATCAAAATATTATGTTTTAATGGCTGCTTTGAAAAGTAGACCAAACAAAGCCTCACTTAGTGAAAGGACATTGTGGACATATGTTCTATAGGTTTACTATTACAAGGTCGAACGGCACTCCTTCGACTGTCGTATAGTCGACAACGGAAGGTCGAAACTGATAATCGCGAACTCAAAAAAACAATCTAGGAATGGGTTTCAACATGGGTCGAGGTAGGGGAGATGTTTGTAGTTCAGAATAATATGAACACCTACCTCAACCCATGTTAACACCGTTCCTAGATTGATTTTTTTACTTCGACATTCGACATTTACGACCTTCCTTTGTCGACTATACGACAGTCGAAGGAGTGCCGTTCGACCTTGTAATAGTAAACCGTTCTATAATATCTTCCAAGTGACGAAACAAAATGAAACAGAATATGGTACAATTTGAATACAGATATTCTCAGATTGATGGGTATGTTTTGTATGAAGAATTGCTTTGATTTCTTATCAAATGGGGCTTGACCTGTTCCATGAATTTTAAACTAAACTTTAAAATGTATATTGTTTATGCAAAGGCAAAATTGTAGTTTTCGTAGTCCAGCAATAATTTGCTCTGTATGCACTGATGCATTGCTTGTAGCATCTAGCATAAGTACTTTGTTAGAGACATAGGAATCTTAGGCTTTTCAAAAAGAGAAAAATTAATACCTCCTTGAGTATTAGCGTAAGACACTGTTACAAGTCTGAAAAATAGATGGGCTTGGCATATGCTGTAATGTACGTACGTACATTTATATACCATATTTATCCCTAGTCTAACTGAATATTCTCAACCATCTCTATCCATGTATGTTTCAGCCAGTTCCTTTATGTTTTATTATAAGTATTTCCTTATTAATTCATTACTATATAGGCTTGCCTGTGTATGTTTTCAATACAAGATCAGTGAGCTACAAAACCCTTGTTACTTATGTCCCTGAATTTAGCTTACAGTGGTTACAGTGTTCCAAACTTTTGCCTACCCTAGGGATTATATGTACTATTTCAAAATATTCTGTGTATAATCTTTTGAAACGAACAGACTGCACATCATTTTTTTCAAATTTTCTGCTGTTGACTGTAAGAAGGATTAAGTTCAAATGCCAGTTGCACTTTGGTTGTCTTAACACTAACAAAAATTCTAACATAAAACTGTGTCTAAAAGGATGTTCGTATTCACCACAGTATAAGTGTGAGTGAGAGAGAGAGAGAGAGAGAAACAGACAGACAGACAAAAGACAGACCAATAAATAGATAGAGGTGGGGGAATGTGCAGGCAATCAAAGTCTTAGACTATCCTGGTTTAAACGACTGTATTTCAATCCAACCGATGCTTAAACTTAGATTACTAAATTTTTAAATTTTTAAAAGTTTGTTACAAGAGAATGTTTTTGAGATTTAGATTTTTAGCATTATTTTTATTTATAACTTAACTGCCATTCCCTTTCAAGGGTTTTGGAATGTCCAATAATGTGTTTGTAGTACTATTGTCTCACATTAATTCCAGTTAGCTTTTTGGTTAATGTTTAATTTGTTTGATCACATGACTTGTTTTTTTTTTTTTGTTTTTTTTTTTTTTATAAAAGGTTGTTTTATTGATAAAAGTGCTTAATGGAATGTCTTTTTAAATATTATTAAAGTAGATTGTAACTTTTACTTTCAGGTCCTGTGGCTTTTTAACCCTGCAACAAGTTACATTCAGTTTTTATGGTTATTAGTAGTGTTCCTGAATGTTTCTCCATTTTTTTTAAGATTATGTGAATAACTTGAGTAAAGATTAACTAATTTGGATAATCATGCTTATAGTGAAAAATGTAGTGGTGAGGAAGTGAAAAAATACAACCCCCCCCCCCCCAATATAGTGAACACTGTATGTGCAGGATGTAGTTGAGGATAGTCATTTGGGATCAGTTTGATGATGCCTATTGTATGATACTTCACAGTATACATGTAGAGATACATGTAGACTTATAGGAGCATATATGTAGTATTGTAATGCAGAATAGAAGACTTGGTTGAATATTTTAACTAGTTTATGGAATATTCTAAAGACTGAAATATCACGGTAATGATGAGGAAAATGTCTTCATGTGTGTATTGCCTGAAAGAGGAAATTTGAGAAATGATCTAATTTATGTAGTTTGGGAATCAAAATGCAAACAAATATAAAAAATGTTGGCAAATGTAGCTTGTTGTGAGTAGGACATTCTAGTGAATTGTGACTAAATACATTTCAAGTACCAGGATTGGACTGAAGCTATTATGTATATTAGTAATTATTGAGGGATTATATAAGGGGAAATGCCCAGTCACTAGTGTAAATTTTAAGTGTACCACGCATAAGAACTGCACAGAAAGTATGGAATATTCTGAAATGTGTGTCCAGTAAAATTGTTTGTTCAAGTTAAAATAAATTCTGTATGTACATAAATGCATACATACAAATAAACATAAATAAATAAATAAACATATTTTCCAGGCTCTACCAGCTGAGGACATTAGACATATCATTCTTCATATGCTAGTTTCCAATTAGGCTTCTTAAGTAATGGTCAGATGCACTTTGTTATTACAAGATGTTAATTAATAGCAGTGGCCATAGAGTGTCCTCCTGTATTAGCTTGTTGCCTAAGGTTAACAAATTATGCTGAAATTTTGATGATCTCCCTAAACTAAATTTTTCATCCAATTTGGAGAGAAACATATAAGGAAGAGCAGGCAGGGAAATGGAGTTTTTTTTTTCTTATCTCACAAGTGAAGTGACTAAAGAGTTTATAATGTACAGTGTAATGCCACTTTACCTAGTACCCCTAACGATAATGTGCATATGGAATGTCACTTGGTTCTGTCTTGCTTTTCAGTTGCTACCATGTTAAACAAGAGTGCGGATGCGCCCTGACCATCTCCAATGTGTCTGCATTTTGGTCTAGTCTGAAATCTTTCTATGCAAATGTTGAACTCAATTACAATATGCAAAATTAAATGAAGATTTCACATAAGATACTTTTTGACAATGTACAGCAAGTATCTGTGAGGCACATTTTTAATCCATTAAAATTAATACTCTCGATTATTAGCAGAAGGTCTACAAAATTGGAATAAGTTATCACTAGACCACTGGGAGAATCTTGGAGTGCAAAAGAGCAAATCTCAACAAAAAACAAACAGAGAAGTTGAGATGGCAGCTCGGAAATAACGGAAATTTTTGACAAGCAAGTAACTCATTAATTGAATGGGCAAATCTTTAAAATGAGTAGTATTTAAAAAAAACAAGCAACTCAATAAACCAAATAAGCCACAGTTCAACAAAAGACATGTTATGAGAGCTATGTGACAGTTATGGTGATGAAACTGACATTTATCTTTAGAATACATTCACTAGTCTATACTCTTTACAGCAAATGAGCTTAGCCCCATCTTATTTAGAACAGATTGGAAAGAAAAATCATCATCTCATTCATTATACCTCTTACTTGACTAGCAATATTAGTATTCTGAAGCAGTTTTTTAACAAGAAACATCTTTATGAAATTATCACCTATGACGTAGGCAATCATAGATTTCTATAAATGAAAACAAACTGTACTAACATATTTTTAGTTGCAAACATTATACATCACTTATAATCTATCCAATCATTGTCAGACAAATATTACATAGCTCATTCAAATCCTGCCTTCTTTTAAACCTTATTCCTCCTCCATAACATTATTCTGCATATACTATTCCCACAGTTCCCATTGTCCCTATGTAATTTGCTCTTACCCTTTTTAAAGATCCCATTTACAGTTGTTTAATTTCTGTTACTATATTCACTACTTTTTGTACAGTTGGTTTAGACTTTGATTCCCATTTTATAGTAATTGCTTTAATTAGACTCAGGAAGGCCTTACTATGCAATTATGATTCTATATCATAGCTCAAGAAATAATTTCCTTAGTTACAGCAATTTGATCACCCAATATTTCTGACAGAGTAGTCTGAAGGGAATTTTTAAAATCTGCCAACTCATTAAAATCCCCAAAAATGTGCTCCCAATAACCTCTTTTGTTCTCCATCACACCTCCAACATTTGCTATCTACCTGACGAAAATTCTATAGAGTCTACTTGGGTACAAATACCTGTGTAAACAGTTGCTAGCAAAGATCCTACATTTTCTAGACTTTCTTCCATATTTGGGAGTCATACATATATCCCCAGTTGTTTCTTTGTGAATTGTGTATCCAGTCTCTCTGAGCTAGTATTCTGAAGCAGTTTGGCAGAAGAGTAGAAGCTGTGGCTGCAGAAATTACAGCCTTTCATCAAGTATAACTACAGAAAATAAGGAAACACATGTTGCTGCATTTCTTTGCCTAGTTAGAGATTATGCATTTAAGGTACTTGATATGATGCATTTTACTAGAGAGCAACAGATTAAGTTGCTTTTTGAAAAAAAAATAGTCACTTTTTTGAACCATAAAAAATTTGCCATGCACTTGCTATTTCTGTTTCATCAAAATCAGGATAGCAGGTATCTGTAGATGCCTTGTGACTGAAATGAGTCACAGAGCTTATGTCTGTGAGTTAGGTGAGCTGTATAATCTGTTATATGGTATTAAAATGACAAAGTAAAAAGTAAACTACTGTTACAGTAGGAGCTGACTTTGGAGTCTGATCTGACCTTGGGCAAGTTGTGAGTATGATTAAAGTAGCAGAACTAACTACCACTGAAATTTTGGTGCTAGGTCAGAGGAGTCAGAAGCAATGTTGTCCAGGGATTGATGTAGATGAAGCTGTTGAACATGTGGTCTTTGATTCAAACAATACAAATTAGAATAATTATTTGGGTGGTTGATGTGTGAAGAGCACACGGTTTCTTCATAGGAGACAGAATTTCAGCAGTATTGCCATACTAAACAACACTGGGCTGAAAGTTGAATATAAATAGGCAAAACATTACAGCATTACATAAGCTTGATGCAAAAGCTGAATGTAACATTTTAACTGGTATACATCTAGAGAATCGAGCTTGAAGAACTGTTTATAGGAATCAAAAAAACGTCACTACTGATTTATTCTGTTAATACAGTGAAACCACTATGTCAAAAGAAGTTGTGTTGCTTACAAAACAAAGGGTATGATCTACTATTTTGTGTTGATATAACTATTAAATATATTGTGCAGATTAGTATGTGACCAATTAGGCACAATTAAAGGAATTTGTGGTAGCAAAGTGCCAGCAAAGAGCAACAGAGGTCACTATGAAGTTAATCAAAACAGTCAGTTTCGAACTCACAGGGACCACATTTTATATGTTCCGATTAATGATGTGAAGATTCACAAGGCCAATGATTTGCATATCTGTGAAGTGAACTGGTTAGTTCATATAAGTAATGATAATGCAGGATTTGCTTCACAAAGTCAGTGGATCATATGTTTGTGAAGCAATTAGTGCAGAGAATGAAGGCTATGAACTGTTAATGAGCTGATTCATGTAGCCCAGGGTTGATTCCCTCAGGTTCCATTTGTCTACTGTGTGACACTGAGCAAGTCACTTAACCAGACACTGCACTGGGGTAATTGGGAAATTAGGCTAGGTTCCTCATCTGTCTCCTAGACCGCATGCCTGGTAGCTAACCATGAACATATTTGTGCAGTGCAGCCTATTAAAACCAATCAAGCAAAAGGCAGTATGCAGTGATGCTTAAAAGCAAAATGAAGTACAGACAGGAACTAAAATATTTTGTTACTTTGGAAGAATGTAATCATTGGTTGCTTGGACTTCAAAATTTATTACCAGACTTTCTAAAATGCATAGTAAGACATTGAGCTGCAGATGTTTTATCAGAATGACCAGATGAAGGAGGAAATTTTCTGCACTTTCCATGATGAAAGTCATTTGTCACAAGGTTTGTTCTTCAGATCCAACAAAGTGAAAGTGCCAAACCAAGTATAAACATGCTGGAAAGAATACACTAAGCACAATTAGCATTGTCAAATATAAAGAAAGGATACATGACATAATGTTTTGGCCTGGTATGTCTCATCAAATATGGTAAAACAATTTTAAGCCTGCAATTTGTTTAATAAGAGCAGTACAAAAGATACTATGCATCGTTATGCAATACCAGCCAAGCCATGAAGTACATTGCCATGATTTATTTTATTTCATTGGCAGTCAATATCTCATGTGTGTGTTAATTATTATGCAAAGTATGCAGATGTTGGTAAATTATGAGTTACATCTTCACAACCAGTTATTACTCTGTTGATTTTTGACATGTCAAGTCCCAGTCACCTTAATATCCATTATGGCCAACAGTTTGTCATTTAATTGCTTTGTTTATTTTCCCTGGATTAAGAACTTCTGCTTCTTTAACGTACTCACTTTCTAATGAGTAAGTTGAGAATATAATACAAACTCTAGAAAATGAAAACATACAGTAAAAGTGTTTTACTAACTGAAGAATATGTTGATGTCTTGTTCTGCCTGGGAGAGAAACACTGCATTGCATCCAGTTTGATTATCACCATCTCAGTTGTTGTTGAGAAAAGAAGGATAACAAAGTTGCGTACTTCATTATTATTACTTCAGCCAGTGAAAATAGGAAATGTGTAATCAACTTGGCAAAGAGGAGAAGTTTCATACTAATGAATATCTGCTAAAACAATGTCTCTCATACTAATGAATATCTGCTAAAACAATGTCTCTCATACTAATGAATATCGGCTAAAACAATGTCTCTCATACTAATGAATATCGGCTAAAACAATGTCTTTTCTGAGACTTGGAGTTGTTAGTATTCAAAGTTTGTTAAATTATTGGAGTAGTAGGAAGTTGCTGCTGTCAGTCAAGCCAATAAACTAAGGTCCTGCGATGAAGAAACCAGAGATGGACAGTCACCCAGGTATAGCTGAAGATACTTGTACAAAACAAGACTATTTTTACCTCATGACAGTGAAATTATAAATGTGAGATAGTGCCAGAAAGGGGTAGTTCAACTCAATTATTGACCCACATTCCAATCAGAGGAGGATGGCTCATTTGGGAATAACAAAATAATTACTGGTTACAGGGTAGCATATATGGACCTGGCCTTATCCACTGGATGTTTCCAACCTCTCTTTCCCACCCTGTGAGCGGCCACAGTGGACTAAGCATAGTGTGACAGTACTGGGGATACTAAGGCATGATTAATGAAACTCAAAGCAAATAATTGTCACCTGCAAGGTATGCAAAAGGGGGAAAAAGAGATTGTTCTAGAACTGCACAGTTATCCTAACCATGAATGCATGACAGTCACCAAAATGACTGTGTTTCCAGATATTAAAAAAGTGCCTGAATGTTATATCTTACTCAAAGTATGTGCTGAAACAGTTATAACATTATCTACTGCTATAACATATGTAGTTATGGTTGGGTAAGTAAAGAGCTGTTCAATCAGAATGACTTTGTCACCTGTTATGGTTGCAAGAAATTATGCATACACTTGCTATTTAGTAAGTGTGTGTGTGTGTGTGTGTGTGTGTGTGTGTGTGTGTGTGTGTGTGTGTGTAGGGGGCTTCGGTGTGTGTGTGAGGATGTGTGTGTGTGTGTGTGTGTGTGTGTGTGTGTGTGTGTGTGTGTGTGTGTGTGTGTGTGCATGTATGATTATACTAATTCAAAAGTATATCATGCGATGTCCTTAAAATAGTGTAGACTATATCACTACTCATTTATGTAATGTGTACTTTAACTTGGAATATAATGATGTGCTATATAGCATGTCACCATTTTAACTGGTACTCATAAAGCAACTATGCATGTGGGATATCACATGGTTCTGGCTTCATGTACTGCCATATTAGTAACGAGCATGAATGCATCCAGACCATCCCCTGTGTGTTTATAAGTTTTTACTGAGTCTGAAATTTTTTGCTGCAGATACTGCACCATATATCACACAGTTGACTATGTTAAGTGCAGTGCTTCAAGAAGTGGAGCCTCTAGCATAGGTCACATGGCGTATCTGGCCTATAAAAAAGCACTTTAAGAAATCTCAGTGAATCTAGTTATGAACAATTTGCTTCATTCTGTAGTATACTCCTTGTCTTCAGTGAATTGGTAGTGGCCTGTTGTTCCTATTTGCGGTGACTGCAAACACCACACAACACTTTGTGGTAGCATATTAGAATAAGCAAAAGCAGGAACTAATGATCAGTCAGTCAGCTAGATCTGTCAAAGGCCTCTTATGAGCATGAGCAAGCAATTTTCTCATATTATACAATCTTGTCGAAATTTTCCAACATATACATTTTGAAACATAAGACAGCCAGGAATCAAATCTGCCCATGCCCAGTATGGCATCCATTCAGCTTGTGACTTGTGCTACTGCAGGTTTATTTTAACCAACAGTAGTTTTGTCATATTTTTTCTGTCTGCTAAATTATGTCCTAGGATGTATATTAGCTATACTTGGATTCTTGAATGCAGCTATGTTTCTGATAATAATTCACTGTTGTGAGGCAAAATGTACTAAATGGTATAAAATGTATTATTGATGACTGAAGGCCATGCTTACCTTTATGTAGCCTTACCTGTTTTATTATGGGCTGCTCACAACAAACATGCACCTCTTCCAAGTCTGGAATTATGATGAAAAATGAGAGAATCTCTCCCAAGTCTGTCCTTATGATTACAGTTGATTGCAACCACCTCTGCTGTGGAACCAAATATGCTTACTTCTGCCTGCTTCCTAATACTCTGCTGTTTGGAGCAAAGCTAACTATCTGCCTGTTATAGAAAGCTATGAATATCACACTTCCCACACATCCATCATCCTGACTTCCTGTCTAGTGTCATGAACGGAGATCACCTTCGGGTCCTCCCAACAACATCTTCCCTTTCCCTCAGTGGTCACCATGTATAGATAATGTGAGTCATTTGCATAAGTGTGTTTTGGCATCTCATTATCATACCACTATAGATCCAACTAGGGAAGTGCAGCAATTACAGTGTCTCATTCTTGGAAACTGAAACTTCACCCAATTTGAATTGTGAAAAGCAGCGTTGTGGCTAATAACATGAAGAGGAGCAGTGATATAACCTCAGCATGTGGCACTTCCATCAAAAAATTAATCCACGTGGAATCTGACCCCTTCATTTTTGCAAGGATAATAACTTTATTCTTTTTTTATATATTCCTGAGTTTAGCCATATGTTCTGTCCCTACTGTCTGCTTAGGAAAATTGTTTTAATAATCCACTAACATTTTATGAAAAAAGTAGCTATTTTGATCTTCCTGACCATTCCATTCCTGCAAATACATAACAAAGTAGACGTTTGTGTTTTTTTTTGTTTTGATCATATGGTCTCTTTGATATTTTTCAAGTTTCTGAAAAGTCGTTCATCTGACACAGACCCATATATCTGACCATGCAGGACCGGCATCTCCATACAGTGTGGAATGAAAAGATTTCCATCTTCCGCACTGCAATGTGATCTCGGAATTGGTTTATTTAAGTTACGGGGGCTGTGTGTCAATCATTTGGTCTCGACCATATGGTCTTCGACATTCTGAAATGTCGACCATGTATAGTAGACCCTTGTAACAGTCATGACCTGTACACATTTATTGAGACAATATATGTTTATATGAGAATGTTTTTAAGGAGATATATTAGGGTATAGTTTGGAAGTATTAGTCCTGGAATCTTAATGTATTACTGAATTAATACTTGTTTGTATCAGAATGACTTACCCTGAGTTATACACTGCATAGCTTTGCTAGAGTAATAGTGTATTACTATACAAACTGATTGTGTGCTATTACTTTTGACTACTCTAAGTAGTGAGCCTAATAGACTGCATATGTTGTATATAATATTCAAATGCTTATGATGAGAATGTCATCATAAAATGATTGCTGTTGTAAGATTCTGTTTGGCCTGAAATTCTGAGTTATGCTGCATAAGTTTGTGTGCTCATCCATTGTTCTCCTTGTCTAATATTTCTATCTTTTCTATCCTTTCTGTTTCTTCCAGCAAAAAAACAAAACTGTCTCTCTCTCTGAAACACCATCCTTTCATCTAACAATAAACAAAAACAAGACAAGCTTGACTACTGCTCACACATCCTGACTTCTTAGCTTAGTCACACAGGTACATTTCAACAGGGAACTAGGAGTGTACATTATAATGCTATTAGGGCCACTGTATTATTCACTTAAGGCTTAAAGTGGATTGTTGTTCCACTTGCTATTGTCTGTTGAGTAATAGTAGTGAGAGCGCAATGTCCTACTACAGAGCCCATGCTTACAACGTTAAACAACATTTATTATATTACTGGGTGGCCTTTTCCTCCTTCGGATAAGTGGTTATGCTCTTACTGATGCTCTCACAACCAATTTTAGCTTGTTCCATTTTCCACTCCTCTCTGCAAACTTTCCTGCACTTAGTTTGCTGTGAAATTGTAACTGAGGAAAGCTCACCTGTAGATTCATAGTGTTTTGCAGTACTTTGCTCCTTCTAAACAGCTCTGCTGTAACTGCAGTCTGGAGTAGATATCTCTTGTGGTTCCAAAACTTGTGTTAGACTAATGTTCCTATTAAATAATATTGTTCCACTGACAGCATAACAGATATAGACTCCTGCTGGTGTTGGAGCTGTTTACTGATATGCTGCCTTCCCACCCCCAGTTCCCCAGCCAATTAATTATAGGACCTGTTCTCCACCTACAACTCCACCTATTTCCCACCCCTCTTCAAGGCATACACATACATACAGACATACACTGGGCACAAGAACACATACACAATTCCTAAATCATCTGTCTGCATTTAAGCACTTTAACTTTCTTTCCTATCTCCTGTTATATTTACTAACAACAGTGATCACAACATACACCATACACTTCACTAAGGTATTTACTATTACCCCTCCTATATTCATATCCCAGGGTTTTATCTCCTCTTTTTCTGATGTATCTCTCTAAGAAGCTACAGGCCATGCTTCTCTTAAATATTACTGCATCCTTACTCTTCCTATTTTATCACCCACAAGTTACCATACATCACTCAGTCTTGTATGCATTTCTCCGACTATATATTCCACCTCTAACCATTCAAATCACCCCACTTCACTATTAATACATAAATGCATACAAATATTTCAACCACGGGCATTAATGCCCTTCTAGCTTACCAATATACCAAAACACTTGTCCCGTAATAGTTATCCCGGCTCTTCTTAAAAATTTCTAAACTAGCACTTGCTTTAATGTAATTTGGTAGTCTGTTCCATGCATCAGCTACTCTGACAGAGAACCAGTTAGTACAGCTCTCATTCCTATAGAATCTTCTACATAAGCTGTCTGATGATTCTCTAGTACTTTTTGTTAACCCCAAACATTCGCAGAGGTAGTTGTCACTAAATGCCCTATATACCTGAATAAGATCTCCTCTTAAATATCTGTAAGAGACACTGTACAAATTCAGATATTTTAGTCTTTTATAATAACATACATTTTCACATCCATGGATACCCTTGGTATATTTCTGTTGTACTCTTTCCAGTTTATTCATGCTTGTTTTCTTATAGGGTTTCCATATCGTTATTCCATACTCAAGTTTGTCTAATGTAACTAGCAAACAATAACTTCATTATTTTTGATTTCCTAGACTTTATAATCTTTTTATACAACCTATAGTTCTGTAACATTAACCAATTGGTTGATATGATTAGAAAAACTCATAGCTGAATCTACTCATATACCCAGGTCCTTAAATGAGTCTACAGTTTCAATCACTGTATTAAATATTTACCTTTCAATTTATGCCTACAAATCTCATATACTTATATTTTATGTATTTATCAGCATATTATTCTCCTGTGCCCAAATGGTCAATTTAGTCAACTTATTTTGCACACATGCCTTATCTGTAACACATGTAATCTGCTTACCCAATTTCAGGTCGTCTGCATATAGACTGTAGAACACCTAAAATGAAAAAGTTAGGTCTGAAAGATGCAATCTAAACAAGTAAGGGCCTAGGACAGAGCCCTGTAGGACACCCTGACTGTAACCAAGGATTTCATCTGTCCAGTGGCTGTATGATACTTGCCATGCCCTGTTTGTAAGCCATGCAGCTATCTATCTTATCAAGAATGCATCAATACCTAGTTGTACTAATTTATTGATCAGTGTATGACCCTGTCAAATGCTGAAGTTAAATCTATATAAATTACATCACAGCACAACCTTTCATTCATAGCTGTTATATTGTTATAGAGCATCATGTCACAGGTGGTAATAGATCTGTTTTCAACATATGCATGCTGATTTATGGTTTCTCAAGTCCCAACCTATCCAGTACTGACAATAACTTATCCAATATTACCTTCTCCATTATTTTTCCACAACATGAAAGTAGACTTAAGGGTCTATATGATTCTGGGTTTGTCCTACTCCCCTTTCCCTTAAAAACAGGTTGATTAAGCTCATGTCTCCAATCTTGAGGAATCTCCCCATGTTTATATGATCTAGTAAATAATAGATATAATGGTACTGTAAGTTCTTTCTGAAGTGTTCTTAGGTCATTGTTACTAATTCCGACTCCTCCTTGTGCTTTGTTTGAATCCAGTTTGTGCAGTTCTTTTTCAGTATAATCTAATTTGATTCAAGTGTCTGGGGTTACCTGGATGTCACTAGGACAACCTACCACCCTTTTTGTGGAGCCAAACTGTTTTGCATAAGATTTTGTAAATATATCTATAATCTGTTGTGTCTGAGAATAAATTTTAGAATCTCCACACAGTTTATCAGTTTGTGTGTCTTTACTCCTTCCACATCTGATGTATCTATAAAAAGGATTCCTATTAAGCTCAGTATCTTTATATAAATTAATCACTTCAATTGGATACAAAGATTTATCCAGTCTTTACTTCAGATTCACTTTACTAAACTCTCACACCTACCACACCAAAATAAGGGGTCTACTTTCTTAACTCGAACGTTCAAAAGTTTGAATGCATAAAGATCGACACGTGCATCAAACTCATAAACATTTGAAAGTTAATAAAGAAAGAAAATACACAGAAAAAAGATAGAGGCAGGGGGGCAAGCCCCCTGCACCCTCCCACACCCCCGCTACTTAAATATACCAACTCCGAGACTGCACTACATTGAAGTAAATGGAAATCTCCACCTACGGAGATTTCCGTTTACAGTTTTTGATGGCTTGCACTTTTGATGCATATGGTTCGATTCATATGTATTTGCAGTTTTACGCTTTCACGTAAATAAAGTAGACCCCAAAATAAGACTAAATGCTACAGTTAAACTAAAACAAGCTTGTCAAACATATCCATTTTTTCTCTCTTACCACTCTTTGGGGAAATTCATCCCAACCCAGACCCTCCTTCTATCCTGACATCCCAGCAACCACCAAAACTCATGCCAAGCCAAACCTCCTCCTACTCAGCCCACCCATCTCTTTCCAAAACAGGGACCACACCACCATCACCAAAACCATCAAAATCCAACCCATCTATCTCAAACTCGCCCAAACAGCTGAAATTAGTTTCTGTAAATACTCGCAGCTCTATAAAAAAAATTCAGAACTCCATGCTTGGATCTTCCACAATCACTGGATATTCTTGTCATAACTGAAACATAGCTAAAGCTCCATATAATTAACTGACATATCAATTTATGGTTATAGTATCATCAGGGCTGATAGACTGAAAAAGAGGTGGTAAACTAGCTTTTCTATACCCTGACTATCTTGAAATCCTACCCTACAATATAAACCTATTCCCAAATTCCACAACGCTGAACTCTTCATCCCCCATCTTTAGCAAAATAACCATAAGCAGCTGTGTATTATAGTACTCTATATTCCCCAGGTAATAATGCTACAACCCTGGAAAACATCCTAAACTGGATCTCACATACAGTTTCTAAAGAAAAGATAATCCTAGGTGACATTAATTTTGATTAAATGGCAGATTATCTGTACAAAATATCCAACTAGCCTAAACCTGCTTGGATTTACTCAACTCATTTCCTCACCCACACATTATAGATATTCCAAAAACAGTGGCTCATTTCTTGACTAGTTAATGGTGTCTTAATTCCACCAGATTTATCACCAGTGACACTTTCTCTGATTACCTCAGTGATCGCCTCCCTGTAAATGCAAACAAACTCGGTACCCATCACTTCAAATAACTTAATTACAACTTCTGGTAACCTCGCTAATTTTAACCCTGATGTATTTAACAGAATTCTACGCTCCTTTCACTGGTCTATTGTAAAAAATATTCCACTCGGTGAAGTTGTACACAAATTTAACTCACTTTTCCTGAAAACCCTAAATAATCTGGCTTCAACTAGAGCAAAAAGAGTAAAGAATAACCATACTTGTGGGTTAGCCACTCAAAGCAGGCACCTAATGTAGGAAGGAGCTAGGGCTTGGAAAGAATAGTTAAAGTACAGAACTTCTCAAAACCTACATTTTAAAGAACTATGTAACCATACTAAATGACAGACTATTGTAAACAAGAAAATCTACTTCAGTAACCCCCTTACTAAATCAGTTTTCCAACCATCCAAAAAATTCAGATCTTCTGTTAGTAAAATACCCCATCCTGGAACATCCATCACTCCTAATCCTGCCCCAAATAGCAACACTTCCTGTGAAATATCAGCCCAGTTTGGCACACATTTTCTAGAAAGCATTAAAGCCCTTAGTAAAGACTTTCCTCCCAAGAATACTGGAATGCCCTCTCCTCAGACAGCAAACACCCCCTATATCACCCTAAAACCTATCCCAGCCTCCTGCATTAAATTGCTACTTTTTAAACTGAAACCCTGTTCTCCTTCAGTAAGCTACCAGTTCTGTAGCCTGTCCCGTCTGTTCTAATTAACAGATCTATCAAGGAATCATACATTTCTTCTTTATGGAAAATATTCTTTACCATCACCCTTTATAAAGGAGGAACCTCATCTAATATAACCAGTTTCAGATCTATTGCCATATTATCCCCTTTGTCAAAGATTCTGGAGAAGTGTATTCACAAGCAATCTCTTCAACATATTCTAAGGGGAAAGCTCCTGACCCCCACACATCATGTTTTTAGATCCAGCCATAGCACTGCCATGCCCTGATAAACTTTCACAGGTACTATTAACAAATCCAGAAATGAAGGCAAACTTGTTTTCTCAGTATACCTTTATCTCTCCAAAGCTTTTGATGTAATCTCTCACCAAAAACTTCTCTTCCAACTGCCTTCCCTCAGGCCGTCACAACCCATACTACTATGGTTTAACAACTACTTAACAAACAGACACCAGTCTGTTAAATTATTCACTCTTTCTCCCTTGCTTCCTGTCAATCCCAATGTGCCACAGGGCTCCTTTCATGGCCCTCTACTCTTTAATATATTTACTAGCAATTTACATAAATCATCTCAACAAGCTTCCCTCATGCAAAACTCTTATGATTCTACCCTAATATGCATTTCTGGCAATGTAATTCAAAATCAGAGAATTACTCAAGAAGCCTTTAATTCTGTTAAAAGTTGGCTACAGGATAATCACCGGCTACATTAAATCTTAAAAAACTAAATTAGTTTTCTTTTTTCGAAATCCCATTTCCTTGAAAAAAAAATCTTTAAAATTTCTTCCTTAAATATTATTATTATATTAAATATTATTAGTATACCACAATTGAAATTACCCCACATGCAAAACTACTTGGCATGACAATTGATGGCACTCTTAAATTCATTGTACGTATCCACAACAGCATGAAGAAAACCCATCAAAAATTAGGCACCCTACATAGAGTAAAGAAATTCCTTACAGACTCTGCCAAATTCTAGCTACCACTTACCTCTTAGCCTCTATTTTGTATGGATCCCCTATCACGACCAACCTACAAGTATCACCTAGTTCTAAACTTGAACAGTGCTACAACAAAGTTGCCAGATTTGCTTACAATAAACTTTACCATACCCACCGTTGTTTAGCACTAAAAACGCTTAACTGGCTCAAGCTTCCTCACTACTTATCTTATACTCAGCTTACCTTA
>NC_056735.1:1664583776-1664621276 GCF_019279795.1 Protopterus annectens | reverse complement strand
GTAACATCTAGTGTTACCAACAAAAACTCTGTTCACTGTTGCTATAATTTTCCAGAAAGGCATACAGATCACTTAAGAAATGTTCAGTGTCATTCAGTACATGATTTATTTTATCTAGCATTTGTCTAAGATACTTTTCCAGAGAGATGCTCAAAGATTTTGCAAACACTCTGGAGCAACTAATTAGCTCGCCATCTAGAGGTGCAAATACCTTAGACCTTGTACTCACAAACATTGGTGGATGCTGCTCCGTCCCATGCATTACCTTCTCCCTGGTAAGATATGACCACAAAATGATCTCCTTTAGTATTAAAACTAACCTAGAACCCCCATCAAACTCCAGACCTGTTAAGACCTTTGCTAAGAACAATTACCTCAAACTAAGTGACAACTTATTAAACTTCTAAGCCTCTTAGAACCCGGATGACATTGAGGCCTACTCTGATCTGTACACTAAAGTACAGTACAACCACATTTATAGATGCATAGAGGAGGCAGTACCTGTCTGAGTTAAACCTACGATAACTGGCAAAAATTAATAACCCTGGTGGACCCCCAGCAAAAATAGGCTATTCAACAAAAGGAAAAAATCCTCTCCAAACCCAAGAAGCAACAGACAAAATAGTGCAAAAAGACATTCACTAGTCTAAACAAGCAAATCAGAAAGCTGGTCAAATCTGCCAAAGCAAACTATGTGGCAAAGATAGCCTCCCAAGTAAAAGATAACCGTAAGGCATTTTTAATTATGTTCATAACCTCAGGGGAATCACTCAACAATGTGCCAAGTTAATCATGGACAGCAACACTTACACCCAGCCTGAAACTTTACCAGACCTTCTGGATAGCAAGTTCAGTTTTTCAGTTCACCCCCCCCCCCCCACATCACCTCCTACCAAACTAAAAGACATACCTGCAACTATCCCCTACCGGTCATTACGAGGAGACAGCCTGCATGGGTCCCGACAACATTCTAGAATGCTTCTTAAATACCTTAAAACAGAATCTATTAGGGCCACTAGAAATCCTCTTTAACCACAGCCTGTGGACAGACTTTGCCCCAGAGGGATGGAGGACTGCAACAGTCATCTCGCTGTACAAGGGGGACCCATCAACTGATTCAGGGAACTACAGACCCATAAGCTTGACCAGTCTTATCTTCAAGGACATGGAGAGAATTATTATGAACCTGATCAGTAACAACATAGGAACTCTCCAAACACTGGACCAGACCCAATTTGGCTTTCTCAACGGGAGGTCTTGCCTTCTTTTAGAAAGTCACCAGGGCCATGGTTGAAGGTAAAACGATACTTGGCTGAAGTCTATGACAAGCCACAGCAAACTTCCACTTCAAATGTCCTCACTAGGTCTCTCTCAGCCCACCCTTCTGTGGTCAAAAATCTACCTGTCCAATAGGTATCAATCAATAAAATGGCACTCCATGCTCTCTCATTATTTCCTAGTCACCACTGGAGTACCACAAGACTGTATCCTTGGTCCCCTCCTCTTCAACATTTTTACCAACACCCTCTAACCTTTCATACAACAGACCACCCTAATACAATACTCAGATGATTACACTCTCTTATTTGAGGATCATGAGTTGTGGGTCCAATGGGTTCTTCAGTAATATTTAGAGATCGTTCCAAGTCTACACAACCAATCCAAACTAAATGGATTTTTCAGCTCTATTTTATTTTAATTACATTACAATGAAAAGTGACTGATTTGATTATAATGAATAAAGTGACTAATTTGGTTACAGTGAAAAAATACATGTCTAGGATCTCATTAAACCAGACTTGTTTGTGTGAAAATTACATTTCTGGGAGAGCAGTAGAAGATTTAGTTATATCTTTGTCTGGACTGAGTTGTAAGATTTTTTTGACCTGGTCATACAAAAGTTGTTTGAGAACAGTCAGAAATGGGCAGCTGAATAAATGAATGAATGAATGGAAAACTATTCTCAAAGTTTGTCAAATTCTCTGATGTTACTTCTTTTTTCTTAATCTGATTTAGTATGTATACTTATATGTACACACACACACACACACACACACATATATATATATATATATATATATATATATATATGGCAGTTTGTAATTACATCAAAGCACTAAAAGTTAACACGCAGTGGACCAGTCTGAAATACTTAACATCAACACGTTCTGCGAATGCTGTGCGGATTACCCCAAACCCGAGTAAACTGAATAATACTGCCCCCCCCCACTAATTATATATACTAACTCCAAAATCAGACAGTCCCTGGGTAAAGGGATCATTCCCCAACCTGCAGACTACCTGCCTGAGTTGACCAAACAGTACCAAACAAACAGATGTCCATGTTGCCTGGCCCTAGCCATATATATATATATATATATATATATATGTAAAATGGTTTACTATCACATGTATGAGCAGACAATACTCGAAAGCAGAAATGTTGAATTTGAGAAATGTGAATCGCATTACCGAACCATGTTTATGCGAAAACCACAATATCGACTACAAGGATGTAATCGCACAACTACAATCCGCGAAGTTGATATACCTCCAAACATCACGTTGCACAAAATAGCACGCATATATTGTAAAGGGCATGCTCAGTCCCCAGGCAGAGGCAGGTTCCTGACTCGAACACATAGAAGCACTTAGTAGATGTGTATAGCAGGAAGTAAGGAATGGAAAGAGGTACGATGGTATGTACAGCATTGACATTATTATGTCTACAATGATTGACAGTAAAGTGGTGCACATTCTGACATGAAAGGCTTTCATCCTTAGGTAAGTGAAACAGCAATGGATATATTCCAACCAAGGACTATAAATGAAGTGTATACCACCATAGACACATAGAAGGAACGTAAAATGCTTGTGGTGGATAGTTACCAATATTACCTGGAGAAGTCATCGTTGAATAGGAATTACTGGTGTTCTGTACTGAAAAACAGGGGAAGGTGTAAGGGTAGATGTGTGACAGAGGATAGTGTAGACGGGGAGATTTTGTTGAAATCTACTGCACATTACCATGCCCCAGACCCTAGGAAACCAAATGTTTGTAAAGTTAGAGCTGCTATTAAACATAGAGCTGTGCACTCCATCGAAGATCCCTGTAGAGTTGTGTCAGAGGTATTGACAAGTACATACAGCGATCTTACAACAGAATTGCCCAATATGCATGCTCTAAAGCAGTTTGTAATAAGGTCTAGAAATAAAGTGAAGAGGGATACCTTTAAGGGATTCACCAGTTTGAAAGTAATTACTCCCGAGATGTTACCAGTAAAGCATGGCAACTTCATAATTCATCATGATAGTGATGGTGGCTTATGTAACAGTATTTTTTGTTATAACAACTGTGAAAAATTTAAACTGTTATGTCAAGCAGAATATATCATGATGGATGGTACTTTTCCTGTACATGCTATAGACTGCAAACAAATCTTTACTATACATTGTCCACTTTCTGGTGTGGAATATAGAAAGATTATTCCTGCAGTATATGGGTTACTGTCCAGTAAAGCTAAGGTTACATATGATATATTTTGGAAAAATGTTAAATGCTTATGTGAACAATATTCAGTGACGCTTTTTCCAAATGTCATGATAAGTGATTTTGAGAAGGGTGCTGTAAATTCTATACAGCAAAATTTACCAAATAGTAACCCTAAAGGTTACTGGTTTCACTTAAGCCAGATAATTTGGAGGCAGATACAGAGATTACATTTGGCTGGCGAGTTTAGTAGATGTAGGACATTTTCAGCATTATGTAAAGAAATCCCTGCACTTGCTTTTCTAAACCCCAGGGATATCATACCTATATTTGAGAGAATAGAAAATGACATACCTGAAGCCACACAGCCACTATGTACCTTCTTCAGAGAGAATTACATAACAGGCAAGCCTAGACAATATGGTATGAGGGGCTCAACAGCTGAGAGAATACTGCCATTATTTGAAATCACCTTTTGGAATCAACACGATACCGCCGCCCAAGGTATTCTACGCTCATAGAATGCTGTGGAAGGGTGGCGTAGGCATCTGAGAAGCCTGTTGGGGAGAAAGAAGTTGTATATCATTGATGTTCTGAAAGCTGTCCAACTCGAGCAGAACCATTTAGAGGATCTGTTATTACGAGTAGAGGTATGTGCACCATCGTCACCTTAAAGGAGGCATTTACAGAAAAAGGAAAACGCATTTGCAAGGTTACTGGCCAAACGAGATATATTCACTTGTAGGTAATTTATTGCATTAGTGGCTAAACATTGCTCATTTTAGTTTTCTTTACAGGAAACTTAATCGCTGTTCCATATGCACATTGATTAGGACTAGTACACTATACACGTGGGTGTATTTCAGCATTTTTGTTTGTGGCACATTTTTTTTTCCCATGCGTGAGGTATAGTTATGTTGGACTTGTTTACAACACATTAATGTACATTTTGCACGTAGCAGTAGAAAATGGAATGTCCCTGCATTAGAAATGTATAGTACTGGTAACCCTCATTTGCAGACTGATTCATCAACACAGTTCATGACTTACCAGTATATAGCTTTCAACGGACGAGTCGCAATGTACGGATTTCTGAACATGCGTTACCATTGTCAGAATGGATTACAATGCAGACTTCACCTTTTCAGATGCAGCAGTTCAAAAATCTCGAATTCGACATCTGCAAAACATGCGTTCGACATTTTTGTCTGTCATGCATGTGTAATTCGAACATTCACATTATACAATGCTTTTTCGGCATTATAATATCCAAACCTATGATAGTAAACCTGTATATGTATATATAGATATATGTGTGTGTGTGTGTGTGTGTGTGTGTGTGTGTGTGTGTGTGTGTGTGTGTGTGTGTATATATATATATATATATATATATATATATATGTGCACACACACACACACACACAAACTACTGTGCCGTGATCTCAGCAAAAGCCATTTTCTCATGTTTTTCTTTTTTTAGCTCAGTTTCACGAAAGTGCTTTTTTGGTGAAAAAGCACTTTCGCAAAAGTGTGCTCGTCCATTTCAGTTTCATTGACACGTGTAGGCGATCATTAGTCCTAGACCCATAAATATATATATATATATATATATATATATATATATATATATATATATATACACATATACATATATATAGATGGTCCATTAGAGAACATCTAGAGAGAAACTTAGTGTAAGAAAAAAAAATAGTCCTTCCAAATGATAAAAGTATAAAAGATGTTAAAACATCCTAAAATCGAAACTATGTAAATGTAAGTTCCATTCACCGAATGTGCTACGTGATCCTTCACTTAAAGTTTGGGAAATGGGAAAGTAAAAACTTAAAGACAGGGAAATGGTAAAGTAAGATGACAGCTGTGATAAGTCCATTGCAGATCAAAGCAGTAACATGGTTAGAAAAGGGGTTACCAGAACATGACATTAAGGAAAGAGGATAAGAGACCAAACAGGCAATTTACTAGGATGATCTATAAATAACAGTGACCAGTGAACAGACCAGGATAACTGATTCATTTGAAGAAGAAATCTGTTTGAAAATATGGCTGTAATGACAAATCAATATAAATCACACAAGATAGTGGTATAGGAGGTCAGCAAGCCAATGAGAATTACATAACATAAGACACTGATAGAAAAATAGAAGGTGTGATAACCAGGAAAAACTGCCAGTCCAGCTGTCTGGAATTTTGTAAATAAGTATATATCACTTGAAAATATTAATATGATTTATACAGAAAAGTGACATTGCCAGCCCAGCTATCTGGAATTTTGTAAATAATCATATGTCATTTGTGAATAGTAATATTATGCATATGCTTGTCCTACAAATGTAAGAGAACTGTATGTTATGTACTGAGCTTCAAGAATGTAGCCGCAGTGTACCCTACTGGAAAAGAACAGAAATTTTTCTAAACTATATACCTGTGAAAATGTATAGTAGAAGCTGGAACATGCAGAGTTAACTTGCAAGGCTTCAAGAAAATAAATTGGAATCAAAATGTTTTGCGATTGAGTTATCTCTCAGTAAGCAGACACAATGTCCAGAGCTAGAGGTTTTTCTATTGTATTGAAACAAAAAGAATTACTAGGTTTCAAATGTAAAATTGTTTTATTCTTATACAACTTCCAAGTTCTGCGAACTTCTGAGAGGTATATACTTCTCACATAGAGATGTTAAAGTGATGTTAGTTTCTGTTAGCCTGGGAACTAAAGGCAGGTTACAAAGTGTGATTTCATCCAGACTAACCCAGCAGTAATATGCAATATTAATTTAAGAACTCTCTCAAAGAGGGCGAGGGGGCATTTTGTATCTTGTCTTGGACCCAGGTGGAGGACTACACACCCCACACCCCCGTAACTAAATATACCAACTCCAGGATTGCACTATGGTAGAGAAAAGGGCAAATTTCCCAATTTGGCCAACAGTCCATTTTCTTTATAAAAAACTTTGATCATATATGGTGTCGATGTTTTGCCACCAATGCATACATACATATATATATATATATATATATATATATATATAAAACATGAGGGCAGCTTTAAGCTGTGTGAGCAGGATGTGATATTCCAAGATATTCCAAGAAACAGCAGTTTTACAATGAAAACGTTTGAGTAAATAAGAAAAAAGAGGAATTCAGAAGTATGATAAAAGTTATGAGCAAGTGAATAAAAAAAATACGACTACAACAATGAACCTATGAACAAAGTCACTCTCAGTTTTCTGTGCCCTTCCAGCTTATAGAACTCACTATAAGCTTAAGATGATTGTGAAATGTGAAATTCCTGGGTAAACTAATTGTTCAATGTAAGTATATCTTACTGTTCTTACAAGTTAGAAAAACATTATCATGAATATTTAGTACTGTGAAAGCTTCAAAATATATGAAATGAACTGGAGAGAAGAGCAGAATAAGAGCAATGACAAAACATTATTAAAAGACTTTTAAGATGGGGAAGAGATAGGCCAGATATAAAATATACTTTCACTAAGAAGAGCTGGACCACTTTCTAAATTACAAGTTCAAGTATTTCTTTCATTTGTACAACATTTTATAGTAAAATGTCAGGGAACTCGACTTAAAGTACATAATATAAGTAACCAGGACTATGAGTTGCTTGATGCTTCATTTAAAACATTACACATTTTTGACTGGGGTTATAGAAAATTGATTGAAGAGACACAGAGGGAGAGAGAAAGAGTTAAACCCAGAAGTTGTTTTAACTGTGCTGACTTAGAGTAAAGTAATAATAACAATATCATTTTCAGTGTCCAAGAGGAATGAAACAGAATGCTTCCTACAGGATACTTGAAAAGAAGTTGAAACAAACAGGTGCATAAAAAGTATTAAGACGAACATATAATTATTACAACTATATGAGCTATGTTAGGAATACAGTTGCTAAGTACTTAGGAACAAGATACTCCCACAATAGTAGAATAAATTTTATTTTTTATTTTACATTTGTTAACCGGGCTAGTCCAGCTGGATACATGTCCATTTTCAGTGGAGGCCCGAGGAGAAAAGTTCCGCTAACTACTTCATAACAAAATAATACAACAATATACAATAGTACAAAACAAAAAACAAGAACTATAAACCTCAAATATAGTATAATTAGGCAATAGAGAACAGACTGAGACTTAGAAGATAAGCTCGGTCAGTAACTAACAAGGTTAAAATATTAATTACAATATTTATAAGTTGAGAAAAGGGTGGATTCTATTTTTAGGAGGGGGGGGCAGAGACACCACAGAAATGGAAAGAGTATAATGATAAAGGTAAGAAAGAGGAGGAGAGGGGGTAAAGAAGGGAGGGAGTCAAGAAGGTCAGCTAGGGTTATTGCAAGAGAAAAGCCAGAGGTTGGTTAGGAAGTGTTTATTTAGTTTTAAATAAGGAGGAAGTCAAAAGGTCAGTCAGCGTTATTGCACGAGCATAGCCACTGGTTGGTTAGGAAGTGTTTGAGTTTGGTTTTAAATAATGGAATTGAGGTCAGAGATGTAAGGTCTTGGGGAAGTTGATTCCACACTTTGCCAACTGAGTTGGAAAATGTAGAGTCGCCTGCTGCGTTATTTGATAGAGAAGTTTGAATCAAAATTTTGTTGTAAGAGCGTAGGTTTTTTAGATTACTGTAGGGTTTTATGAGGGTGGAGAGCATAGGTGTGTTATCTGGGTGATGGAGGGCTTTGTGGACGATTGTAAGTTGGTAATATTGAATTAGTTGTGGTAACTCTTGCCATCCTAGTTTTAGGAGATTCAAGCAATGATGAGTTCTATATGGAGAGGCAGTAGCAAATCTGGCAATGTGGTTGTATGAGGTAGCAAGATTGTTGAGATTATATTTTGAGAGATTAGTGTATATGGGGGAAGCATATAGTAGGGTAAAAATTAAGTGGGTTCGAGCTATAGTAGTTCTAGCTTCAGGGGTTAGGAAAGACTTGATTCTGTAGAGTGAGCCTAGTTTTCTGTTAGTTGATTTTATGATGGAGTTAATATGAACGTCAAATTTTAGTTGGTTGTCAATAATCACACCCAAGAGTTTGGTTGTTTGGTCTGGAGTAATTAGGGTACCATTGTTAGATGTGAGAGTGAAGTTGATAGAGGGAGACAGGTGTGTGGGTGTAAAGAGGAGGAGTTTGATTTTCTTTGGGTTGAGGAGGAGACAGTGATTAGAGAACCATTTCTCTATTGTGGTGAAGGTTTTTTGAGTGATGGAGTGAAGGTCGGCCTGGGTAGTGGCAGAGCAGATAATGGTGGTGTCATCAGCATATTGAATGCAAGTAGATTGAGGGGTGGCAAGATGCAGGTCATTAATAAAAATCGAAAACAGCAGAGGACCTAGGATGGAGCCCTGAGGGACCCCTATAGAGGTGGGGAGAAGTTCATTGAGATGGTTGTCCTATAGGACAGCTTGTTTCCGATTATGAAGATAGGATGTGAACCAGCTTAATGCAAGATTGTCCAGAGAGAGAGATTTTAAACGATGTAAGAGTAGTTGATGATTGACCATGTCAAAGGCTTTTGACAGGTCTACAAAGAAAGCTGAAGAAAGAATATTTTTGTTGCGATTTTTGTTAATAGAGTCTATGAAGGATATTAAGGCTGTGGTGGTGCTATGGAAAGGTCGAAACCCATGTTGGCAATTGGCTAGGAGATTATTACATAGGAGGTGATTAAGTAACTGTTTGTGGATGCATTTCTCCATTATTTTTGCAAGGGGAGATAGTAACGCTATGGGCCGGAAGTTAGAGTACTCAGTTGAGTCATCCCTTTGAAAAGAGGAATGATGTGTGAGATTTTCCAAACTAAAGGGATAGTGCTTTCTTTTAAAGTCCTGTTAATTAGTATAGAGATAGGGTAGGCTATAGCTTTTGCACATAGCTGGAGGTATTCTGCTGATAAGTTGTCAGCTGAGGGGGTTGTGGGTTTCAGTTTTTGAAGTAAGGACAGTATATAAGAGGTAGGTATGGGTTTGAGTTGAAATGGGGGAGGAGTACAGCTTGGGGTAGGTAGTGTAGAGGTGTCAGGGTTTTGCTGGCTAGCTAGTTTTAGTATTGCTGAAGTAAAGAATGTGTTAAAGGCATTGGCTGTTTGTAAGGGGGAGTCAGGGTTGGAGCATAGTGGGTTAGGTGTTGCAGCTTTGCCAGGAGATAGTAGTGTGTTAATAGCGTTCCAAAATTTATGTGGTTGGTGGGGGGAAGATAGTTGTAGTTGGGTATAAAAGTTATTTTTATCTTTAAGGATGGCTTGCTTTGTCATGTTTCTTTTTTGTTTAAAAGTAAGATGATCAGTACTGCTTTTAGTGGTTCGCCATTTAGTCCAGGCTTTATTCTTACTAAGGATTAGTTGTTTAGTATTACTTGTGAGCCATTGAGCTGTTTTAAATTTCATGCGTATAGAATGCAGGGGGGCATGATGTTCAAGAATGGTAAGAAAAATATTATTAAAGTGGTTAACAGCTTCATCTATAGGGAGAGTCTTAAGAGGTGACCAGTTAACATGCATAAGTTCATTTTGGAACTTATAGGGATCAAAATTTTTTTTGCTACGCGATGAACAGATTAGGGCAGGTATAGCAAAATGTGTTTTATGCCTAATAATAAAGGTTAGGGAGTGGTCACTAAGGTCATCTGGGAGAGTTCCTGTTGTATATTTTTGTTGGGGACTATTAGTTAAGATCCAGTCAAGTATGGTTTCTTTATTATTAAGTTTGTTTGTTCTAGTTGGGGAGTTTATGTTTTGAGAGAATCCATGTAAGTTAATAAGGGTAGATGGATTGGTTTGTTTACATAGGGTCCAATCAATATTAAAGTCTCTTAAAAGTATTGTTTCTTGAGGGAGGTTTAGTGAGAGCCAGTTTAGTAGGTCTTCTAGTATGGTAGAATTTTTGCCTGGAGGAAGATAGGTACAGATAATATTGATAGTTTTGTGAGGGTTAATCTGAAGTTTAGAAATAATAATTTCCGCATTAGTGTCTTTTAGAAGGGTATGATTTGTTTTACTTACTTCTAGTCCTGGAAGTAAGTAAATAATATGTCATTAGAAAGGTAGCTTGCAGTTGTAGAGAGATGAGTCTTGGCAATTTTAAAAGGGGTGTGCTATAAAAGGCAGGCATCACTCGTATACCTTTATGTGCACATATGCATGATGGTCACATAAAATGACTTGCCATTCTTGTTAAATAGGTAGTCATTTTCTTATGGACAAAGGGTGGATCTGTATATAAAAGAAATGCAGAAGAATTGAATTAGTAAACTAATGTTGAACAATTTAATGGAATTTGAGACTATCATAACAGAGGAATTGAGAGAGCAGTCAGATATGTTAAGACCTTATCTAAACAAGGCCTGTATATGGAAGATTGATATGTAGTATACAAAAGTGGATCAAGGAGAAACAGAGTTAACAATATAAGAATGAAAACTAACAGATGTTCTCCTTCAGACTAGTTTGATGACAAATGCAGAGAATTATTAAGGAGGCATAAGCTATGCATTAAGAGGTGTTAGAAGCCCAGAGAAGGTTCAGACTATGTACGTATAAGAAAAGTGAAGAGAAATTATAGAAAAATAACCAAAGAGGAAAAGTTCTTCCACATTCATTACAAGTGAGATGTCATAATAACCACTGTAAGGTGTAGTTATAACCAAGGAACATCCCAAGTATTTAAATAGTTCTTATCTTTTTGTCTGTCTATGTATCTATTTATCTAGCTACGTATCTACCTGTCTATCTATCTTTCTATCTATCTATCTATCTATCTATCTATCTATCTATCTATCTATCTATCTATCTATCTTTCATTCTAATCCATCTAACTATAAACTATCCATGTATCTATCCAAATAGGTAGATAGACAGATAGATACATACAGTAGAATAGATACATAGAAAAGGGGCAGTTTCACTGATGATGATACACTGTTCTCCTCTTCCTCCAAAAAAATTTAAATATGAGAGTGAAATGGGTAATGAGCCGCCTCGACAGAGATGTATGCTTAATGTACCACAGATGTTTTAAAGAAAATCAAGCAAGTGAGGAAGGGTGTAGCTTATGGTCCTCCTGGGTAGCAAAATATATAAAGAAGATTGTTCGCCATAATTAATTCTTTATGTAATCAAATTCTTAAGAGCGCCTTGAACTGTAAAAGTCATTTTGTAGTTTTAGAGGTTATTTTTAAAAAGATAGATGGTGATCCTGCAACATTCACAGAGGAATGTTAATATCATCAGGTTGTTCTTGAACTGATACGCTTTCAGGTTTGAACACTGGTGATGGTACAACATCTGTTTTAGAACTTAAGATATTAATGTCAGTAATCCTGCTACCTGTTTAATTTTGTCAGTGTTATCATTGTGTTATAATTTGTTTGTTACATCCTTTGCATGTTATGGTAAATTTCTAATGTGACATCTGATTGTTTTTTTAAAACATTTGTGCCTGGTACCACAGTTTATCATCAGAAAAAATATTGTTGTGCAAAATTTTACGTGTGGATTTTTATTCTTCAAAATTCTCACTCTGTGATTATGTACATAAAGTAGATGTCAAATTATGGGCTTACATTATTTTTTTGCAATATGAGTGATGTCTCCAATTTCTGGAACCATGGAAAAGTGTGATTATTCTACCATGGAATGATTCTATAAAAATTTTAATCACTGACATTTGCTCACTTAAACTTTTAAGTAAATGAAATAAAATTACACTAAGCATAGTTCACTTTTATTTAGGAAATGTCCACTTTATAAGGATATTATTTGTTTCAGCATGTAACTTCCTATACAAATTGGAGTGACTGTCAGCTTGATCCCCACCATTAGCACGTACGTAGTGAGGTGTCCTCGGCAGGCAATGCCAGTGATAAATACATTTAAGAATTGCTGTTGTTAGTGTCTTCTTTCTCCTGCACTAACACCACAGTAAACTATGACTCTGCATTGTGCAGTTAATGTAAAATGCTCCTTATAGATAGCAAGCCATCCACAATTTTTCTGTGTTTATACCCCTGAATCAGGTTATACAAATATTAATTCTATTGGTCTTCATAGTATCATAGTAGTGTACTAGGCTGTCAACCTGAGGGACCTTTTTAAGCCTAGCCATGCTTTCCAGTAAAATTTGATAGGTATTGATTCACAAAGGTTTTATGGGGGGGGGGGGTCTGTTTACATGGACATGGGTGGCCAAGCATTTTAAAGCTTCCTAGAGATATAATTTGTCAGACCAGGGGTATATTTACAGTTCCCCATCCACTAATCCAAGTTTTCCATGAATAAGTGCAGGTATGGCTTGTTTTTTGAGTTTATCCTGGGATTAATCTTGCTAAGTACAGCCGTCTTTACACAGCTGTTAATATGATTATACAGAGTTTCTGTCAATGATTCATCATAGGCAGGAGTATTCTCATGGTATGATGGGGCTTGACATTTTGCCAGGGTCCCACTTAGTAATAGGAAGTTTGCCCTACGATAATTCCCAAAAGTTCCAGGATTAGTCTGTGTCCCTGGTTTTAACTTTTTGTGAAAGGAGACAGCTTTATGGCCTTAACTGAACAGTGTGGACATTATGCTAGGGAGGGTGTAATGTTGCATCATGTTTGTGAGGACCAGGTCAATGATGTTTTCACCTCTAGTGGACATATGGACTAATTGGGCCAAGGTGTTTGTGTTTACAAAGCCCAGAAATCTCTGAGCTGAGCCTGCATGTTAGCGGTCATGAATGATTCCCACTCAGGAATCAGTGGTGTGGACACCAAGTGTCTGTGACCTCTGCGGAAATGTGCCATGAGCTGTGCATATGTGCCAAATATATAGCAACAGGGAAGACTGATGAAACAAAGCAAATCAAGCAGTCTTACTTAAAGTCCAGATTCCCATCTCAGATAGCTGAGGTTACCTTCTACTGCCAATAGAAATCCATTCTCATAACTTATTAATGTAAAACCACACTGCAGAGCTCAAGTTGAATTTAAACACTGCAATCAAACAAACTAGCTGGAAACACACACAATTAAAATGGCTACAGTGCAAAGAAACAAGCAGCAAAGTCACTGAAAAGCAATGACATTTTACAGTGAAAAAGACTGAAAAATACAATAAATAATTTGAAAATACATCAGTACTATTAAATGTCTTATAAAAGTACAAAAAATGATTTTTAATTACTTATCTGTGCCAGGACAGCACTGAATACAAACCAAACACTCAAAAACAGTATGTTGATACCAACTGTTTGTGAGCTTTGTGGAAAGAGCTGACAGCTGTGCAAGCATACCAAATTTATAGTGGCAGAGAAAACTGACTAAACAAAGCAAATAGCTCTCTGGCTAATCAAGCAGTCTCACTTAAAGCCTTCCTGTGTGATCCCCAGCTCATACAGATCAGGCTACTTTCTACTGCCACTAGAATTGCAGTCCCAAGCCTACTTAATGTAAACCCACACTGTAGTAAGCCCAAAGTGAATTCAGTGAGGGTAGTCAAACAAACTAGCTAGAAACACACCCTTTTAAAACAATAAACAGAACATGCTGGAGGGATAGATTCCTGTCTCAGAGACTTTCCATACTCTGGAACAAACTACCTATCTGTATCAAACAAAGCCCCTCATTAACAGTCTTCAAGAAAAATCTTGATGATTGGATGGGAGATAGGAAATTCACCCTGGGGATCACTTCTTTGGCTCTGCTTGACAGGGGCATAGGAAAATAATTTTCTTGGGTGGCAAAAGCCAGGGTACCGTTTGGCTAGGCTTATATAGGCCCAAAGGCCAATAGCCTAGTACCTACCTATGAACCTATGAACTACAATACAGAGTAACCAGCATCAGGTTCACTGAAAAACAATGGCATTTGAAATGATAAAGTGCAGAGAACTACAATAAATACATTGAAAATACAGCAGTAGTACTCTTAAATATCTTATAAAAGTGCAGAAAATCAATTTAAAGTACTTATCTGTGCTAGGATGGCACCAGATACTAGCCAAACACTCAGGAAACTGTGGTGTGGACACTTTGTGAGCTCGGTGGAAATGAGCCAAGAACTGTGCAAACATGCCACATTTATAGAGGCAGAAAAACTGACTAAAAGCAAATAGCTATCATGACCAATCAAGCAGTCTCACTTAAAGCCTGCCTGTATGATTCCTGGCTATGGCAGACCAGACTACCTTCTACTACTATTAGAAATGCAGTCCCAGGACTTTTTAAAGTAAAACCACACTAATATTAGCCCAGAGTGCATTGAAACAAGACGATCAAACAAATTATCTAGAACCACACTTTTAAAGTGACTGCAAATGCACATCCTACAGAACAGATTGCCTAAATACCCTATCAGACTGTCCCTATATGTGAATAAAATTATTTCAGTGCATTTTTTTTAGGTTGCTACACTCTTGCCACACAATGATGTTGTTCATATTGATCACTCCTGTAGTAGCCTTAGCTAGCCAGATTCCAAAGCTTCAGAGCACTTTACACATGCCCAAACTGTTCAGCAGCTCAAGCTGAACTAACTAAAAGACAAGCTTGGGCTTGAAGCCCTTCAGAGCTTTACTACTGCCAAAGTGTATACTCCTCTGTGGCCTGCAAGGATCGGCGGTCGGCTTCTGCTTTCGTATCTGGGCAAATAAGTTCCCTTTTGGAAAAAAATACTTCCATTTTCTTATTTTTTTACTTATGTTTTACTACTTTCCTCTTCAGGAAAGTTATTTTAAAGCAAGGAGTGCTGTGTTTTAATGGAGTGTCTCATGACTATATGGAACCCTCGTTTCTGTTTAACAGTAATGTTAACTACCTGATAAAATATTTTCTATGGAGAAATTGCATTTATTTTTCCATTGTGAGGCTGCGATAGTGTTTGAAAGTGCTTTTCACAATGTTTTTTTCTGTCAAAAAAGTAACTTCTGTGGACTGATAGTTTTACTGGCATTATTGCTTGTTTTCCCTAGGACAGAGGCACCATTTATTACTTGATTATGGAACAGATTGTCAGTCCCATGTTTGGTCCTTCTTTCAGCCACAAAAAGAAAACGTTAAGCAAACATACTTTGCCACAACAGCAGGCTAGCAATTTGCCTCAGCTGCAGCTAGGTGACTTTGCTCTGTCCATTTTTATTTTTTTAAACACCTTTATTAAATTATCATTTAAGGCATAGGCAGACATACATTAACAGAAAAGAAAACAAACATGTTTTAACATTTTTCCATTTCAATACAATACACATCACATATATTTTCATTACTGCTATTATCTGTCCAACATTACAAAAAATTGCTGAATTCCTGCCTTCCCTCAAACCTCACTCCTCCTCTTCCTGAACATTATTATGCATGTATTGTTCACACAATTTCCTTTTACTTCTATGCAATTTGCTCCTTCTCTTTCTAAAGATCTTTCATCCAGTTTTTTTCATTTCTTTTATAATATTCATTACCTGAAATACAGTTGGTGTAGACTTTAATTTCCATTTTCTAGTAATTGCTTTTTTAGCAGTCAACAGAATTAAACTTAATAAGGCCTTACCGTGTCTTGGCAGTTCAGATCCTGTATCCCAGCTCAAAATTATTATTTCCATACTTACAGCCATTTGCTCACCCAATATTTCTGACAGAGTACTCTGTAAGGAAATTTTTAAATCTGTCAACTCATTGCACTTCCAAAACATATGTTCCCAGTTATCTCTTTCTTCTGCATCACACCTCCAAAGTATGCTGAGGGAACTTTCTTTGAAATCTGCTTGGGGTATAAAATTCCTATGTAGACACTTCCAAGCAAAGATCCTAAACTTCTGGACTTGGTTACATACTTGGGAGCCATACATATGTCTTCCCATTGTTTTCTTGTAAGTTGCCTTTCTAGTCTCTCTCTTCCCAATCTTTTCCAAACTCCTCTGATTGATTTGCATAATTTTCATGCAATATGTAATATACCCTACTAATTATCCCTTTTTTAGCTGCTTCTGCTCTACATCTAACTAAAAACTCCACCAGAGCAGGTGTTTCACAAAAAATTTCTCTATCCCTTTCTGTTTGCCTGTACTCTGAGATCAAGCCCTGCCTGTAGTGCAAACATCTCCTTGGTCTCATCCCACTCTATTATCTTTTCCTGTCTAGTTATTTGTTTCCAGCACCTTGATTCCTTTGCCAGTTTTCTCCAGTAAATTCCAGCCCCTGCTTGCCTGTTTTCTGTACCCCTCCTTGCAGTCATCCACGTTGGCAAAATCTTCTTTCTCCAATCTCATATTGACTTAGTTCCTAGAATACATTATTTTATTTTATGCATATAAATATTCTGTATGGTTGTTATTATTCTCCTTAAGGATATGTATGCAAAATCCCACTCTCTCTGTATTTCTTGGATTTCCCTCTTGCTTCATCATCATACCTTTCCACTTTGAATTATAACCTTCTGCTTGTGTTGTGTATATGAACCACAACTTTGTAGATCTAAAAGGTAAACCTAAAGCACCTTGTTCTGTTGGAAGGATCAACTTATCCCTCTTAATTATTGCCCACTTTCCCTCCTAGATAAATTTCTTCAATTCTTTAATAGTTATTCTCCACAAATTTTCTCCTCAGGTTGATAAAAGTATGGAAGACAAAAGTGATTAAAGCATTTTCACTGCTTGTCTCCTACTGTCCATACTCTAAAGTTTCTCAGTTTTTGTATTGTATTTTGTTTAGTGTCTTCCGATATTGCCTTAGCTGCCATAATGGAAGCATGTTTAATCAATACTCATAGATATTAAATCATATCATGTCACTATAAATATGGATGTTGCTGAACCAATTTGTGTGTGAGTACTTAATGTACATCTATAGCCTGTGTCTTATCTGCCTTATATTTGTATCCTGAAAAGACTTGAAACTGTCTCAAAATGCTCCACAACACTGATATGTCCTTTTTCTGGATTTATCAGGTACAAAATGATATCATCTGCAAATAAAGTCAACTTTTCTTGATTACCATATCAATTATATCCTTGTATTTTTGAGCCCCTTATTTTCTTTGCCAATAGCTCTAAATATAAAGAACATGACAAATGGAAAAAAAGGACACCCTGCCTGGTTCCTCTGAAGAAACATAGCTTTTCTGAGCAGAATCCTCCTACTTTAGCTATTGCTTCCACTCTTTCATGTATCCTTCTTCTTAACCTTATTATTGTATCAGGGAATGCAAATGTTTGCAATGCTTTACTTATAAAAGCCCAGCTTACTCTGTCAAATGCTTTCTCTGCAAAAGACCCACCAACAACAGAAATATTTTTGTATATTCTGCTTCCTTCTGGATCATCATTTTTCTATTAATATTGTCAAATGTTTGCCTCCCCTCCACAAAACCACACTAATCCATATCTATTGATTTCGGCAACATCTTTGTAATTCGTTTAGCTAGAATAGACAAAAGCACTTTATAGTCATGGTTTAAAATTGTAATGGGTCTATATGTAGCTGATTCTGAATGGTCTTTGCCATCTTTAGGTAACACAGCACCACAGCTTTCTTCCAAGATGTTGGTGCTCCCCCTCCTTTTAAAATACTTTTAAACAAAATCATCTACATCTGTATCACTTTCTTCCCTTCTATTTTTTAAACTTTCACATCTGTTCCTGGAAAATTTCACAAACAATAATTATACATCACTGCTTTTACCTCATCACTTCATATCTTAACTGTTAGTTTTTGAGCCACGTCTACCTCTAACCATGCCATAATTAAGGCTTCCATAAATATTTCCATGTGTACTCTTTATTTATTTCCACATTTCTCTGCTTTATACACATTTTCATAACATTTCCTGAATATTTCTAAAACCTCTACAGGATCTCTAGTTATTTTTATTGTTATACATTCCCTAAGTTTGGCAACAACCCTTTCAAAATTGTGTTGCCTATGTCATTGTGCTAAAAGTTTTGTGATCTCGAGTTATCAAAAATATTTGCATAACTGCAATCTTTCTAAACTTATGCATATTATCCAGATACTCTCTTATTTTCTTTGTGGTCTAGAGTTGTTATCAGAAATAGTTGCGTAACTGCAATCTTTCTAAACGTATGCATATTATCCAAATACTCGCTTATTTTCTCTTCAAAATTCTGCATTTTGCTGTGACCACTTGTACCTCAGATCACTCTTCTTTTTCCCCTAATTCCTCTAGTGTAGCAAATACAGCCTCTATGGACCAGGGTTTAGCCATGCCATCTACGGCTGTTGGGGTCCTCTCAATGGGCAACTGAAAGCCACTTTTGTTGGTCCTACGAGAGGGAACAGGGAAAGTTTCCCTGTTGTGTCAGAATGCTGCACCCATCCCTGAGGAAGCAGTGGCTGCCATTAGTAATATGGTTAGCCCCATTTTTCCTATCAAAAGGAAACAGAAAACAAAGCATGTATCTACTCCTCCTCAAATTTCTTTGGATATGAGTAGTTTACTGAGATTGGCTAAGGCTGATTTGGGCTACTGATCCTTTTTGTAGAGTAGTTTCCATTAAAAGAAAGAGGGGTGTCTCCTTTCCTGAAGAGATTCAAGATTCTGAATCTAAGTAGGAAGATGCAGAGAATGATTTGTGGTTCTGTCCTCAGATTTCCGATTCAGACTCAGAGGAGAGCTCAGTTTCTTATTCTCCCTGTGGGGGTTTCTCTTTCTCTGACAATATTGCTAGAATGTGCCAGTGTTTTCAGTGAAAAAACATTGAGGTTTCTCAGTCCCTCAGACAGTACTAATAGTTGTTGCAGAAGGATTTTCCAGAGTCTACACCTATTCCTCCTGTCCTGTCTGCTTTAGAGGACATGTATCCTACTGATTGCAATTTTTCTGATAGTCAGCCAGATGTCCCTAAAAATGCAGATAACATGTATAAAGTTCCTCAGTCTTTTACATTTTTATACACTATTCCCAAACCTGACCCCAAAGCTATAGCCTTAGTTGACTCCTCTGCTGCTAAGCACTTAGTTAATTCTAGTCCTATTCTTTCTAATAATGGTGGTAAATTGTTGTTAAGTATGAGAAAAAGAGTATATACTTCTCCAGCTTTGAATTTCAGAAGTTTAAGTTGTCAGGCTCATATGTTGAAGTTTATTCTGACATATTGTGAAAGTGTGATGAATGTTTTATCTGCAGTTTCTTCCTGTGAAGAAAAATTTGCTTTAAATAACTTTATTTCTTCTATTGCATAGGTCACTAATCATCATTTGCAGTATATGTATGACTTATTGATGCTTCGTCCAGGGCTATGGTCACTGGTATGCTTTTAAATAGATTTACTTGGCTGTATTCTCAGAACCTCCCAGATGATGTTAAAAATGAGATTTTCAATTCTCCCTTGGATAGAGATTTAGTGTTTAGCCCCCCTGCTGCAAAGGTGATCAAAAAGTGTGATAAGAGGGGCAAGCTGATCCAGAGACAGGGAATCTCTTAAGATTTTTTAGCCCTCCTTTTTCAAATTGTCCAAGGGATTTTCTTTCTTCTCATTCAGTTTCATCAAAACATGGAATGAACAGTCTCAACAGAATTCACTTGAACTGATTTTTAAGACGTAGTGTCAAGGAGGTTATGAAAAGAAGTCTCAAACCTACCAAAACAAGGACATGCCAACAAGACTGAATGATTGTTCAAGAGATCTTGAGACTCCCCTCCCACCCTGGCCCATTTTCTCTTCCAGAAATTCTGAATTTACATTTTTCTCTTTGGCAACAGATTATTTCAGACAAGTGGGTTCTGAAAAATCATTCATCACTGTTACAGATGACAGTGGAATGAAATTCCTCCTTTCCAGGGGCTCATTCCTCATCCTGCAGATCAGACACCGTTGTTTCCATCCATTGTTCATCATGTGCTATCCCAAGGAATAATAAAGCCAATTCCTCCTTCCAAAGTGGGGAAGGATTTTTATTCAATGATGCTCCTAATCCCAAAGAAAGAATGGAAATGTGTGGAGATCAGCTTGGGATCTTTCCTTCCTAAACCTGTTCAAAATGATGTCAGTTCACAACCTGTTGCCTCTTCTTCTTCTTTCAAGTTTCCTGGTAGAACTAGATTTAAAAGATATTCATCAGCACATTCCTATTCATGCAGACTTAAGGTGTTTCTTAAGGTTTTGTGTGGCTGGATCCCATTATCAGTTTTCTGCCTTACCATTTGGGCTATCCACTGCATCAAGAGTGTTCACAAAATGTCTAGCTCCAATTATAGCTCACTGCAGGCTAAA
This sequence comes from Protopterus annectens, assembly GCF_019279795.1. NCBI lineage: Eukaryota > Metazoa > Chordata > Ceratodontiformes > Protopteridae > Protopterus > Protopterus annectens. Next base: position 1,664,600,554 of record NC_056735.1, on the reverse strand, counting down.
CGGTATTCACATTTTTTCATATTTAGATGACTTGCTTATCTTTGCACAGTATTTTTCAAAATGTCAAGAATGTCTCTGTTGGGTAAGAGCTCTCTTGCACAAGGTTTAATTCCAAGAGAACATTGAAAAGTATTTTCTTGACTCCCTCACACAGGATTATGTTCCTGGGATATTGTTGGATACCTCACTTCAAATAGCTTTTCTTCCACAGGAAAAAGGAGGTCTTTATTTAGATCTACTTCTAATGTTTTCAACTCAGACTTCAGTCACTGTAAGGGAATACCTCAGGATTTTTGGTCTCATGGCATCTGTGATTCTCATGATACCTCTGGCAAGAATCCACATGAGGAAGATACAGTAGTATCTGAAATCTCTTTGGTCCATCCAACACCCTTTATTATTTCAAAAAACAGTCCTGTGGGTTGTCAGAAGAGAAATCACTTGATGGAGACTTCATATATCCTTAAATCATGGTCTCTACTTCTCATTCCCTGCTCCAAAAGAGCCATTTACCACAGATGCTTCAGACTTTGCTTGGGGAGCACTTTCAGGAAAGATAAAAGTGCAGGGGGGTAGGATGCAGAGGGCAGATGCAAGCACATAAATATCAAGGAGATGCTTGCCTTGATCAAGGCATTCAATTCTCTGAGCCATCTTTGGCCTCGAGGACCCCCTCAGATGGTTATAGGTAATACCAGAATCATTGTGTTAACTCTTCTGTCCCAGGTAACTGTGTATCTCCCTTCTTTTGGAAATCGCCAGGGGCAATTACCACAAGCCTTCTCACAGAATGGATCAACTGACACAAGAAGAAGGGTGTTTGATACACCCTGACATCAGTCATCTTCAGCTGACTGCCTGGATGTTAGAGTCTTAATTCATTTTAGGCACCTGTTTTCTGAGGATGTGCAGCAAGTACTAATGGAGACAAAAAAGCCTGCTGCTAGAAAGCCGTATGTTAGCAAATGGAAAATGTTTTCTAGTTGGTGGCAAGAACATATCCAGCAACCATTCAGGGCTAGATGTTCTTTGGTTTTATAATATTTGTGTGAGTTACTGTCCTATGATCTTACCTATTCCTCTATCAGGGTACATTTATCTGCCATTTCAGCACGTCTGCCCATGGATCCTCCTCTTTCAAGGCAGTCACATTTCAAAATATTCTTGAAAGGGGTTTTGCATGAGAGACTTCCAGATAAACCAGTGTCACCTTCTTAGGCTCTGAATTCTTTTTTGAGAAACTAACACTTGCCCCATTTGAACCAGCTAATCTTGACTTGAGGCTCTTAACACTGAAAACAGTTTCACTGATTGCTCTGACCTCTGCAAGAAGGGTTTCCGAGTTGCAAGCTCTTATGCTGCGTTTACCCTACTTCATTTTGAAAAAGGACAGGGGTTATTTGTGAGCTAATCCTTCTTTTATGCCTAAACTGGTATCTGAGTTTACTTTAAGCCAAACTATCCATCTCTCTCTTTTCATTCTTGAACCTAAAAATGAGGGTGAATGGATACTTCATACTTTGGATATCCACAGACAATTCAGGTACCATCTTGACAAGAACTAAATTCTTCAGATCATCCGATCAGTTTTCAAAATAACAAAGAAAGGCACAAACACGACTGTAGTGTAACCGTTTATTACAATGTAAGTGCTTTCACGTCAAAACTGAAGACAGATAGATAGTGATTTATATAGATATTTTTTGGTTTGAAAATCCTGTAGTTCCTATTATTTGAGGTTTGCCCAAAGTGCATAAGGATCAGATAGATCCTCCCCTCAGACCTATAGTTTCTAGCAGGGGTTGGCTCACTGAGCCGGTGTCAATATTTTTAGAGAAACATTTACGACCTATAGTAAATGTTACTGATACAGTTTTAAAGGAAACAGAGCATATTCTTTCATGTTTATCAGAGTTTATTTTTTCAGGCAGATATGTCCCTGATTTTATATTAGTTACACTTCATGTGACATCTTTATTTACTGTAATACCTAATGTGGAGGGGGTATACTATATTAGACATTTTTTATCTAATACTGAAAATGTTTTTCAAGAGAAAGTTTTGTTATATTGTGTGCTATTAGATTTATTGTTAGTGAACAATGTCTTTCTATATAATGGCAAGTATTTTTGCAAAGAAAAGGTGTAGTTATGGGTGTGCCCTGCAGTAACTCTTATGCCAACCTTGTTATGGCATATTGAGAAACTAATCATATTATGACTAACAGTAAATATTCAAGATTAGTTTTATATTTTAAGAGATTTGTAGATGATGTATTTCATTTATGGGGTGGTACAGAATGTGAATTAAGAGATTTTATCACATTTTCAAATACCACTACAGACTTCATACATTTTACAGGCAGTTGATCAAGGAACAAGGCAGATTTCTTGGATGTTAGTTTGAGGAAGGAAGGAAGGAGATAATATTTCTACCACAATTTACAAGAAAGAATGTATGAGAAATAGCCTTTTACATAGGGAGAGTATGCATCCCCCCATATTTATAAGAATATTGTCAAAGTTTGAGAACATCTAAGTTAACAAGTACTAATAATGACTGTAAGGTAGCACTGCAGAAGTTAGAAAAATATTTTTTATATAGAGGTTATAAACCCACTATGCGTTCCTTGTCTACACATGACAAGATAGACCTTGCAGGGAAGGGCAAACCTTTCTTTAGAAGTGATAAAGCAGACGCTGTTTATTTGAAAGAAGCTATAATGAATGGTCTAGATACATTTAGAATGGTTATTCCTTATACTAGGAATAATAGAGATGTACGGAATGTTATTTATAAGAATTGGAAGATACTGATGGCAGATGATAAGCTTAGGGAACGTGGTAAAACACCTAGTTTTACCTATAGAAACAATAAATGTTTGAAATGGTTATTACATTATGAAAATACCAATGTAAGTAAGCAGAATGTAATATCGCAGAGGGTTGGACCTTATAGTTGTAGAAGATATAATTTTTGTTCCTATATAGGGAACACAAATAGATTTATCTATCCAACCACTGGAAAGGAATATGAGTTCTGTAAGTTTACTGATTAAAGAACTAGAGATCTAGTATATTTGGCCTGTTGTGTTAGATGTCCTGCTTTTTATGTTAGAAAAGCTAATAGGACCTTAAGGGAATGTGTTAGGGAACACATCTATGTCATCAGTAAGGAAGATGGAACTAATGCCTTAGCTAGGCATGTTTGTGAAATTCAGATTTAGAATTTTAGAGCTAATGTTTAGAAGCCCCCGCTAAGATAATATTAAGAACATGACAGAAAAATTGGAGGTTAAATGGATTATTAAACTTCAAGCTGATAAGTATTTCGGCTTGATAGATAGAGTTTCATTGAAACCCTTTTTAGTGGAGAGACCATTAAAGAAGTAAGTTAAAAGGGTCAGCGTATAGGGATATATTTATTTTGTTTTATATTTCCTTTTTTATATATATATTTTATTGATATTTTATACACTATACATTAAATGTGATGTTCGATACATATTTTATAAGAATTTTCTTTGAGGGGAATGTTCGACCTTAAGAATTTAACATTATTTGCATATTTAATTAATTCTTAATGGCTTTGGCTTTACTACTGGATGTTTTGAAGCTCTTGTTTTATATTTAAATGGTTGTCTTAATGTGGTTTTTATTAGCCTCTGAGCAAGCTTCAGTTTGGACATGAAAGCACTTACTTTGTAATAAACAATTCCACTACAGTCACGTTTGTGCCTTTCTTTGTTATTTTGGATACCATTCTTTGTTCTCAGGAACTTTTATTTTGTTTTTACTTCATCTGATCAGTTGTTCATTTGTTGTGAAGGTAAGAAAAAGGGGCAACCTGTGACAAAACAGACTATTTCCCAATGGTTGTTTAAGGCTATTACCTTTTGTTATACTTACTGTGATGGTTCCCTTCTCCGGACGAGTAATCAAGAAGCCTCAATCCTCACCACTGACACTGGTAAAGGACAGCCACTAGAAGAAAAACTGGATACATACAGTATTATAAGATGCATCTCTCTGCACCAAGCACAGTTTCTCTTAAGAGCACACGGGGAGCACATTCCAGACCTGTAGCTAGACTCTCTGTCTCTCTCTCCAGGCCTTAAAACAAGACTCTGGAATGACCACTTTGGAGCACTGTGTCCCTGTTCCAAGTAGCTGACGCACTCACTTGGATTTTTGATTTTCGCACACACACACACACACACACACACACACACACACACACACACACACACACACACACACACACACATATCTGGGAAAGGCTGGCACAGATTTATCATCTATGCCCCCTCTGCCCAAACGATAAGGTAATTATGCTGCCACCAGCCAGCTACTCTAAAGCTATTGCAAGGGTACCCAATTATACTGAGTAAAATTAATACTAATACAAAAGGTAGAGGTTGACCAATGCAACTAGGCTTTCAGGAGCGGCCACAGTGTCACTAAAATAAGCATAAGTACTCTTAGGATGTTAAAAGCATTCCCTAAAAGACCAACCACAATGAAAGATACACATTTTTTTAATAATAAATACTAAAATAGAAAACATAAGAATACTGAATATCTCGTTACAATAAACATCAGAGTTTCAGTCACAGGAGATATTAAAAAAATAACACAGTTGGATAAATTTACACAGATGCAGAAAGACATTACTTAACTAATCTCACTATATTTTTCTGATTGACTAAAGAATTACTGTTCCCTAGTTAAGTTACTTACAGCAAGACATGATGATAAGTGTTGAGTTGCTTACTTCAGCAAGACAAGATGAGGTGTGTGATTGTGTGAGATATCTGTGAGCGATCTTTCTTGACAGGTTCCCAAAAACAAAATGCTGCTGTAAGAGTACTGAAATATCTATCACTAATATCTAAAAAATTATTTTAGTGCTGGTTATAAAATGACTTCACATCTCGTCACCTGACTCTGGTACAGTACACACCTAGAGCTTTGCTAAGATCTGTTGCAGCGTCTGAAAGCTGTAAAACAATTTCAAAAGCTGCCCTTCCACCCTTCCAGGGTAGCAATTAGTTCACCCCTAAGAACAATAAAGTAAGATTATTAGTCCTGGTTTTCCTAGATGTTTTTATCTCTGGCTACAATTAGACCAGTCAGATAAAATCATTATGGCCTAAATCAACCCATTTAATTTTCAGACTATTTTTCAAAATTAGCTTGTCTGAGATTAACCTCTTCCCTTCCAGACTTCTCTGTTAATATATATACATTTAATCAGTTATAATAATAGAGTATGACATGCATGTATATCTCTTTTCTGATCCACTGTTGATGCATTTTTTAACACAAGAAACTTTACAAGTACATTTTTAACACACGCATCTGTACAAATCAGTGTTATAGTCAAATGACATAAACTTCTTTACAAAACTCCAGCTAGCTGTGCTGGCATATATTACACATGCAGTGCCCTACACTCCCTGGCACATATGGCACTACCACAAATCATCACACTCACCATGACTAATCTATTTCAAGCAGAGTAAAAGCTCACTCTACAAGGACCTTGGCTTCTTCTGTGGGTTTTTGGAAAGGGATGGATTCTAAAAGTATTGTAATGTGGTCCACTGTAGTTACTTTTACAAAACACTATAAGCTGGATTTCTTCTCTAGGTCTAGGTAGAGCTTTGCTAGGACCATTCTCCATGGGTTCCAAAACCCTTCTCCTTCCACTTCCAGTATATAGTTAGCTATCTAATCTACCCATATAGCTAAGACTATTGCAGCAGTGATCAATATGAAGAACAAGATGCGGTTGTGTAAGTTGAACTTATCATAGCAGTAAATGTTCAAATGATCACTGTTGGAGTAGCCACTCTCTTCCTCCATCCCCCTTGATTTTTGGTGTGTTTTTTTATGCTAAGGTGTGGTCATTTAGTTTTTGTTATTCCTAGCCTTGCCCTTTCAGGGCTCAACCTCCCACTTTCTGCAGCAGGAAAGCTCTGAAGGATTTTGCATCCAAACTTGGTTTTAATCAGCTAAGCTCAAGCTGCTTGACAGTGTGCGTGCATGAAAAGTGCCATGAAGCTTTGAAAGCTGGCCATCTGTTTCATCCTTGACATGATATAACCCAGTTAGCTAAGGCTACTGCAGCAGTGATCATTCAGACATATGCTGTTATGGTAAGTTAGACTTATACAACTGTACTTGCAGGTCTGCTCTGTCATATGCAGTCTCCTTAAGCACATCCTCTGAAACTGCATCATTAAGAAAGAAAGAAAACTATTATACAGAATCCAGTATTATAAATAAGCAACTTTAATTAATTAGCCTTGTCACAGAATTGTAAAAATGAAACTTTATCAAACGGATTACCTGACTAAATAGCATTTAAACAAATAAAAAATGAACTTTGGAAGTTATAAAAACATTAAACCAACTTAAATAAAACACACACACACACACACACATATATATATGTATATATATATATATATATATATATATATATATATATATATATGTATGTGTATATATATATATATATATATATATATATATATATATATATATATATATATGTGTGTGTGTGTGTGTGTGTATGTATAAATTATACATGCTATGATGCCCCTGCACTGGCCCAGTAATCAAGGAGCCTCAATCCTCACCACTAGCACCAGCAAGGGATGTACACATTGGGAAGATGACAAGTACACACACAGTAAAGTACAATTTCCCTTAAGAGCACACAGAGATCCAGTCAGTCTGAGGCTGGTTTCTCCCTCTTTCTTCAGATCCCCCATAAGACTCCCCACTGGCACAGCTATAGAGTTGAATCCTTAGCAAGGGTACCAAGCCAAGTCCTCCCAACACTCTCTCTGTCCAACCAGTGCTTTGTGTCCCTGCCCAAGTAGCTGACACACACACACTTTGAGATTTGATTTATACACAGACACACACCTGGGAACGGTGCCACATGTTTACTAGCTATGCCCCCTTTTGCCCAGACCATAACATAATTATCACTACCACTAGAACCCCATATCAGCTACTTTAAGGCCCTTCCCAAAGGGTGACCAATCCTACTGTGTAATGTTACTATTATCCAAATGGAAAGTGTGACCAAGGCCAAGGCTGTTTAGGAGTGGCCTATACAGTGTCACCAAATACATATGCAAGTACTCTAAGAGCTTAAATATCTCTAAACAAAACAGCCACAATCAAAAGGTTTAAATATATTTAATAATAAATAATAAAAGAGCAAGACAATATTCAGTAACTCAGCACAGTGACTGCAACTTTCAGAATCACAGGAAATGTTTTAAAACAACATTGCAGGACAGTCTGATATAAATACAGAAAATGTCTAAACTAATCTTTACTATATTCCTATCTGTATCTAAGAGAGATTACTGTATCCTGGTTACTTACTGTTAGCAAGGCAAGTGCTAATGAGAGGATGTTTGCAGGGCCAAAGACAAGTGCAAAATGCACCGACTCACCCTCTGAGATAGTTCTTAAATTAATAATACACATTACTACTGGGTTAGCTCAGGTGACATCACTCTTTGTCACCTGCCTTCAGTTCCCAGGCTAACAGAAACTTAAAATTTAACATTTATCGGTGAAAAATACCAATCTCTCAGATGTGCAGCTGCTAGAAAGTCACAGCGCAATAAAAACACTTTACATTTAAAACCTAGTAATTATTTCTGTTTCTAGACAATAGGAAAAACATCTAGTTCTAGACATCATGTCTCCTTACTGCATTAACTAACCTCCTATAGCACATCATAAAACAATTTACTTTTCAACTTATTTTCTTGAAGCTTTGCAAGTTAACTCTGTATGTTCCAGCTTCTACCATTAAAACATACATTTGCACAGGCATGTAGTTTACATCCATTTCTGTTCTTTCCCAGTTGGGTACACTGTGGTTACATTATTGAAGCTCAGTACATAACATACAGTTCTCCTACATTTATAAGACAAGCATATGAATCATATCACTATTCACAAATAACATATGATTATTTACAAAATTCAGGACAGCTGGGCTGGCAGTGTCACATCTCTATACAAATCATATTAATATTTTCAAGCGACATACAGTTATTTACAAAATTTCAGATAGCTGGACTGGCAGTATTTCCCTGGTGTCACATTTCTACCTTCCCCGAAAACTCAAGCTAGTTTTTCAAATGACCCTTGAGAAATGTTGTTTGAGAGGGTTGAGCTTATCTGGGAATGCCTTACCCCAGTCCTTGTCTTAAGATTCCAGCTGCCTTGGCATTGCTGACCCCAGTACCATGCTGCACTGTCCCATCATATGCCTGCAACCCTAGGCTCTACCATAGTAATTTTGAATTTTCCTGTCTGGCCCCCTGCAGCCATAGATCCTCCTCAGACTCCTCCTGCCTTTACTGTATATACTTAGCACAAGGGCCTCCCTGTCATGGTAAAGTTTCATCATGTTAACATGGTACAATGTCTCCCCCTGCTTCCTGCCTAGCAGTTCTACCATGTAGTTAACATCACTGATCTTCCTTACCACCTTGTAGGATCCCTCCCAAGCTGCCTGCAGCTTGTTGCGTCTGTCAGGAATGAGAACCATTACCTGCTCCCCTACAGCATACTCTCTGGATCGAGCATTCCTGTCATACCAGACATTTTTCTGCTGTTGGGCTTCTGCCAGATTCTCCTGGGCCAAGCCCATGAGTTCCCTGAGCCTTGTTCTGAGGTTTAGGACATATGCCACAACAGACTTCTTTGGAGATTCACATTCACCCTCCCACTCATCTCAAATCAAATCCAGAGGTCCCCTCACCCTATGCCCATACAGCAACCCAAAGGGTGAAAATAAACCTGTGGATTCCTGAGTAACCTCTCTGTAAGCAAACAAAAGGTGGGACAAATATTTGTCCCAGTCCCTCTTAAACTGGACTGCAAATGCCCCTAGCATCGTCTTGAGTGTAGAGTTTAACCTCTCAACAAGACCATTAGTCTGGGGATGGTAGTGGGTGGTCTTTAGGTGCTTCACCCCACAGTACTTCCACAGACAGTAGGTCTGACATGAAATTAGCACCTCTGTCAATCAGTATTTCTTTTGGGAAACCTACCCTGCTGAATGTCTCTAGCAAAGCATTTGACACCTTTTCTGCCTCAATGGGGGACAGAGCCACTGCCTCAGGGTATCTTGTAGCATAATCTACTACTACTAGGAGATACTTTTTCCATGTGGCACTTGGGGTACTCAGAGGCCCCACAATATCCATAGCAACCCTCTGAAATGGCTCCTCAACCCCAGGCAAAGGCATCAAAGGAGCTTTCACCTTGTGTCCTGCCTTGCCTACCTTTTGGCACTGCTCACATGTCCTGCAGTACCCTGTTACATCACTGGAAATCCCAGGCCAGTAAAAGTTCTGCGTACTATGTCTCTTTGTACGTTTTATGCCCATATTACCTGCAACGGGAATATCATAGGCTGTGGTTAGAAGTGCCAGACAGTAGGATCTGGGCACTACCAAGTGCTATATTCTATCACCCTCTAGCCCTCCTTCAGGGGTCCACTCTCTACACAGTAACCCTTTGTCCCAGTATACAGATTCCCCCTTCCCTTGAGAATCAGGTGCCTCACTAGCTACTCCCCTCAGACCTTGTAATATAGGGTCTGAGAGCTGAGCCTGTCTCAGCTCTCTCTTTGTAACCCTTCCCAATTCTCCTACATTTGTAAGACAAGCATATGAATCAAATCACTATTCACAAATGACATGTGATTATTTACAGAATTCCAGACAGCTGGGCTGGCAGTGTCACATGTCAATACAATTCATATTAATATTTTCAAGAGACATACAATTATTGTAAGTAATTCCACTAAAAGTCTTCATTAAATTGTCAAGAAATTCTGTCTGCAATGCAGAGCTCATAAATGTATATGTTTGCAGTAGAAGATACATGATTGCGAACACTTAATATTTGTGCTGTTTATTGATTGTCCAAGAAAATTCTTTGAAAATATGTTGTGTGTAATGTGACATTATTGTTGCTTGTGTAAAATGCTGTGGTTTTCTTCTGCTATGCTGTATTTGTAATTTGAATACATTGTTTTATTTTTTCTTAGTTCTTTTACATGGAAGGAGTAACAGTGCTGCAGTGGGAATTATCAGACTATAACTTCCTGTTGGAATGTTCATTCCTTAACAACATTCCTTTGACTTTGTTTCCATAACATATCTTCTGGGCTTGTAAAATATTTGACTATGATCTATGTAAATGGCACATGTTTGTATCTTAATGTCTTTATTTACTACACTTTCTTTAGTGAAGTAATAAATTGCTAAAGCATATGAATGATTTTGCTTCTATGCAAGTTGTGCATCATCAGGAATCTGAATTTTCTTTTGTTCACTTTGAATTATGTATACCAGGCAATGGCCAAATAATTTCCCAAAGCAGTTTGTAAACTTTTAAAATTGCAGTGAGACATTTCATCATTATTATCTTTCCAAGTGGACACTGACTCTATCCCTGCATGCCTGCATTCTTTTACATAAAGGATTATGAGCAGGTCGCTATCATAACCTGCTTATTATATGTTCGAGAATTGGATGCCGAAAAAGGTCAATCCCAGTAGCTATGTTGAGAACACATAATAATGGGTTATGATTGGAGACAGTAACATACTTTGTTATGTTACAGAAAGTCAGGGATGCATTAATGGTATAAACAGCAGGCAGAAACAAATCTGTTTTTAGTTCTGCCACTGTCGCTTGTTGGTCAGTACTGGCAGATTTAACAGCATAGTGTGATATTCGATCAGCGGGATGTCTCTTGCTATGGAAGTGCTTAATAGATTTTCCTTTTTCTGGATATCAGAACATAATCACCATGCTCCATACACTAAAGTATTAGTGCTGCAATATTGCATTAATGATGGTAGGTATGGAATAGACAATGATGCTTGCTGTTTTTACATTATCCTTATGCTATCCAGACCTAGGGATGTTTTCTTGTTTATCTTTATGGTTGCCTTCAACCATTTTTTATTTTTGTTATGGGTTTCTCAAAATGGTTTCTGTCTGTTTTCATTGTTTCTCTGTCTTTACCAGCTTTATACTAAAGTGTCTTGGAGACATCGAAAAAGTTGCAGTGCTTCTAGTACCATTTACTTTCTTTGCTCATTGGTTAAATACATCACTGAACTTGTATTTCTTTGCCTTCTCTTTTTGATATATGAATAAAATTCTTTCATATTTGCTAAGATGTCATTAAGTAATTTAATTTTGCCATATTTTTTCATATTCTCTTTGTCACCTTGTCTTAAATCAACGTATCATCTTTCATGACTCATTTTGTTTGCTTATAGTTATTAAGCGTTGTTTTTCCTATTAATTTAGTGTTTATTATTATTATTATTATTTTGAAATAGTCATAATCTCTGTAATCCACTTATTTGTTATGCAGGATATTTGGAAACCATTCCTTAGTCTCATCAGGAAGGTCATCAACATTGTCCCTGTGTCTTTGTGAGCTAATCATATTTTACATATATTTTGTAATTTTGGGGAAGTGTTTTTTTATGTCTAGCCTAGATGTCATACATATATTGACTGTATTATTTCTTGCCACTTTTGTTGCATATCAGTATGTGTTTATTTTTATTACACTGCAGTTAATTTTTGCAAGGAGATCTAAAGTGAAGGTGGTTAACTTGTCAGCTGTAATGTTAATGAAAGCCTGATTTAAAACATTGTTTACTTATGAGGAGAATTCTGTGTATTACCTTAAGTTCAGGTGATTATTTCTAAATGAACCTATTCTACCTGCTGCTGGCTGGATATGTCTTCCATTCTAAACTATGAAACATAGCATTTGCAAAGTATTTCACATACAAGGATATTCATTCCATTAGGATTTACCCAGTCTTCAGATTTTATTAATCAGAAATGTATATCTTTTAAAAAACTCACACACACACACACACACACACACACACACACACACACACACACACACACACACACACACACAGAGTTATAAATTACAAATGGCGTACTCAGTCAAATAAACTAAATATAAACAAACATTTAAAGAGATACACTACTTAAAATGGAGATTACATAAACCTATTGAAGAAAAATATTAAACATCATAAAATATTAAAAAGACCATCAATTGTATAAATAAATTCAAAATTTAAAAAGGTAAATCACTTAAAACAGACATTACGTAAACCCGTTGAAGAAAAATATTAAGCATCATAAAAATATTAAAAAGACCATCAGCTGTATAAATAAATAAAGTTAATTCTGAAACATGTCAAACATGATTTAAGACAAATAGGCAGACTTAATTTTCAGTACTTGCTTAATGGATATTAAATCATTAATACCTGGTGGTGCAGTTGCATTTAATAATATCTGCCAAAAAATTACCTTTTTTCAACCAGTGTCTCCCAATCACCTCCCATGAGAGGGTGTGCAACCTTTTCCAAGATGGTAAAACCAAACTTTTTAAAGTCTTTACACATTAAAAATGTTTATACAGGACATTACATGAATTTGCTTTGCTAATTGTATAATTATGCTGGTAAATTCTTGTCCACAGGGAGCCAATAGACTTTCTAACAAATATCATTAAATGCAACTGCTCCACCAGGTATTAATGATTTAATATCCATTAAGCCAGTGTTGAAAATTAAGTCTGCCTGTTTGTTTGGGATTTATTAACACCTACACTAATCGTACACTAGTGTACACCATTCTGAGTGAGCAGACAACACAGACATAACTCACACTGTCTTCATTCTAATTTTAGTCTTCCTACTGCAGCTTTAAATATTGACAGGGATTCATACAAGTTACCACAAAGTGTAGCCTACGTGTACACTTAACTTAATCTTTCTGAGTGACTGGAAAGTACAGAAAATGTGATAAGAATGTTCTTATATAAATATAGTGTAGGCTTTATTGAATCTGGCTCCATGTCTGTTTAACATGTTTTAGAATTAAGTTTATTTATTTATACAATTGATGACGGTCTTTTTAATATTTTTATGATGCTTAATATTTTTCTTCAGTAGGTTTACTTAATGTCCGTTTAAAGTGGTGTACCTCTTTAAATTTTGGCTTTTAAATCTAGGCTTTTAAATGTGACGCCTTTTTCACCATTATGTTATATTAATAAATGGGAGGAAGTCTTTGTATTATTTGTTTCTGAAGAAGTTCCTTCTATGGTGGGAGAAAAGTGCTGAAATAATGGTGAATTAAAGATTCTGCTGTGATATCCGGAGCAGCATTTTTTATTTAAGTATATGTATGTGTGTGTGTGTGTGTGTGTGTGTGTGTGTGTGTGTGTGTGTGTGTATATATATATATATATATATATATATATATATATATATATATATATATCTATATATATATCTATACACGGATTCACTCCATAAAGTGGAATCTTGAAATGAACGAAAACTCAGAAGCGAAATTAAGACACACGTTTCTCCCCACACACAAACACAAGCTCTGTCCTACATAAAAGTAGGGGGGCAAGCCCCCATGCACCCCCCTACTTAAATATTATAACTCTGAGGTTGCACTACATACAAAAACACACAAAACACCACCAGACAAGCTACATTCTCCTTGCACACATACACACAGCAACAAAACACACTAACACACACCGCAGCCCCTACCCAAAACCCTTAACACATAAACACTTACCTGAATCCATAACCACAGAGAAACAACAGAAGCACTAATTCAAAATCTCCGGTATGCGAAGTTTTGAATTTCACACTTCTGAGTTTTCGTTCTTTTCAGGATCGCACTTTATGGGTGCAAAATACTGAATTTCAATATTTCAGTATTTGAAGCTTCTAAAGTGAATCCATATATACATATACTTACATATGTAGATATATATCTATATATATCTATATATATATATATATATATATATATATATATATATGTGTGTGTGTGTGTGTGTGTGTGTGTGTGTGTGTGTATACCCGCAGTAGTGGTGCTGCGGTAGCATTGTCGCCTCACAGCAAGACGTTGTCACGTTCAATTCTCAGTTAGAGCATCTTCTGTGTGGAGGCATGCGTGAATGAGCGTACCTTCGTGGAAGGTTGTGCGTCAGGGCTGGTAACTCAGCACGTAAAAATCCACTACCAAACATTAGTGAACCGGAGTTCCGCTGTGGCGACCCCTAACCAGGATAAGCCGAAAGGCACAACAACAACAAATAATATATATATATATATATATATATATATATATATATATATATATGTGTGTGTGTGTGTGTTTGTGTGTGTGTGTGTATATATATATATATATATATATATCTATATATATATATATAGATATATATATATATATATATATATATATATATATATATATATATATATATATATATAGATATAGATATATATATAAATATATCATTCCTCTCAATCTGGAAACATCAATAATCTGGACAAAGGCCTAATTGGCCAAAAATCAGGAAGCTGATTAACATAAAATTTACATAAATAATCATGTAACCCTACCTACTCCAAAGTAATTGTGGGATACCAACATGAAACTTGATATCACTAAATAATAACAAATAATGGCAGATATTGGAATTTCAGACTTCATGTCCATCAGAAAACACATATTAATTGTAAAACCTGCTATTCTAGCAAGTTAGCAACTATCTGAGTTCACAGGAGAAGCAGTATTTAAAATCTGTCCTTATTTTTCCTTTGCTCACTATTATTTTTGTCTTTGTCCAGATTTCTTGCTCTGAGTGATTAAGAGATATGAACAGGTGTACAATTACAAGCAGCAGCAAAATCTAATAAAAATTGGTATAGCATAAAAAAATGGCAAGAAACGTAAAACTTCAGCATGTCCGTTATAATGGGCGCAACGTTGCTCAAATTAAGTTGCAAGGCGAGCTTGCCTTATATTCCTCCAGCCCTGCAGCAGCTTCGTCGGACCAAACTAGCCAGTTACAGTTTTAAACAGTTTGTCAACAACACAAACCAAAAGACATTACTTCAAAATACAATCAGTTTCAGCACTAGCCAGTTAGATAAGAAAAGGAAAAACTTAATGTACTTTAACTTGAAACTGACGCCAGAAAACCAAAACACAACAACTCTTTGCTGTCAGTTACACTAAAATTTTGGGGGGAATCTCAGGGAAAAGTATATTATTTACCTTGCAACATGGCTTTAAGCTTCTTTCTATCTACCTAGAATCCATTCAGGACATTTCATCACTAGTGGCAACAGAAAGACCTCTAGAATCATCTTCAGAGACTGCAACACTTTCTGCCTATCACACTTACTCACTGACACACCCTCTTATTCAATTAATTCAACAGTCTTGGCTTCAGTGAATCACATATCTCAACCCCACCACCCAGAACGGCACTTTTGAACACCCTTAGTTATATGGTCGGTAGTCGGTAGGTGCTGATTTTTTTTTGTCTTCCAGTGAATTACTAGAAATCAGCTAACCACAAAACCAGTAACAACAGACAAACTATTCAACAAAACAAACTGGCACTCCACAGCCTCAAAGTAGAAATAGCACCAAACTCCACCACATAGTAAAATAAAATAAATCCAAATAACTTATTATTACAAAATCCACAGATAAGCGCTTACATTCGAAACTGCTTATCTGTGAATTTTTTTAATAAAAAGTTATTTGGATTTATTTTATTTTATTACGTGGTGGAGTTTGGTATTAGTTCAACCCTGTGGAGTGCCATTTTTGCATTACTATAAATGTCCTCTGAGCCCAAAATGTATATGTTTGCAAAACCTGTACAATATTTTAATCCAACCAAGTTCTATAAAGTCTGCTTTACATAAAATTGCTTCCAATTCCATCTTTGTAAAGCTCAAAGGAAAATAGGCAAGATGCTGAGAATGACGACATTCCCTACAGCTGGCTAGGCCAACTCACTGCCTTTGTTACCAGTGCACATCTGAAACTGCAAACCTGGTTTGTGTACCAGATCAGAATGAATACATGCAGTTCATTCCAACTATTACATTAGCATTTCTAAGCTAACCTCATTAAGATAAGCAGATCCCCAAAAGAAATATCACCTAAATGCACTATAGGACTGTTATACCTTCACTACCCCAGCTAAGGAAACTCAGTTAGGGTTAACCAGTGGACAACTGTATGCTGTTCCTGGGAAGCTGGATGACTGTGTACAATCACTGAAAGAGAAGGCATGTGTTAGCTCTTTAACCAAATACATTACTCTGTATGGGCTTCTCAAGTGTCGGATAAATACCCCCAAGGAAATCTGTTCTTATCAAACTGAGTAATTCTGTTCTTTCAGCTAATTCTTTTTCTAAAGTAGTTCTTTATACTCAGGAACACATTTGTCAGCCATCCTGTAAAACACTAACAGCTTAGCAAAGTCTCTTGAAAAGTAGGTATAACCGACCACCCTCATGCCGATGTGTGTGTTATATATATATGGTAGCTTGGTTTTGTATGCTATGATGTATCATACCATTTGTAACACTGGTGGTGCTGATGTTCTGTAGCTGTCTTGGACAGTGCTGTGGGGTAGAGATCATTCATATTTAAGAGAAACTGAGATTACATCGACCAGGGAAAAGAAGTTTCATCCATTAATATTGCCTGCCTCGTGCTATTTTTTCAGTGTGTACTTTACTACTTAGCTTACCGAACATTTATCTGAAACTGACCTGTATCTAATCAGGGTCATATTAATATTTTCATCATTACTATTTGGATGGCATGGCCA